>NW_024544813.1:0-600000 GCF_018167655.1 Microtus oregoni
AGCACTAAGCACCCAGCACCCTGAGTACTGAGCACCCAGCACCCTGAGCACTGAGCACCCAGCACCCTGAGCACTGAGCACCCAGCAACCTGAGTACTGAGCACTCAGCACCCTGAGTACTGAACACCCAGCACCCTGAGCACTGAGCACTGAGCACCCTGAGCACTGAGTACTGAGCACTGAGCACCCTGAGCACTGAGCACCCAGCACCCCGAGTACTGAGCACCCAGCACCCCGAGCACTGAGCACCCAGCGCCCCGAGCACTGAGCACCCAGCACCCCGAGCACTGAGCACTGAGCACCCTGAGCACTGAGCACCCAGCACCCCGAGTACTGAGCACTGAGCACCTTGAGTACTGAGCACCAAGCACCCCGAGTACTGAGCACTGAGCACCCTGAATACTGAGCACTCAGCACCCTGAGCACTGAGCACCCAGCACCCTGAGTACTCAGCACTGAGAACCCAGCACCCCGAGGACTGAGCACCCAGCACCCTGAGTACTGAGCACCGAGCACCCTGAGTACTGAGCACCCAGCACCCTGATCACTGAGCACGGAGCACCCCGAGGTACTGAGCACCCAGCACGCTGAGCACTGAACACCCAGCACCCTGAGGACTGAGTACCCAGCACCCTGAGCACTGAGCACCCAGCACCCTGAGTACTGAGCACTGTTCACCCTGAGCACTGAGCACCCAGCACCCCGAGCACTGAGCACCCAGCACCCTGAGTACTGAGCACCCAGCACCCTGGGCACTGAGCACCCAGCACCCTGAGTACTGAGCACCGAGCACCCTGAGTACTGAGCACCCATCACCCTGAGTACTGAGCACCCAGCACCCTGAGCACTGAGCACCCAGCACCCTGAGCACTGAGCACCCAGCACCCTGAGTACTGAGCACCCAGCACCCTGAGTACTGAACACCCAGCACCCTGAGCACTGAGCACTGAGCACCCAGCACCCTGAGCACTGAGCACTGAGCACCCAGCACCCTGAGCACTGAGCACCCAGCACCCCGAGCACTGAGCACCCAGCACCCTGAGCACCCAGCACCCTGAGCACTGAGCACCATGAGCACTGAGCACTGAGCACCCAGCACGCTGAGTACTGAGCACTGAGCACACAGCACCCTGAGTACTGAGCACCCAGCACCCCGAGCACTGAGTACCCAGCGCCCCGAGCACTGAGCACCCAGCACCCCGAGCACTGAGCACCCAGCACCCTGAGTACTGAGCAACCAGCACCCTGAGCACTGAGCACCCAGCACCCTGAGCACTGAGCTCTGAGCACCCAGCACCCCGAGCACTGAGCACCCAGCACCCCGAGCACTGAGCACCCAGCACCCTGAGCACTGAGCACCCAGCACCCTGTGCACTGAGCACCAAGCACCCTGAGTATTGAGCACCCAGCACCCTGAGTACTGAGCACCCAGCACCCTGAGTACTGAGCACCCAGCACCCCGAGCACTGAGGACCCAGCACCCTGAGTACTGAGCACTGAGAACCCAGCACCCCGAGGACTGAGCACCCAGCACCCTGAGTACTGAGCACCGAGCACCCTGAGTACTGAGCACCCAGCACCCTGATCACTGAGCACGGAGCACCCCGAGGTACTGAGCACCCAGCACCCTGAGCACTGAGCACCCAGCAACCTGAGTACTGAGCACTCAGCACCCTGAGTACTGAACACCCAGCACCCTGAGCACTGAGCACTGAGCACCCTGAGCACTGAGTACTGAGCACTGAGCACCCTGAGCACTGAGCACCCAGCACCCCGAGTACTGAGCACCCAGCACCCCGAGCACTGAGCACCCAGCGCCCCGAGCACTGAGCACCCAGCACCCCGAGCACTGAGCACTGAGCACCCTGAGCACTGAGCACCCAGCACCCCGAGTACTGAGCACTGAGCACCTTGAGTACTGAGCACCAAGCACCCCGAGTACTGAGCACTGAGCACCCTGAATACTGAGCACCCAGCACCCTGAGCACTGAGCACCCAGCACCCTGAGTACTCAGCACTGAGAACCCAGCACCCCGAGGACTGAGCACCCAGCACCCTGAGTACTGAGCACCGAGCACCCTGAGTACTGAGCACCCAGCACCCTGATCACTGAGCACGGAGCACCCCGAGGTACTGAGCACCCAGCACCCTGAGCACTGAGCACCCAGCACCCTGAGGACTGAGTACCCAGCACCCTGAGCACTGAGCACCCAGCACCCTGAGTACTGAGCACTGTTCACCCTGAGCACTGAGCACCCAGCACCCCGAGCACTGAGCACCCAGCACCCTGAGTACTGAACACCCAGCACCCTGGGCACTGAGCACCCAGCACCCTGAGTACTGAGCACCGAGCACCCTGAGTACTGAGCACCCATCACCCTGAGTACTGAGCACCCAGCACCCTGAGCACTGAGCACCCAGCACCCTGAGCACTGAGCACCCAGCACCCTGAGTACTGAGCACCCAGCACCCTGAGTACTGAACACCCAGCACCCTGAGCACTGAGCACTGAGCACCCAGCACCCTGAGCACTGAGCACTGAGCACCCAGCACCCTGAGCACTGAGCACCCAGCACCCCGAGCACTGAGCACCCAGCACCCTGAGCACCCAGCACCCTGAGCACTGAGCACCATGAGCACTGAGCACTGAGCACCCAGCACGCTGAGTACTGAGCACTGAGCACACAGCACCCTGAGTACTGAGCACCCAGCACCCCGAGCACTGAGTACCCAGCGCCCCGAGCACTGAGCACCCAGCACCCCGAGCACTGAGCACCCAGCACCCTGAGTACTGAGCAACCAGCACCCTGAGCACTGAGCACCCAGCACCCTGAGCACTGAGCGCTGAGCACCCAGCACCCCGAGCACTGAGCACCCAGCACCCCGAGCACTGAGCACCCAGCACCCTGAGCACTGAGCACCCAGCACCCTGTGCACTGAGCACCCAGCACCCTGAGTACTGAGTACCCAGCACCCTGAGTACTGAGCACCCAGCACCCTGAGTACTGAGCACCCAGCACGCTGAGTACTGAGCACCCAGCACCCCGAGCACTGAGGACCCAGCACCCTGAGTACTGAGCACTGAGCAACCAGCACCCCGAGCACGGAGCACCCAGTACCCCAAGCACTGAGTACAGAGCACCCAGCACCCTGAGTACTGAGCACCGAGCTCCCCGAGCACTGAGCACCCAGCACACTGAGCACTGAGCACCCAGCACCCTGAGCACTGAGCACCCAGCACCCTGAGTACTGAGCACCCAGCACGCTGAGTACTGAGCACCCAGCACCCCGAGCACTGAGCACCCAGCACCCTGAGTACTGAGCACTGAGCACCCAGCACCCCGAGAACTGAGCACCCAGCACCCTGTGCACTGAGCATCCAGCACCCTGAGTACTGAGCACCCAGCACCCTGAGTACTGAGCACCCAGCACCGTGAGAACTGAGCACTCAGCACGCTGAGTACTGAGCACCGAGCACCCCGAGCACTGAGCACCCAGCACCCTGAGTACTGAGCACCCAGCACCCTGAGTACTGAGCACCCAGCACCCTGAGCACTGAGCACCCAGCACCCTGAGCACTGAGCACCCAGCACCCTGAGTACTGAGCACCCAGCACCCTGAGTACTGAACACCCAGCACCCTGAGCACTGAGCACTGAGCACCCAGCACCCTGAACACTGAGCACCCAGCACCCTGAGCACGGAGCACCCCGAGGACTGAGCACCCAGCACCCTGAGCACTGAGCACCCAGCACCTTGTGTTCTGAGCACCGTGCACCTCGAGCACTGAGCACCCTGAGTACTGAGCACCCAGCACCCCGATCACTGAGCACCCTGCACCCTGAGCACTGAGCACCCAGCACCCTGAGCACTGAGCACCCAGCACCCTGAGTACTGAGCACCCAGCACGCTGAGTACTGAGCACCCAGCACCCCGAGCAGTGAGCAACCAGCACCGTGAGCACGGAGCACCCCGAGGACTGAGCACCCAGCACCTTGAGTACTGAGCACCGAGCACCTCGAGCACTAAGCACCCAGCACCCTGAGTACTGAGCACCCAGCACCCTGAGCACTGAGCACCCAGCACCCTGAGCACTGAGCACCCAGCAACCTGAGTACTGAGCACTCAGCACCCTGAGTACTGAACACCCAGCACCCTGAGCACTGAGCACTGAGCACCCTGAGCACTGAGTACTGAGCACTGAGCACCCTGAGCACTGAGCACCCAGCACCCCGAGTACTGAGCACCCAGCACCCCGAGCACTGAGCACCCAGCGCCCCGAGCACTGAGCACCCAGCACCCCGAGCACTGAGCACTGAGCACCCTGAGCACTGAGCACCCAGCACCCCGAGTACTGAGCACTGAGCACCTTGAGTACTGAGCACCAAGCACCCCGAGTACTGAGCACTGAGCACCCTGAATACTGAGCACCCAGCACCCTGAGCACTGAGCACCCAGCACCCTGAGTACTCAGCACTGAGAACCCAGCACCCCGAGGACTGAGCACCCAGCACCCTGAGTACTGAGCACCGAGCACCCTGAGTACTGAGCACCCAGCACCCTGATCACTGAGCACGGAGCACCCCGAGGTACTGAGCACCCAGCACCCTGAACACTGAGCACCCAGCACCCTGAGGACTGAGTACCCAGCACCCTGAGCACTGAGCACCCAGCACCCTGAGTACTGAGCACTGATCACCCTGAGCACTGAGCACCCAGCACCCCGAGCACTGAGCACCCAGCACCCTGAGTACTGAGCACCCAGCACCCTGGGCACTGAGCACCCAGCACCCTGAGTACTGAGCACCGAGCACCCTGAGTACTGAGCACCCATCACCCTGAGTACTGAGCACCCAGCACCCTGAGCACTGAGCACCCAGCACCCTGAGCACTGAGCACCCAGCACCCTGAGTAGTGAGCACCCAGCACCCTGAGTACTGAACACCCAGCACCCTGAGCACTGAGCACTGAGCACCCAGCACCCTGAGCACTGAGCACTGAGCACCCAGCACCCTGAGAACTGAGCACCCAGCACCCCGAGCACTGAGCACCCAGCACCCTGAGCACCCAGCACCCTGAGCACTGAGCACCATGAGCACTGAGCACTGAGCACCCAGCACGCTGAGTACTGAGCACTGAGCACACAGCACCCTGAGTACTGAGCACCCAGCACCCCGAGCACTGAGTAACCAGCGCCCCGAGCACTGAGCACGCAGCACCCCGAGCACTGAGCACCCAGCACCCTGAGTACTGAGCAACCAGCACCCTGAGCACTGAGCACCCAGCACCCTGAGCACTGAGCGCTGAGCACCCAGCACCCCGAGCACTGAGCACCCAGCACCCCGAGCACTGAGCACCCAGCACCCTGAGCACTGAGCACCCAGCACCCTGTGCACTGAGCACCCAGCACCCTGAGTACTGAGCACCCAGCACCCTGAGTACTGAGCACCCAGCACCCTGAGTACTGAGCACCCAGCACGCTGAGTACTGAGCACCCAGCACCCCGAGCACTGAGGACCCAGCACCCTGAGTACTGAGCACTGAGCAACCAGCACCCCGAGCACGGAGCACCCAGTACCCCAAGCACTGAGTACAGAGCACCCAGCACCCTGAGTACTGAGCACCGAGCTCCCCGAGCACTGAGCACCCAGCACACTGAGCACTGAGCACCCAGCACCCTGAGCACTGAGCACCCAGCACCCTGAGTACTGAGCACCCAGCACGCTGAGTACTGAGCACCCAGCACCCCGAGCACTGAGCACCCAGCACCCTGAGTACTGAGCACTGAGCACCCAGCACCCTGTGCACTGAGCATCCAGCACCCTGAGTACTGAGCACCCAGCACCCTGAGTACTGAGCACCCAGCACCGTGAGAACTGAGCACTCAGCACGCTGAGTACTGAGCACCGAGCACCCCGAGCACTGAGCACCCAGCACCCTGAGTACTGAGCACCCAGCACCCTGAGTACTGAGCACCCAGCACCCTGAGCACTGAGCACCCAGCACCCTGAGCACTGAGCACCCAGCACCCTGAGTACTGAGCACCCAGCACCCTGAGTACTGAACACCCAGCACCCTGAGCACTGAGCACTGAGCACCCAGCACCCTGAGCACTGAGCACCCAGCACCCTGAGCACGGAGCACCCCGAGGACTGAGCACCCAGCACCCTGAGCACTGAGCACCCAGCACCTTGAGTACTGAGCACCGTGCACCTCGAGCACTGAGCACCCTGAGTACTGAGCACCCAGCACCCCGATCACTGAGCACCCTGCACCCTGAGCACTGAGCACCCAGCACCCTGAGCACTGAGCACCCAGCACCCTGAGTACTGAGCACCCAGCACGCTGAGTACTGAGCACCCAGCACCCCGAGCAGTGAGCAACCAGCACCGTGAGCACGGAGCACCCCGAGGACTGAGCACCCAGCACCTTGAGTACTGAGCACCGAGCACCTCTAGCACTAAGCACCCAGCACCCTGAGTACTGAGCACCCAGCACCCTGAGCACTGAGCACCCAGCACCCTGAGCACTGAGCACCCAGCAACCTGAGTACTGAGCACTCAGCACCCTGAGTACTGAACACCCAGCACCCTGAGCACTGAGCACTGAGCACCCTGAGCACTGAGTACTGAGCACTGAGCACCCTGAGCACTGAGCACCCAGCACCCCGAGTACTGAGCACCCAGCACCCCGAGCACTGAGCACCCAGCGCCCCGAGCACTGAGCACCCAGCACCCCGAGCACTGAGCACTGAGCACCCTGAGCACTGAGCACCCAGCACCCCGAGTACTGAGCACTGAGCACCTTGAGTACTGAGCACCAAGCACCCCGAGTACTGAGCACTGAGCACCCTGAATATTGAGCACCCAGCACCCTGAGCACTGAGCACCCAGCACCCTGAGTACTCAGCACTGAGAACCCAGCACCCCGAGGACTGAGCACCCAGCACCCTGAGTACTGAGCACCGAGCACCCTGAGTACTGAGCACCCAGCACCCTGATCACTGAGCACGGAGCACCCCGAGGTACTGAGCACCCAGCACCCTGAACACTGAGCACCCAGCACCCTGAGGACTGAGTACCCAGCACCCTGAGCACTGAGCACCCAGCACCCTGAGTACTGAGCACTGATCACCCTGAGCACTGAGCACCCAGCACCCCGAGCACTGAGCACCCAGCACCCTGAGTACTGAGCACCCAGCACCCTGGGCACTGAGCACCCAGCACCCTGAGTACTGAGCACCGAGCACCCTGAGTACTGAGCACCCATCACCCTGAGTACTGAGCACCCAGCACCCTGAGCACTGAGCACCCAGCACCCTGAGCACTGAGCACCCAGCACCCTGAGTACTGAGCACCCAGCACCCTGAGTACTGAACACCCAGCACCCTGAGCACTGAGCACTGAGCACCCAGCACCCTGAGCACTGAGCACTGAGCACCCAGCACCCTGAGCACTGAGCACCCAGCACCCCGAGCACTGAGCAACCAGCACCCTGAGCACCCAGCACCCTGAGCACTGAGCACCATGAGCACTGAGCACTGAGCACCCAGCACGCTGAGTACTGAGCACTGAGCACACAGCACCCTGAGTACTGAGCACCCAGCACCCCGAGCACTGAGTAACCAGCGCCCCGAGCACTGAGCACGCAGCACCCCGAGCACTGAGCACCCAGCACCCTGAGTACTGAGCAACCAGCACCCTGAGCACTGAGCACCCAGCACCCTGAGCACTGAGCGCTGAGCACCCAGCACCCCGAGCACTGAGCACCCAGCACCCCGAGCACTGAGCACCCAGCACCCTGAGCACTGAGCACCCAGCACCCTGTGCACTGAGCACCCAGCCCCCTGAGTACTGAGCACCCAGCACCCTGAGTACTGAGCACCCAGCACCCTGAGTACTGAGCACCCAGCACGCTGAGTACTGAGCACCCAGCACCCCGAGCACTGAGGACCCAGCACCCTGAGTACTGAGCACTGAGCAACCAGCACCCCGAGCACGGAGCACCCAGTACCCCAAGCACTGAGTACAGAGCACCCAGCACCCTGAGTACTGAGCACCGAGCTCCCCGAGCACTGAGCACCCAGCACACTGAGCACTGAGCACCCAGCACCCTGAGCACTGAGCACCCAGCACCCTGAGTACTGAGCACCCAGCACGCTGAGTACTGAGCACCCAGCACCCCGAGCACTGAGCACCCAGCACCCTGAGTACTGAGCACTGAGCACCCAGCACCCCGAGAACTGAGCACCCAGCACCCTGTGCACTGAGCATCCAGCACCCTGAGTACTGAGCACCCAGCACCCTGAGTACTGAGCACCCAGCACCGTGAGAACTGAGCACTCAGCACGCTGAGTACTGAGCACCGAGCACCCCGAGCACTGAGCACCCAGCACCCTGAGTACTGAGCACCCAGCACCCTGAGTACTGAGCACCCAGCACCCTGAGCACTGAGCACCCAGCACCCTGAGCACTGAGCACACAGCACCCTGAGTACTGAGCACCCAGCACCCTGAGTACTGAACACCCAGCACCCTGAGCACTGAGCACTGAGCACCCAGCACCCTGAGCACTGAGCACCCAGCACCCTGAGCACGGAGCACCCCGAGGACTGAGCACCCAGCACCCTGAGCACTGAGCACCCAGCACCTTGAGTACTGAGCACCGTGCACCTCGAGCACTGAGCACCCTGAGTACTGAGCACCCAGCACCCCGATCACTGAGCACCCTGCACCCTGAGCACTGAGCACCCAGCACCCTGAGCACTGAGCACCCAGCACCCTGAGTACTGAGCACCCAGCACGCTGAGTACTGAGCACCCAGCACCCCGAGCAGTGAGCAACCAGCACCGTGAGCACGGAGCACCCCGAGGACTGAGCACCCAGCACCTTGAGTACTGAGCACCGAGCACCTCGAGCACTAAGCACCCAGCACCCTGAGTACTGAGCACCCAGCACCCTGAGCACTGAGCACCCAGCACCCTGAGCACTGAGCACCCAGCAACCTGAGTACTGAGCACTCAGCACCCTGAGTACTGAACACCCAGCACCCTGAGCACTGAGCACTGAGCACCCTGAGCACTGAGTACTGAGCACTGAGCACCCTGAGCACTGAGCACCCAGCACCCCGAGTACTGAGCACCCAGCACCCCGAGCACTGAGCACCCAGCGCCCCGAGCACTGAGCACCCAGCACCCCGAGCACTGAGCACTGAGCACCCTGAGCACTGAGCACCCAGCACCCCGAGTACTGAGCACTGAGCACCTTGAGTACTGAGCACCAAGCACCCCGAGTACTGAGCACTGAGCACCCTGAATACTGAGCACCCAGCACCCTGAGCACTGAGCACCCAGCACCCTGAGTACTCAGCACTGAGAACCCAGCACCCCGAGGACTGAGCACCCAGCACCCTGAGTACTGAGCACCGAGCACCCTGAGTACTGAGCACCCAGCACCCTGATCACTGAGCACGGAGCACCCCGAGGTACTGAGCACCCAGCACCCTGAACACTGAGCACCCAGCACCCTGAGGACTGAGTACCCAGCACCCTGAGCACTGAGCACCCAGCACCCTGAGTACTGAGCACTGATCACCCTGAGCACTGAGCACCCAGCACCCCGAGCACTGAGCACCCAGCACCCTGAGTACTGAGCACCCAGCACCCTGGGCACTGAGCACCCAGCACCCTGAGTACTGAGCACCGAGCACCCTGAGTACTGAGCACCCATCACCCTGAGTACTGAGCACCCAGCACCCTGAGCACTGAGCACCCAGCACCCTGAGCACTGAGCACCCAGCACCCTGAGTACTGAGCACCCAGCACCCTGAGTACTGAACACCCAGCACCCTGAGCACTGAGCACTGAGCACCCAGCACCCTGAGCACTGAGCACTGAGCACCCAGCACCCTGAGCACTGAGCACCCAGCACCCCGAGCACTGAGCACCCAGCACCCTGAGCACCCAGTACCCTGAGCACTGAGCACCATGAGCACTGAGCACTGAGCACCCAGCACGCTGAGTACTGAGCACTGAGCACACAGCACCCTGAGTACTGAGCACCAAGCACCCCGAGCACTGAGTAACCAGCGCCCCGAGCACTGAGCACGCAGCACCCCGAGCACTGAGCACCCAGCACCCTGAGCACTGAGCACCCAGCACCCTGAGCACTGAGCGCTGAGCACCCAGCACCCCGAGCACTGAGCACCCAGCACCCCGAGCACTGAGCACCCAGCACCCTGAGCACTGAGCACCCAGCACCCTGTGCACTGAGCACCCAGCCCCCTGAGTACTGAGCACCCAGCACCCTGAGTACTGAGCACCCAGCACCCTGAGTACTGAGCACCCAGCACGCTGAGTACTGAGCACCCAGCACCCCGAGCACTGAGGACCCAGCACCCTGAGTACTGAGCACTGAGCAACCAGCACCCCGAGCACGGAGCACCCAGTACCCCAAGCACTGAGTACAGAGCACCCAGCACCCTGAGTACTGAGCACCGAGCTCCCCGAGCACTGAGCACCCAGCACACTGAGCACTGAGCACCCAGCACCCTGAGCACTGAGCACCCAGCACCCTGAGTACTGAGCACCCAGCACGCTGAGTACTGAGCACCCAGCACCCCGAGCACTGAGCACCCAGCACCCTGAGTACTGAGCACTGAGCACCCAGCACCCCGAGAACTGAGCACCCAGCACCCTGTGCACTGAGCATCCAGCACCCTGAGTACTGAGCACCCAGCACCCTGAGTACTGAGCACCCAGCACCGTGAGAACTGAGCACTCAGCACGCTGAGTACTGAGCACCGAGCACCCCGAGCACTGAGCACCCAGCACCCTGAGTACTGAGCACCCAGCACCCTGAGTACTGAGCACCCAGCACCCTGAGCACTGAGCACCCAGCACCCTGAGCACTGAGCACACAGCACCCTGAGTACTGAGCACCCAGCACCCTGAGTACTGAACACCCAGCACCCTGAGCACTGAGCACTGAGCACCCAGCACCCTGAGCACTGAGCACCCAGCACCCTGAGCACGGAGCACCCCGAGGACTGAGCACCCAGCACCCTGAGCACTGAGCACCCAGCACCTTGAGTACTGAGCACCGTGCACCTCGAGCACTGAGCACCCTGAGTACTGAGCACCCAGCACCCCGATCACTGAGCACCCTGCACCCTGAGCACTGAGCACCCAACACCCTGAGCACTGAGCACCCAGCACCCTGAGTACTGAGCACCCAGCACGCTGAGTACTGAGCACCCAGCACCCCGAGCAGTGAGCAACCAGCACCGTGAGCACGGAGCACCCCGAGGACTGAGCACCCAGCACCTTGAGTACTGAGCACCGAGCACCTCGAGCACTAAGCACCCAGCACCCTGAGTACTGAGCACCCAGCACCCTGAGCACTGAGCACCCAGCACCCTGAGCACTGAGCACCCAGCAACCTGAGTACTGAGCACTCAGCACCCTGAGTACTGAACACCCAGCACCCTGAGCACTGAGCACTGAGCACCCTGAGCACTGAGTACTGAGCACTGAGCACCCTGAGCACTGAGCACCCAGCACCCCGAGTACTGAGCACCCAGCACCCTGAGCACTGAGCACCCAGCGCCCCGAGCACTGAGCACCCAGCACCCCGAGCACTGAGCACTGAGCACCCTGAGCACTGAGCACCCAGCACCCCGAGTACTGAGCACTGAGCACCTTGAGTACTGAGCACCAAGCACCCCGAGTACTGAGCACTGAGCACCCTGAATACTGAGCACCCAGCACCCTGAGCACTGAGCACCCAGCACCCTGAGTACTCAGCACTGAGAACCCAGCACCCCGAGGACTGAGCACCCAGCACCCTGAGTACTGAGCACCGAGCACCCTGAGTACTGAGCACCCAGCACCCTGATCACTGAGCACCCAGCACCCTGAGCACTGAGCACCCAGCACCCTGAGTACTGAGCACCGAGCACCCTGAGTACTGAGCACCCAGCACCCTGAGCACTGATTACCCAGCACCCTGAGCACTGAGCACCCAGCACCCTGAGTACTGAGCACCCAGCACCCTGAGTACTGAACACCCAGCACCCTGAGCACTGAGCACTGAGCACCCAGCACCCTGAGCACTGAGCACTGAGCACCCAGCACCCTGAGCACTGAGCACCCAGCACCCCGAGCACTGAGCACCCAGCACCCTGAGCACCCAGCACCCTGAGTACTGAGCACCATGAGCACTGAGCACTGAGCACCCAGCACGCTGAGTACTGAGCACTGAGCACACAGCACCCTGAGTACTGAGCACCCAGCACCCCGAGCACTGAGTACCCAGCGCCCCGAGCACTGAGCACGCAGCACCCCGAGCACTGAGCACCCAGCACCCTGAGTACTGAGCAACCAGCACCCTGAGCACTGAGCACCCAGCACCCTGAGCACTGAGCGCTGAGCACCCAGCACCCCGAGCACTGAGCACCCAGCACCCCGAGCACTGAGCACCCAGCACCCTGAGCACTGAGCACCCAGCACCCTGTGCACTGAGCACCCAGCACCCTGAGTACTGAGCACCCAGCACCCTGAGTACTGAGCACCCAGCACCCTGAGTACTGAGCACCCAGCACGCTGAGTACTGAGCACCCAGCACCCCGAGCACTGAGGACCCAGCACCCTGAGTACTGAGCACTGAGCAACCAGCACCCCGAGCACGGAGCACCCAGTACCCCAAGCACTGAGTACAGAGCACCCAGCACCCTGAGTACTGAGCACCGAGCTCCCCGAGCACTGAGCACCCAGCACACTGAGCACTGAGCACCCAGCACCCTGAGCACTGAGCACCCAGCACCCTGAGTACTGAGCACCCAGCACGCTGAGTACTGAGCACCCAGCACCCCGAGCACTGAGCACCCAGCACCCTGTGTACTGAGCACTGAGCACCCAGCACCCCGAGAACTGAGCACCCAGCACCCTGTGCACTGAGCATCCAGCACCCTGAGTACTGAGCACCCAGCACCCTGAGTACTGAGCACCCAGCACCGTGAGAACTGAGCACTCAGCACGCTGAGTACTGAGCACCGAGCACCCCGAGCACTGAGCACCCAGCACCCTGAGTACTGAGCACCCAGCACCCTGAGTACTGAGCACCCAGCACCCTGAGCACTGAGCACCCAGCACCCTGAGCACTGAGCACCCAGCACCCTGAGTACTGAGCACCCAGCACCCTGAGTACTGAACACCCAGCACCCTGAGCACTGAGCACTGAGCACCCAGCACCCTGAGCACTGAGCACCCAGCACCCTGAGCACGGAGCACCCCGAGGACTGAGCACCCAGCACCCTGAGCACTGAGCACCCAGCACCTTGAGTACTGAGCACCGTGCACCTCGAGCACTGAGCACCCTGAGTACTGAGCACCCAGCACCCCGATCACTGAGCACCCTGCACCCTGAGCACTGAGCACCCAGCACCCTGAGCACTGAGCACCCAGCACCCTGAGTACTGAGCACCCAGCACGCTGAGTACTGAGCACCCAGCACCCCGAGCAGTGAGCAACCAGCACCGTGAGCACGGAGCACCCCGAGGACTGAGCACCCAGCACCTTGAGTACTGAGCACCGAGCACCTCGAGCACTAAGCACCCAGCACCCTGAGTACTGAGCACCCAGCACCCTGAGCACTGAGCACCCAGCACCCTGAGCACTGAGCACCCAGCAACCTGAGTACTGAGCACTCAGCACCCTGAGTACTGAACACCCAGCACCCTGAGCACTGAGCACTGAGCACCCTGAGCACTGAGTACTGAGCACTGAGCACCCTGAGCACTGAGCACCCAGCACCCCGAGCACTGAGCACCCAGCGCCCCGAGCACTGAGCACCCAGCACCCCGAGCACTGAGCACTGAGCACCCTGAGCACTGAGCACCCAGCACCCCGAGTACTGAGCACTGAGCACCTTGAGTACTGAGCACCAAGCACCCCGAGTACTGAGCACTGAGCACCCTGAATACTGAGCACCCAGCACCCTGAGCACTGAGCACCCAGCACCCTGAGTACTCAGCACTGAGAACCCAGCACCCCGAGGACTGAGCACCCAGCACCCTGAGTACTGAGCACCGAGCACCCTGAGTACTGAGCACCCAGCACCCTGATCACTGAGCACGGAGCACCCCGAGGTACTGAGCACCCAGCACCCTGAACACTGAGCACCCAGCACCCTGAGGACTGAGTACCCAGCACCCTGAGCACTGAGCACCCAGCACCCTGTGTACTGAGCACTGATCACCCTGAGCACTGAGCACCCAGCACCCCGAGCACTGAGCACCCAGCACCCTGAGTACTGAGCACCCAGCACCCTGGGCACTGAGCACCCAGCACCCTGAGTACTGAGCACCGAGCACCCTGAGTACTGAGCACCCATCACCCTGAGTACTGAGCACCCAGCACCCTGAGCACTGAGCACCCAGCACCCTGAGTACTGAGCACCCAGCACCCTGAGTACTGCACACCCAGCACCCTGAGCACTGAGCACTGAGCACCCAGCACCCTGAGCACTGAGCACTGAGCACCCAGCACCCTGAGCACTGAGCACCCAGCACCCCGAGCACTGAGCACCCAGCACCCTGAGCACCCAGCACCCTGAGCACTGAGCACCATGAGCACTGAGCACTGAGCACCCAGCACGCTGAGTACTGAGCACTGAGCACACAGCACCCTGAGTACTGAGCACCCAGCACCCCGAGCACTGAGTAACCAGCGCCCCGAGCACTGAGCACGCAGCACCCTGAGCACTGAGCACCCAGCACCCTGAGTACTGAGCAACCAGCACCCTGAGCACTGAGCACCCAGCACCCTGAGCACTGAGCGCTGAGCACCCAGCACCCCGAGCACTGAGCACCCAGCACCCCGAGCACTGAGCACCCAGCACCCTGAGCACTGAGCACCCAGCACCCTGTGCACTGAGCACCCAGCACCCTGAGTACTGAGCACCCAGCACCCTGAGTACTGAGCACCCAGCACCCTGAGTACTGAGCACCCAGCACGCTGAGTACTGAGCACCCAGCACCCCGAGCACTGAGGACCCAGCACCCTGAGTACTGAGCACTGAGCAACCAGCACCCCGAGCACGGAGCACCCAGTACCCCAAGCACTGAGTACAGAGCACCCAGCACCCTGAGTACTGAGCACCGAGCTCCCCGAGCACTGAGCACCCAGCACACTGAGCACTGAGCACCCAGCACCCTGAGCACTGAGCACCCAGCACCCTGAGTACTGAGCACCCAGCACGCTGAGTACTGAGCACCCAGCACCCCGAGCACTGAGCACCCAGCACCCTGAGTACTGAGCACTGAGCACCCAGCACCCCGAGAACTGAGCACCCAGCACCCTGTGCACTGAGCATCCAGCACCCTGAGTACTGAGCACCCAGCACCCTGAGTACTGAGCACCCAGCACCGTGAGAACTGAGCACTCAGCACGCTGAGTACTGAGCACCGAGCACCCCGAGCACTGAGCACCCAGCACCCTGAGTACTGAGCACCCAGCACCCTGAGTACTGAGCACCCAGCACCCTGAGCACTGAGCACCCAGCACCCTGAGCACTGAGCACACAGCACCCTGAGTACTGAGCACCCAGCACCCTGAGTACTGAACACCCAGCACCCTGAGCACTGAGCACTGAGCACCCAGCACCCTGAGCACTGAGCACCCAGCACCCTGAGCACGGAGCACCCCGAGGACTGAGCACCCAGCACCCTGAGCACTGAGCACCCAGCACCTTGAGTACTGAGCACCGTGCACCTCGAGCACTGAGCACCCTGAGTACTGAGCACCCAGCACCCCGATCACTGAGCACCCTGCACCCTGAGCACTGAGCACCCAGCACCCTGAGCACTGAGCACCCAGCACCCTGAGTACTGAGCACCCAGCACGCTGAGTACTGAGCACCCAGCACCCCGAGCAGTGAGCAACCAGCACCGTGAGCACGGAGCACCCCGAGGACTGAGCACCCAGCACCTTGAGTACTGAGCACCGAGCACCTCGAGCACTAAGCACCCAGCACCCTGAGTACTGAGCACCCAGCACCCTGAGCACTGAGCACCCAGCACCCTGAGCACTGAGCACCCAGCACCCTGAGTACTGAGCACCCAGCACCCTGAGTACTGAACACCCAGCACCCTGAGCACTGAGCACTGAGCACCCAGCACCCTGAGCACTGAGCACTGAGCACCCAGCACCCTGAGCACTGAGCACCCAGCACCCCGAGCACTGAGCACCCAGCACCCTGAGCACCCAGCACCCTGAGCACTGAGCACCATGAGCACTGAGCACTGAGCACCCAGCACGCTGAGTACTGAGCACTGAGCACACAGCACCCTGAGTACTGAGCACCCAGCACCCCGAGCACTGAGTAACCAGCGCCCCGAGCACTGAGCACGCAGCACCCCGAGCACTGAGCACCCAGCACCCTGAGTACTGAGCAACCAGCACCCTGAGCACTGAGCACCCAGCACCCTGAGCACTGAGCGCTGAGCACCCAGCACCCCGAGCACTGAGCACCCAGCACCCCGAGCACTGAGCACCCAGCACCCTGAGCACTGAGCACCCAGCACCCTGTGCACTGAGCACCCAGCACCCTGAGTACTGAGCACCCAGCACCCTGAGTACTGAGCACCCAGCACCCTGAGTACTGAGCACCCAGCACGCTGAGTACTGAGCACCCAGCACCCCGAGCACTGAGGACCCAGCACCCTGAGTACTGAGCACTGAGCAACCAGCACCCCGAGCACGGAGCACCCAGTACCCCAAGCACTGAGTACAGAGCACCCAGCACCCTGAGTACTGAGCACCGAGCTCCCCGAGCACTGAGCACCCAGCACACTGAGCACTGAGCACCCAGCACCCTGAGCACTGAGCACCCAGCACCCTGAGTACTGAGCACCCAGCACGCTGAGTACTGAGCACCCAGCACCCCGAGCACTGAGCACCCAGCACCCTGAGTACTGAGCACTGAGCACCCAGCACCCCGAGAACTGAGCACCCAGCACCCTGTGCACTGAGCATCCAGCACCCTGAGTACTGAGCACCCAGCACCCTGAGTACTGAGCACCCAGCACCGTGAGAACTGAGCACTCAGCACGCTGAGTACTGAGCACCGAGCACCCCGAGCACTGAGCACCCAGCACCCTGAGTACTGAGCACCCAGCACCCTGAGTACTGAGCACCCAGCACCCTGAGCACTGAGCACCCAGCACCCTGAGCACTGAGCACACAGCACCCTGAGTACTGAGCACCCAGCACCCTGAGTACTGAACACCCAGCACCCTGAGCACTGAGCACTGAGCACCCAGCACCCTGAGCACTGAGCACCCAGCACCCTGAGCACGGAGCACCCCGAGGACTGAGCACCCAGCACCCTGAGCACTGAGCACCCAGCACCTTGAGTACTGAGCACCGTGCACCTCGAGCACTGAGCACCCTGAGTACTGAGCACCCAGCACCCCGATCACTGAGCACCCTGCACCCTGAGCACTGAGCACCCAGCACCCTGAGCACTGAGCACCCAGCACCCTGAGTACTGAGCACCCAGCACGCTGAGTACTGAGCACCCAGCACCCCGAGCAGTGAGCAACCAGCACCGTGAGCACGGAGCACCCCGAGGACTGAGCACCCAGCACCTTGAGTACTGAGCACCGAGCACCTCGAGCACTAAGCACCCAGCACCCTGAGTACTGAGCACCCAGCACCCTGAGCACTGAGCACCCAGCACCCTGAGCACTGAGCACCCAGCAACCTGAGTACTGAGCACTCAGCACCCTGAGTACTGAACACCCAGCACCCTGAGCACTGAGCACTGAGCACCCTGAGCACTGAGTACTGAGCACTGAGCACCCTGAGCACTGAGCACCCAGCACCCCGAGTACTGAGCACCCAGCACCCTGAGCACTGAGCACCCAGCGCCCCGAGCACTGAGCACCCAGCACCCCGAGCACTGAGCACTGAGCACCCTGAGCACTGAGCACCCAGCACCCCGAGTACTGAGCACTGAGCACCTTGAGTACTGAGCACCAAGCACCCCGAGTACTGAGCACTGAGCACCCTGAATACTGAGCACCCAGCACCCTGAGCACTGAGCACCCAGCACCCTGAGTACTCAGCACTGAGAACCCAGCACCCCGAGGACTGAGCACCCAGCACCCTGAGTACTGAGCACCGAGCACCCTGAGTACTGAGCACCCAGCACCCTGATCACTGAGCACGGAGCACCCCGAGGTACTGAGCACCCAGCACCCTGAGCACTGAGCACCCAGCACCCTGAGGACTGAGTACCCAGCACCCTGAGCACTGAGCACCCAGCACCCTGAGTACTGAGCACTGATCACCCTGAGCACTGAGCACCCAGCACCCCGAGCACTGAGCACCCAGCACCCTGAGTACTGAGCACCCAGCACCCTGGGCACTGAGCACCCAGCACCCTGAGTACTGAGCACCGAGCACCCTGAGTACTGAGCACCCATCACCCTGAGTACTGAGCAGCCAGCACCCTGAGCACTGAGCACCCAGCACCCTGAGCACTGAGCACCCAGCACCCTGAGTACTGAGCACCCAGCACCCTGAGTACTGAACACCCAGCACCCTGAGCACTGAGCACTGAGCACCCAGCACCCTGAGCACTGAGCACTGAGCACCCAGCACCCTGAGCACTGAGCACCCAGCACCCCGAGCACTGAGCACCCAGCACCCTGAGCACCCAGCACCCTGAGCACTGAGCACCATGAGCACTGAGCACTGAGCACCCAGCACGCTGAGTACTGAGCACTGAGCACACAGCACCCTGAGTACTGAGCACCCAGCACCCCGAGCACTGAGTACCCAGCGCCCCGAGCACTGAGCACCCAGCACCCCGAGCACTGAGCACCCAGCACCCTGAGTACTGAGCAACCAGCACCCTGAGCACTGAGCACCCAGCAACCTGAGCACTGAGCGCTGAGCACCCAGCACCCCGAGCACTGAGCACCCAGCACCCCGAGCACTGAGCACCCAGCACCCTGAGCACTGAGCACCCAGCACCCTGTGCACTGAGCACCCAGCACCCTGAGTACTGAGCACCCAGCACCCTGAGTACTGAGCACCCAGCACCCTGAGTACTGAGCACCCAGCACGCTGAGTACTGAGCACCCAGCACCCCGAGCACTGAGGACCCAGCACCCTGAGTACTGAGCACTGAGCAACCAGCTCCCCGAGCACGGAGCACCCAGTACCCCAAGCACTGAGTACAGAGCACCCAGCACCCTGAGTACTGAGCACCGAGCTCCCCGAGCACTGAGCACCCAGCACACTGAGCACTGAGCACCCAGCACCCTGAGCACTGAGCACCCAGCACCCTGAGTACTGAGCACCCAGCACGCTGAGTACTGAGCACCCAGCACCCCGAGCACTGAGCACCCAGCACCCTGAGTACTGAGCACTGAGCACCCAGCACCCCGAGAACTGAGCACCCAGCACCCTGTGCACTGAGCATCCAGCACCCTGAGTACTGAGCACCCAGCACCCTGAGTACTGAGCACCCAGCACCGTGAGAACTGAGCACTCAGCACCCTGAGTACTGAGCACCGAGCACCCCGAGCACTGAGCACCCAGCACCCTGAGCACTGAGCACCCTGAGGACTGAGCACCCAGCACCCTGAGCACTGAGCACCGATCACCCTGAGCACTGAGCACCCAGCACAACGAGCACTGAGCACCCAGCACCCTGAGTACTGAGCACCCTGCACCCCGAGTACTGAGCACCCAGCACCCTGAGTACTGAGCACCCAGCACCCCGAGCACTGAGCACCCGGCACCCTGAGTACTGAGCACCATGAGTACTGAGCACTGAGCACCCAGCACCCTGAGGACAGAGTACCCAGCACCCTGAGCACTGAGCACCCAGCACCCTGAGTACTGAGCACTGATCACCCTGAGCACTGAGCACCCAGCACCCCGAGCACTGAGCACCCAGCACCCTGAGTACTGAGCATCCAGCACCCTGAGCACTGAGCACCCAGCACCCTGAGTACTGAGCACCCAGCACCCTGAGTACTGAGCACCCAGCACCCTGGGCACTGAGCACCCAGCACCCTGAGTACTGAGCACCGAGCACCCTGAGTACTGAGCACCCAGCACCCTGAGTACTGAGCACCCAGCACCCTGAGCACTGAGCACCCAGCACCCTGAGCACTGAGCACCCAGCACCCTGAGTACTGAGCACCCAGCACCCCGAGCACTGAGTACCCAGCGCCCCGAGCACTGAGCACCCAGCACCCCGAGCACTGAGCACCCAGCACCCTGAGTACTGAGCAACCAGCACCCTGAGCACTGAGCACCCAGCACCCTGAGCACTGAGCGCTGAGCACCCAGCACCCCGAGCACTGAGCACCCAGCACCCCGAGCACTGAGCACCCAGCACCCTGAGCACTGAGCACCCAGCACCCTGTGCACTGAGCACCCAGCACCCTGAGTACTGAGCACCCAGCACCCTGAGTACTGAGCACCCAGCACCCTGAGTACTGAGCACCCAGCACGCTGAGTACTGAGCACCCAGCACCCCGAGCACTGAGGACCCAGCACCCTGAGTACTGAGCACTGAGCAACCAGCTCCCCGAGCATGGAGCACCCAGTACCCCAAGCACTGAGTACAGAGCACCCAGCACCCTGAGTACTGAGCACCGAGCTCCCCGAGCACTGAGCACCCAGCACACTGAGCACTGAGCACCCAGCACCCTGAGCACTGAGCACCCAGCACCCTGAGTACTGAGCACCCAGCACGCTGAGTACTGAGCACCCAGCACCCCGAGCACTGAGCACCCAGCACCCTGAGTACTGAGCACTGAGCACCCAGCACCCCGAGAACTGAGCACCCAGCACCCTGTGCACTGAGCATCCAGCACCCTGAGTACTGAGCACCCAGCACCCTGAGTACTGAGCACCCAGCACCGTGAGAACTGAGCACTCAGCACCCTGAGTACTGAGCACCGAGCACCCCGAGCACTGAGCACCCAGCACCCTGAGCACTGAGCACCCTGAGGACTGAGCACCCAGCACCCTGAGCACTGAGCACCGATCACCCTGAGCACTGAGCACCCAGCACCCCGAGCACTGAGCACCCAGCACCCTGAGTACTGAGCACCCTGCACCCCGAGTACTGAGCACCCAGCACCCTGAGTACTGAGCACCCAGCACCCCGAGCACTGAGCACCCGGCACCCTGAGTACTGAGCACCATGAGTACTGAGCACTGAGCACCCAGCACCCTGAGGACAGAGTACCCAGCACCCTGAGCACTGAGCACCCAGCACCCTGAGTACTGAGCACTGATCACCCTGAGCACTGAGCACCCAGCACCCCGAGCACTGAGCACCCAGCACCCTGAGTACAGAGCATCCAGCACCCTGAGCACTGAGCACCCAGCACCCTGAGTACTGAGCACCCAGCACCCTGAGTACTGAGCACCCAGCACCCTGGGCACTGAGCACCCAGCACCCTGAGTACTGAGCACCGAGCACCCTGAGTACTGAGCACCCAGCACCCTGAGTACTGAGCACCCAGCACCCTGAGCACTGAGCACCCAGCACCCTGAGCACTGAGCACCCAGCACCCTGAGTACTGAGCACCCAGCACCCTGAGTACTGAACACCCAGCACCCTGAGCACTGAGCACTGAGCACCCAGCACCCTGAGCACTGAGCACCCAGCACCCTGAGCACGGAGCACCCCGAGGACTGAGCACCCAGCACCCTGAGCACTGAGCACCCAGCACCTTGAGTACTGAGCACCGTGCACCTCGAGCACTGAGCACCCTGAGTACTGAGCACCCAGCACCCCGATCACTGAGCACCCTGCACCCTGAGCACTGAGCACCCAGCACCCTGAGCACTGAGCACCCAGCACCCTGAGTACTGAGCACCCAGCACGCTGAGTACTGAGCACCCAGCACCCCGAGCAGTGAGCAACCAGCACCGTGAGCACGGAGCACCCCGAGGACTGAGCACCCAGCACCTTGAGTACTGAGCACCGAGCACCTCGAGCATTAAGCACCCAGCACCCTGAGTACTGAGCACCCAGCACCCTGAGCACTGAGCACCCAGCACCCTGAGCACTGAGCACCCAGCAACCTGAGTACTGAGCACTCAGCACCCTGAGTACTGAACACCCTGCACCCTGAGCACTGAGCACTGAGCACCCTGAGCACTGAGTACTGAGCACTGAGCACCCTGAACACTGAGCACCCAGCACCCCGAGTACTGAGCACCCAGCACCCCGAGCACTGAGCACCCAGCGCCCCGAGCACTGAGCACCCAGCACCCCGAGCACTGAGCACTGAGCACCCTGAGCACTGAGCACCCAGCACCCCGAGTACTGAGCACTGAGCATCTTGAGTACTGAGCACCAAGCACCCCGAGTACTGAGCACTGAGCACCCTGAATACTGAGCACCCAGCACCCTGAGCACTGAGCACCCAGCACCTTGAGTACTGAGCACCGAGCACCCCGAGCACTGAGCACCCAGCACCCTGAGTATTGAGCACCCAGCACCCTGAGCACTGAGCACCCAGCACCCTTAGCACTGAGCACACAGCACCCTGAGCACTGAGCACCCAGCACCCTGAGTACTGAGCACCCAGCACCCTGAGTACTGAGCACCCAGCACCTTGAGTACTGAGCACCCAGCACCCTGAGCACTGAGCACCCAGCACCCTGAGTACTGAGCACCCAGCACCCTGAGTACTGAGCAACCAGCACCCTGAGCACTGAGCACTCAGCACCCTGAGCACTGAGCACTGAGCACCCAGTACCCCGAGCACTGAGCACCCAGCACCCCGAGCACTGAGCACCCAGCACCCTGAGCACTGAGCACCCAGCACCCTGAGCACAGAGCACCCAGCACCCTGAGTACTGAGCACCCAGCACCCTGAGTACTGAGCACCCAGCACCGTGAGAACTGAGCACCCAGCACCCTGAGTACTGAGCACCCAGCACCCTGGGCACTGAACACCCAGCACCCTGAGTACTGAGCACCAAGCACCCTGAGTACTGAGCACCCATCACCCTGAGTACTGAGCACCCAGCACCCTGAGCACTGAGCACCCAGCACCCTGAGCACTGAGCACCCAGCACACTGAGTACTGAGCACCCAGCACCCTGAGTACTGAACACCCAGCACCCTGAGCACTGAGCACTGAGCACCCAGCACTCTGAGCACTGAGCACTGAGCACCCAGCACCCTGAGCACTGAGCACCCAGCACCCCGAGCACTGAGCACCCAGCACCCTGAGCACCCAGCACCCTGAGCACTGAGCACCATGAGCACTGAGCACTGAGCACCCAGCACGCTGAGTACTGAGCACTGAGCACACAGCACCCTGAGTACTGAGCACCCAGCACCCCGAGCACTGAGTACCCAGCGCCCCGAGCACTGAGCACCCAGCACCCCGAGCACTGAGCACCCAGCACCCTGAGTACTGAGCAACCAGCACCCTGAGCACTGAGCACCCAGCACCCTGAGCACTGAGCGCTGAGCACCCAGCACCCCGAGCACTGAGCACCCAGCACCCCGAGCACTGAGCACCCAGCACCCTGAGCACTGAGCACCCAGCACCCTGTGCACTGAGCACCCAGCACCCTGAGTACTGAGCACCCAGCACCCTGAGTACTGAGCACCCAGCACCCTGAGTACTGAGCACCCAGCACGCTGAGTACTGAGCACCCAGCACCCCGAGCACTGAGGACCCAGCACCCTGTGTACTGAGCACTGAGCAACCAGCACCCCGAGCACGGAGCACCCAGGACCCCAAGCACTGAGTACAGAGCACCCAGCACCCTGAGTACTGAGCACCGAGCTCCCCGAGCACTGAGCACCCAGCACACTGAGCACTGAGCACCCAGCACCCTGAGCACTGAGCACCCAGCACCCTGAGTACTGAGCACCCAGCACGCTGAGTACTGAGCACCCAGCACCAAGAGCACTGAGCACCCAGCACCCTGAGTACTGAGCACTGAGCACCCAGCACCCCGAGCACTGAGCACCCAGCACCCTGTGCACTGAGCATCCAGCACCCTGAGTACTGAGCACCCAGCACCCTGAGTACTGAGCACCCAGCACCGTGAGAACTGAGCACTCAGCACCCTGAGTACTGAGCACCGAGCACCCCGAGCACTGAGCACCCAGCACCCTGAGCACTGAGCACCCTGAGGACTGAGCACCCAGCACCCTGAGCACTGAGCACCGATCACCCTGAGCACTGAGCACCCAGCACCCCGAGCACTGAGCACCCAGCACCCTGAGTACTGAGCACCCAGCACCCCGAGTACTGAGCACCCAGCACCCTGAGTACTGAGCACCCAGCACCCCGAGCACTGAGCACCCGGCACCCTGAGTACTGAGCACCATGAGTACTGAGCACTGAGCACCCAGCACCCTGAGGACAGAGTACCCAGCACCCTGAGCACTGAGCACCCAGCACCCTGAGTACTGAGCACTGATCACCCTGAGCACTGAGCACCCAGCACCCCGAGCACTGAGCACCCAGCACCCTGAGTACTGAGCATCCAGCACCCTGAGCACTGAGCACCCAGCACCCTGAGTACTGAGCACCCAGCACCCTGAGTACTGAGCACCCAGCACCCTGGGCACTGAGCACCCAGCACCCTGAGTACTGAGCACCGAGCACCCTGAGTACTGAGCACCCAGCACCCTGAGTACTGAGCACCCAGCACCCTGAGCACTGAGCACCCAGCACCCTGAGCACTGAGCACCCAGCACCCTGAGTACTGAGCACCCAGCACCCTGAGTACTGAACACCCAGCACCCTGAGCACTGAGCACTGAGCACCCAGCACCCTGAGCACTGAGCACCCAGCACCCTGAGCACGGAGCACCCCGAGGACTGAGCACCCAGCACCCTGAGCACTGAGCACCCAGCACCTTGAGTACTGAGCACCGTGCACCTCGAGCACTGAGCACCCTGAGTACTGAGCACCCAGCACCCCGATCACTGAGCACCCTGCACCCTGAGCACTGAGCACCCAGCACCCTGAGCACTGAGCACCCAGCACCCTGAGTACTGAGCACCCAGCACCCTGAGTACTGAGCACCCAGCACCCTGAGCACTGAGCACCCAGCACCCTGAGCACTGAGCACCCAGCACCCTGAGTACTGAGCACCCAGCACCCTGAGTACTGAACACCCAGCACCCTGAGCACTGAGCACTGAGCACCCAGCACTCTGAGCACTGAGCACTGAGCACCCAGCACCCTGAGCACTGAGCACCCAGCACCCCGAGCACTGAGCACCCAGCACCCTGAGCACCCAGCACCCTGAGCACTGAGCACCATGAGCACTGAGCACTGAGCACCCAGCACGCTGAGTACTGAGCACTGAGCACACAGCACCCTGAGTACTGAGCACCCAGCACCCCGAGCACTGAGTACCCAGCGCCCCGAGCACTGAGCACCCAGCACCCCGAGCACTGAGCACCCAGCACCCTGAGTACTGAGCAACCAGCACCCTGAGCACTGAGCACCCAGCACCCTGAGCACTGAGCGCTGAGCACCCAGCACCCCGAGCACTGAGCACCCAGCACCCCGAGCACTGAGCACCCAGCACCCTGAGCACTGAGCACCCAGCACCCTGTGCACTGAGCACCCAGCACCCTGAGTACTGAGCACCCAGCACCCTGAGTACTGAGCACCCAGCACCCTGAGTACTGAGCACCCAGCACGCTGAGTACTGAGCACCCAGCACCCCGAGCACTGAGGACCCAGCACCCTGAGTACTGAGCACTGAGCAACCAGCACCCCGAGCACGGAGCACCCAGGACCCCAAGCACTGAGCACTGAGCACCCAGCACCCTGAGCACTGAGCACCCAGCACCCTGAGTACTGAGCACCCAGCACGCTGAGTACTGAGCACCCAGCACCAAGAGCACTGAGCACCCAGCACCCTGAGTACTGAGCACTGAGCACCCAGCACCCCGAGCACTGAGCACCCAGCACCCTGTGCACTGAGCATCCAGCACCCTGAGTACTGAGCACCCAGCACCCTGAGTACTGAGCACCCAGCACCGTGAGAACTGAGCACTCAGCACCCTGAGTACTGAGCACCGAGCACCCCGAGCACTGAGCACCCAGCACCCTGAGCACTGAGCACCCTGAGGACTGAGCACCCAGCACCCTGAGCACTGAGCACCGATCACCCTGAGCACTGAGCACCCAGCACCCCGAGCACTGAGCACCCAGCACCCTGAGTACTGAGCACCCAGCACCCCGAGTACTGAGCACCCAGCACCCTGAGTACTGAGCACCCAGCACCCCGAGCACTGAGCACCCGGCACCCTGAGTACTGAGCACCATGAGTACTGAGCACTGAGCACCCAGCACCCTGAGGACAGAGTACCCAGCACCCTGAGCACTGAGCACCCAGCACACTGAGTACTGAGCACTGATCACCCTGAGCACTGAGCACCCAGCACCCCGAGCACTGAGCACCCAGCACCCTGAGTACTGAGCATCCAGCACCCTGAGCACTGAGCACCCAGCACCCTGAGTACTGAGCACCCAGCACCCTGAGTACTGAGCACCCAGCACCCTGGGCACTGAGCACCCAGCACCCTGAGTACTGAGCACCGAGCACCCTGAGTACTGAGCACCCAGCACCCTGAGTACTGAGCACCCAGCACCCTGAGCACTGAGCACCCAGCACCCTGAGCACTGAGCACCCAGCACCCTGAGTACTGAGCACCCAGCACCCTGAGTACTGAACACCCAGCACCCTGAGCACTGAGCACTGAGCACCCAGCACCCTGAGCACTGAGCACCCAGCACCCTGAGCACGGAGCACCCCGAGGACTGAGCACCCAGCACCCTGAGCACTGAGCACCCAGCACCTTGAGTACTGAGCTCCGTGCACCTCGAGCACTGAGCACCCTGAGTACTGAGCACCCAGCACCCCGATCACTGAGCACCCTGCACCCTGAGCACTGAGCACCCAGCACCCTGAGCACTGAGCACCCAGCACCCTGAGTACTGAGCACCCAGCACGCTGAGTACTGAGCACCCAGCACCCCGAGCAGTGAGCAACCAGCACCGTGAGCACGGAGCACCCCGAGGACTGAGCACCCAGCACCTTGAGTACTGAGCACCGAGCACCTCGAGCACTAAGCACCCAGCACCCTGAGTACTGAGCACCCAGCACCCTGAGCACTGAGCACTGAGCACCCTGAGCACTGAGTACTGAGCACTGAGCACCCTGAGCACTGAGCACCCAGCACCCCGAGTACTGAGCACCCAGCACCCCGAGCACTGAGCACCCACGGCCCGAGCACTGAGCACCCAGCACCCCGAGCACTGAGCACTGAGCACCCTGAGCACTGAGCACCCAGCACCCCGAGTACTGAGCACCCAGCACCCTGAGCACTGAGCACCCAGCACCTTGAGTACTGAGCACTGAGCACCCTGAGCACTGAGTACTGAGCACTGAGCACCCTGAGCACTGAGCACCCCGCACCCCGAGTACTGAGCACCCAGCACCCCGAGCACTGAGCACCCACGGCCCGAGCACTGAGCACCCAGCACCCCGAGCACTGAGCACTGAGCACCCTGAGCACTGAGCACCCAGCACCCCGAGTACTGAGCACCCAGCACCCTGAGCACTGAGCACCCAGCACCTTGAGTACTGAGCACCGAGCACCCCGAGCACTGAGCACCCAGCACCCCGAGCACGGAGCACCCAGGACCCCAAGCACTGAGTACAGAGCACCCAGCACCCTGAGTACTGAGCACCGAGCTCCCCGAGCACTGAGCACCCAGCACACTGAGCACTGAGCACCCAGCACCCTGAGCACTGAGCACCCAGCACCCTGAGTACTGAGCACCCAGCACGCTGAGTCCTGAGCACCCAGCACCAAGAGCACTGAGCACCCAGCACCCTGAGTACTGAGCACTGAGCACCCAGCACCCCGAGCACTGAGCACCCAGCACCCTGTGCACTGAGCATCCAGCACCCTGAGTACTGAGCACCCAGCACCCTGAGTACTGAGCACCCAGCACCGTGAGAACTGAGCACTCAGCACCCTGAGTACTGAGCACCGAGCACCCCGAGCACTGAGCACCCAGCACCCTGAGCACTGAGCACCCTGAGGACTGAGCACCCAGCACCCTGAGCACTGAGCACCGATCACCCTGAGCACTGAGCACCCAGCACCCCGAGCACTGAGCACCCAGCACCCTGAGTACTGAGCACCCAGCACCCCGAGTACTGAGCACCCAGCACCCTGAGTACTGAGCACCCAGCACCCCGAGCACTGAGCACCCGGCACCCTGAGTACTGAGCACCATGAGTACTGAGCACTGAGCACCCAGCACCCTGAGGACAGAGTACCCAGCACCCTGAGCACTGAGCACCCAGCACCCTGAGTACTGAGCACTGATCACCCTGAGCACTGAGCACCCAGCACCCCGAGCACTGAGCACCCAGCACCCTGAGTACTGAGCATCCAGCACCCTGAGCACTGAGCACCCAGCACCCTGAGTACTGAGCACCCAGCACCCTGAGTACTGAGCACCCAGCACCCTGGGCACTGAGCACCCAGCACCCTGAGCACTGAGCACGCAGCACCCCGAGCACTGAGCACCCAGCACCCTGAGAACTGAGCACCCAGCACCCTGAGTACTGAGCACCCAGCACATTGAGTACTGAGCACCCAGCACCCTGAGCACTGAGCACCCAGCACCCTGAGTACTGAGCACCCAGCACCCTGAGTACTGAGCACCCAGCACCTTGAGTACTGAGCAACCAGCACCCTGAGCACTGAGCACCCAGCACCCTGAGCACTGAGCACTGAGCACCCAGTACCCCGAGCACTGAGCACCCAGCACCCCGAGCACTGAGCACCCAGCACCCTGAGCACTGAGCACCCAGCACCCTGAGCACTGAGCACCCAGCACCCTGAGTACTGAGCACCCAGCACCCTGAGTACTGAGCACCCAGCACCGTGAGAACTGAGCACTCAGCACCCTGAGTACTGAGCACCGAGCACCCCGAGCACTGAGCACCCAGCACCCTGAGCACTGAGCACCCTGAGGACTGAGCACCCAGCACCCTGAGCACTGAGCACCGATCACCCTGAGCACGGAGCACCCAGCACCCCGAGCACTGAGCACCCAGCACCCTGAGTACTGAACACCCAGCACCCCGAGTACTGAGCACCCAGCACCCTGAGTACTGAGCACCCAGCACCCCGAGCACTGAGCACCCGGCACCCTGAGTACTGAGCACCCTGAGTACTGAGCACTGAGCACCCAGCACCCTGAGGACTGAGTACCCAGCACCCTGAGCACTGAGCACCCAGCACCCTGAGTACTGAGCACTGATCACCCTGAGCACTGAGCACCCAGCACCCCGAGCACTGAGCACCCAGCACCCTGAGAACTGAGCAGCCAGCACCCTGAGCACTGAGCACCCAGCACCCTGAGTACTGAGCACCCAGCACCCTGAGTACTGAGCACCCAGCACCCTGGGCACTGAGCACCCAGCACCCTGAGTACTGAGCACCGAGCACCCTGAGTACTGAGCACCCATCACCCTGAGTACTGAGCACCCAGCACCCTGAGCACTGAGCACCCAGCACCCTGAGCACTGAGCACCCAGCACCCTGAGTACTGAGCACCCAGCACCCTGAGTACTGAACACCCAGCACCCTGAGCACTGAGCACTGAGCACCCAGCACCCTGAGCACTGAGCACTGAGCACCCAGCACCCTGAGCACTGAGCACCCAGCACCCCGAGCACTGAGCACAAAGCACCCTGAGCACCCAGCACCCTGAGCACTGAGCACCATGAGCACTGAGCACTGAGCACCCAGCACGCTGAGTACTGAGCACTGAGCACACAGCACCCTGAGTACTGAGCACCCAGCACCCCGAGCACTGAGTACCCAGCGCCCCGAGCACTGAGCACCCAGCACCCTGAGCACTGAGCACCCAGCACCCTGAGTACTGAGCAACCAGCACCCTGAGCACTGAGCACCCAGCACCCTGAGCACTGAGCGCTGAGCACCCAGCACCCCGAGCACTGAGCACCCAGCACCCTGAGCACTGAGCACCCAGCACCCTGTGCACTGAGCACCCAGCACCCTGAGTACTGAGCACCCAGCACCCTGAGTACTGAGCACCCAGCACCCTGAGTACTGAGCACCCAGCACGCTGAGTACTGAGCACCCAGCACCCCGAGCACTGAGGACCCAGCACCCTGAGTACTGAGCACTGAGCAACCAGCACCCCGAGAACGGAGCACCCAGGACCCCAAGCACTGAGTACAGACCACCCAGCACCCTGAGTACTGAGCACCGAGCTCCCCGAGCACTGAGCAACCAGCACACTGAGCACTGAGCACCCAGCACCCTGAGCACTGAGCACCCAGCACCCTGAGTACTGAGCACCCAGCACGCTGAGTACTGAGCACCCAGCACCCCGAGCACTGAGCACCCAGCACCCTGAGTACTGAGCACTGAGCACCCAGCACCCCGAGCACTGAGCACCCAGCACCCTGTGCACTGAGCATCCAGCACCCTGAGTACTGAGCACCCAGCACCCTGAGTACTGAGCACCCAGCACCGTGAGAACTGAGCACTCAGCACCCTGAGTACTGAGCACCGAGCACCCCGAGCACTGAGCACCCAGCACCCTGAGCACTGAGCACCCTGAGGACTGAGCACCCAGCACCCTGAGCACTGAGCACCGATCACCCTGAGCACTGAGCACCCAGCACCCCGAGCACTGAGCACCCAGCACCCTGAGTACTGAGCACCCAGCACCCCGAGTACTGAGCACCCAGCACCCTGAGTACTGAGCACCCAGCACCCCGAGCACTGAGCACCCGGCACCCTGAGTACTGAGCACCATGAGTACTGAGCACTGAGCACCCAGCACCCTGAGGACAGAGTACCCAGCACCCTGAGCACTGAGCACCCAGCACCCTGAGTACTGAGCACTGATCACCCTGAGCACTGAGCACCCAGCACCCCGAGCACTGAGCACCCAGCACCCTGAGTACTGAGCATCCAGCACGCTGAGCACTGAGCACCCAGCACCCTGAGTACTGAGCACCCAGCACCCTGAGTACTGAGCACCCAGCACCCTGGGCACTGAGCACCCAGCACCCTGAGTACTGAGCACCGAGGACCCTGAGTACTGAGCACCCAGCACCCTGAGTACTGAGCACCCAGCACCCTGAGCACTGAGCACCCAGCACCCTGAGCACTGAGCACCCAGCACCCTGAGTACTGAGCACCCAGCACCCTGAGTACTGAACACCCAGCACCCTGAGCACTGAGCACTGAGCACCCAGCACCCTGAGCACTGAGCACCCAGCACCTTGAGTACTGAGAACCGTGCACCTCGAGCACTGAGCACCCTGAGTACTGAGCACCCAGCACCCCGATCACTGAGCACCCTGCACCCTGAGCACTGAGCACCCAGCACCCTGTGCACTGAGCACCCAGCACCCTGAGTACTGAGCACCCAGCACGCTGAGTACTGAGCACCCAGCACCCCGAGCAGTGAGCAACCAGCACCGTGAGCACGGAGCACCCCGAGGACTGAGCACCCAGCACCTTGAGTACTGAGCACCGAGCACCTCGAGCACTAAGCACCCAGCACCCTGAGTACTGAGCACCCAGCACCCTGAGCACTGAGCACCCAGCACCCTGAGCACTGAGCACCCAGCAACCTGAGTACTGAGCACTCAGCACCCTGAGTACTGAACACCCAGCACCCTGAGCACTGAGCACTGAGCACCCTGAGCACTGAGTACTGAGCACTGAGCACCCTGAGCACTGAGCACCCAGCACCCCGAGTACTGAGCACCCAGCACCCCGAGCACTGAGCACCCAGCGCCCCGAGCACTGAGCACCCAGCACCCCGAGCACTGAGCACTGAGCACCCTGAGCACTGAGCACCCAGCACCCCGAGTACTGAGCACTGAGCACCTTGAGTACTGAGCACCAAGCACCCCGAGTACTGAGCACTGAGCACCCTGAATACTGAGCACCCAGCACCCTGATCACTGAGCACCCAGCACCCTGAGTACTCAGCACTGAGAACCCAGCACCCCGAGGACTGAGCACCCAGCACCCTGAGTACTGAGCACCGAGCACCCTGAGTACTGAGCACCCAGCACCCTGATCACTGAGCACGGAGCACCCCGAGGTACTGAGCACCCAGCACCCTGAGCACTGAGCACCCAGCACCTTGAGTACTGAGCACCGAGCACCCCGAGCACTGAGCACCAAGCACCCTGAGTATTGAGCACCCAGCACCCTGATTACTGAGCACGCAGCACCCCGAGCACTGAGCACCCAGCACCCTGAGTACTGAGCACCCAGCACGCTGAGTACTGAGCACCCAGCACCCTGAGTACTGAGCACTGAGCACCCAGCACCCTGAGTACTGAGCACCGAGCACCCCGAGCACTGAGCACCAAGCACCCTGAGTATTGAGCACCCAGCACCCTGATTACTGAGCACGCAGCACCCCGAGCACTGAGCACCCAGCACCCTGAGTAATGAGCACCCAGCACGCTGAGTACTGAGCACCCAGCACCCTGAGTACTGAGCACTGAGCAACCAGCACCCCGAGCACGGAGCACCCAGGACCCCAAGCACTGAGTACAGAGCACCCAGCACCCTGAGTACTGAGCACCGAGCTCCCCGAGCACTGAGCACCCAGCACACTGAGCACTGAGCACCCAGCACCCTGAGCACTGAGCTCCCAGCACCCTGAGTACTGAGCACCCAGCACGCTGAGTACTGAGCACCCAGCACCCCGAGCACTGAGCACCCAGCACCCTGAGTACTGAGCACTGAGCACCCAGCACCCCGAGCACTGAGCACCCAGCACCCTGTGCACTGAGCATCCAGCACCCTGAGTACTGAGCACCCAGCACCCTGAGTACTGAGCACCCAGCACCGTGAGAACTGAGCACTCAGCACCCTGAGTACTGAGCACCGAGCACCCCGAGCACTGAGCACCCAGCACCCTGAGCACTGAGCACCCTGAATACTGAGCACCCAGCACCCCGAGCACTGAGCACCCAGCACCCTGAGTACTGAGCACCCAGCACCCCGAGTACTGAGCACCCAGCACCCTGAGTACTGAGCACCCAGCACCCCGAGCACTGAGCACCCGGCACCCTGAGTACTGAGCACCATGAGTACTGAGCACTGAGCACCCAGCACCCTGAGGACAGAGTACCCAGCACCCTGAGCACTGAGCAGCCAGCACCCTGAGTACTGAGCACTGATCACCCTGAGCACTGAGCACCCAGCACCCCGAGCACTGAGCACCCAGCACCCTGAGTACTGAGCATCCAGCACCCTGAGCACTGAGCACCCAGCACCCTGAGTACTGAGCACCCAGCACCCTGAGTACTGAGCACCCAGCACCCTGGGCACTGAGCATCCAGCACCCTGAGTACTGAGCACCGAGCACCCTGAGTACTGAGCACCCAGCACCCTGAGTACTGAGCACCCAGCACCCTGAGCACTGAGCACCCAGCACCCTGAGCACTGAGCACCCAGCACCCTGAGTACTGAGCACCCAGCACCCTGAGTACTGAACACCCAGCACCCTGAGCACTGAGCACCCAGCACCCTGAGCACTGAGCACCCAGCACCCTGAGCACGGAGCACCCCGAGGACTGAGCACCCAGTACCCTGAGCACTGAGCACCCAGCACCTTGAGTACTGAGCACCGTGCACCTCGAGCACTGAGCACCCTGAGTACTGAGCACCCAGCACCCCGATCACTGAGCACCCTGCACCCTGAGCACTGAGCACCCAGCACCCTGAGCACTGAGCACCCAGAACCCTGAGTACTGAGCACCCAGCACGCTGAGTACTGAGCACCCAGCACCCAGAGCACTGAGCAACCAGCACCGAGAGCACGGAGCACCCCGAGGACTGAGCACCCAGCACCTTGAGTACTGAGCACCGAGCACCTCGAGCACTAAGCACCCAGCACCCCGAGTACTGAGCACCCAGCACCCTGAGTACTGAACACCCAGCACCCTGAGCACTGAGCACTGAGCACCCTGAGCACTGAGTACTGAGCACTGAGCACCCTGAGCACTGAGCACCCAGCACCCCGAGTACTGAGCACCCAGCACCCCGAGCACTGAGCACCCAGCGCCCCGAGCACTGAGCACCCAGCACCCCGAGCACTGAGCACTGAGCACCCTGAGCACTGAGCACCCAGCACCCCGAGTACTGAGCACTGAGCACCTTGAGTACTGAGCACCAAGCACCCCGAGTACTGAGCACTGAGCACCCTGAATACTGAGCACCCAGCACCCTGAGCACTGAGCACCCAGCACCCTGAGTACTCAGCACTGAGAACCCAGCACCCCGAGGACTGAGCACCCAGCACCCTGAGTACTGAGCACCGAGCACCCTGAGTACTGAGCACCCAGCACCCTGATCACTGAGCACGGAGCACCCCGAGGTACTGAGCACCCAGCACCCTGAGCACTGAGCACCCAGCACCTTGAGTACTGAGCACCGAGCACCCCGAGCACTGAGCACCCAGCACCCTGAGTATTGAGCACCCAGCACCCTGATTACTGAGCACGCAGCACCCCGAGCACTGAGCACCCAGCACCCTGAGAACTGAGCACCCAGCACCCTGAGTACTGAGCACCCAGCACCCTGAGTACTGAGCACCCAGCACCATGAGCACTGAGCACCCAGCACCCTGAGTACTGAGCACCCAGCACCCTGAGTACTGAGCAACCAGCACCCTGAGCACTGAGCACCCAGCACCCTGAGCACTGAGCACTGAGCACCCAGCACCCCGAGCACTGAGCACCCAGCACCCCGAGCACTGAGCACCCAGCACCCTGAGCACTGAGCACCCAGCACCCTGAGCACTGAGCACCCAGCACCCCGAGCACTGAGCACCCAGCACCCTGAGCACCCAGCACCCTGAGAACTGAGCACCCTGAGCACTGAGCACCGATCACCCTAAGCACTCAGCACCCAGCACCCCGAGCACTGAGCACCCAGCACCCTGAGTACTGAGCACCCAGCAGCCCGAGCACTGAGCACCCGGCACCCTGAGTACTGAGCACCCTGAGTACTGAGCACTGAGCACCCAGCACCCTGAGGACTGAGTACCAAGCACCCTGAGCACTGAGCACCCAGCACCCTGAGTACTGAGCACTGATCACCCTGAGCACTGAGCACCCAGCACCCCGAGCACTGAGCACCAAGCACCCTGAGTACTGAGCAGCCAGCACCCTGAGCACTGAGCACCCAGCACGCTGAGTACTGAGCACCCAGCACCCTGGGCACTGAGCACCCAGCACCCTGAGTACTGAGCACCGAGCACCCTGAGTACTGAGCACCCAGCACCCTGAGTACTGAGCACCCAGCACCCTGAGCACTGAGCACCCAGCACCCTGAGCACTGAGCACCCAGCACGCTGAGTACTGAGCACCCAGCACCCTGAGTACTGAGCACCCAGCACCCTGAGCACTGAGCACCCAGCACCCTGAGCACTGAGCACCCAGCACGCTGAGTACTGAGCACCCAGCACCCTGAGTACTGAACACCCAGCACCCTGAGCACTGAGCACTGAGCACCCAGCACCCTGAGCACTGAGCACCCAGCACCCTGAGCACGGAGCACCCCGAGGACTGAGCACCCAGCACCCTGAGCACTGAGCACCCAGCACCTTGAGTACTGAGCACTGTGCACCTCGAGCACTGAGCACCCTGAGTACTGAGCACCCAGCACCCCGATCACTGAGCACCCTGCACCCTGAGCACTGAGCACCCAGCACCCTGAGCACTGAGCACCCAGCACCCTGAGTACTGAGCACCCAGCACGCTGAGTACTGAGCACCCAGCACCCCGAGCACTGAGCAACCAGCACCGTGAGCACGGAGCACCCCGAGGACTGAGCACCCAGCACCTCGAGCACTAAGCACCCAGCACCCTGAGTACTGAGCACCCAGCACCCTGAGCACTGAGCACCCAGCACCCTGAGCACTGAGCACCCAGCAACCTGAGTACTGAGCACCCAGCACCCTGAGTACTGAACACCCAGCACCCTGAGCACTGAGCACTGAGCACCCTGAGCACTGAGTACTGAGAACTGAGCACCCTGAGCACTGAGCACCCAGCACCCCGAGTACTGAGCACCCAGCACCCCGAGCACTGAGCACCCAGCGCCCCGAGCACTGAGCACCCAGCACCCCGAGCACTGAGCACTGAGCACCCTGAGCACTGAGCACCCAGCACCCCGAGTACTGAGCACTGAGCACCTTGAGTACTGAGCACCAAGCACCCCGAGTACTGAGCACTGAGCACCCTGAATACTGAGCACCCAGCACCCTGAGCACTGAGCACCCAGCACCCTGAGTACTCAGCACTGAGAACCCAGCACCCCGAGGACTGAGCACCCAGCACCCTGAGTACTGAGCACCGAGCACCCTGAGTACTGAGCACCCAGCACCCTGATCACTGAGCACGGAGCACCCCGAGGTACTGAGCACCCAGCAGCCTGAGCACTGAGCACCCAGCACCTTGAGTACTGAGCACCGAGCACCCCGAGCACTGAGCACCCAGCACCCTGAGTATTGAGCACCCAGCACCCTGATTACTGAGCACGCAGCACCCCGAGCACTGAGCACCCAGCACCCTGAGTACTGAGCACCCAGCACGCTGAGTACTGAGCACCCAGCACCCCGAGCACTGAGCACCCAGCACCCTGAGTACTGAGCACTGAGCAACCAGCACCCCGAGCACGGAGCACCCAGGACCCCAAGCACTGAGTACAGAGCACCCAGCACCCTGAGTACTGAGCACCGAGCTCCCCGAGCACTGAGCACCCAGCACACTGAGCACTGAGCACCCAGCACCCTGAGCACTGAGCTCCCAGCACCCTGAGTACTGAGCACCCAGCACGCTGAGTACTGAGCACCCAGCACCCCGAGCACTGAGCACCCAGCACCCTGAGTACTGAGCACTGAGCACCCAGCACCCCGAGCACTGAGCACCCAGCACCCTGTGCACTGAGCATCCAGCACCCTGAGTACTGAGCACCCAGCACCCTGAGTACTGAGCACCCAGCACCGTGAGAACTGAGCACTCATCACCCTGAGTACTGAGCACCGAGCACCCCGAGCACTGAGCACCCAGCACCCTGAGCACTGAGCACCCTGAGGACTGAGCACCCAGCACCCTGAGCACTGAGCACCGATCACCCTGAGCACTGAGCACCCAGCACCCCGAGCACTGAGCACCCAGCACCCTGAGTACTGAGCACCCAGCACCCCGAGTACTGAGCACACAGCACCCTGAGTACTGAGCACCCAGCACCCCGAGCACTGAGCACCCGGCACCCTGAGTACTGAGCACCATGAGTACTGAGCACTGAGCACCCAGCACCCTGAGGACAGAGTACCCAGCACCCTGAGCACTGAGCACCCAGCACCCTGAGTACAGAGCACTGATCACCCTGAGCACTGAGCACCCAGCACCCTGAGTACTGAGCATCCAGCACCCTGAGCACTGAGCACCCAGCACCCTGAGTACTGAGCACCCAGCACCCTGAGTACTGAGCACCCAGCACCCTGGGCACTGAGCACCCAGCACCCTGAGTACTGAGCACCGAGCACCCTGAGTACTGAGCACCCAGCACCCTGAGTACTGAGCACCCAGCACCCTGAGCACTGAGCACCCAGCACCCTGAGCACTGAGCACCCAGCACCCTGAGTACTGAGCACCCAGCACCCTGAGTACTGAACACCCAGCACCCTGAGCACTGAGCACTGAGCACCCAGCACCCTGAGCACTTAGCACCCAGCACCCTGAGCACGGAGCACCCCGAGGACTGAGCACCCAGCACCCTGAGCACTGAGCACCCAGCACCTTGTGTACTGAGCACCGTGCACCTCGAGCACTGAGCACCCTGAGTACTGAGCACCCAGCACCCCGATCACTGAGCACCCAGCACCCTGAGCACTGAGCACCCAGCACCCTGAGCACTGAGCACCCAGCACCCTGAGTACTGAGCACCCAGCACGCTGAGTACTGAGCACCCAGCACCCCGAGCACTGAGCAACCAGCACCGTGAGCACGGAGCACCCCGAGGACTGAGCACCCAGCACCTTGAGTACTGAGCACCGAGCACCTCGAGCACTAAGCACCCAGCACCCTGAGTACTGAGCACCCAGCACCCTGAGCACTGAGCACCCAGCACCCTGAGCACTGAGCACCCAGCAACCTGAGTACTGAGCACCCAGGACCCTGAGTACTGAACAACCAGCACCCTGAGCACTGAGCACTGAGCACCCTGAGCACTGAGTACTGAGCACCCAGCACCCCGAGCACTGAGCACCCAGCGCCCCGAGCACTGAGCACCCAGCACCCCGAGCACTGAGCACTGAGCACCCTGAGCACTGAGCACCCAGCACCCCGAGTACTGAGCACTGAGCACCTTGAGTACTGAGCACCAAGCACCCCGAGTACTGAGCACTGAGCACCCTGAATACTGAGCACCCAGCACCCTGAGCACTGAGCACCCATCACCCTGAGTACTGAGCAACCAGCACCCTGAGTACTGAGCACCCAGCACCCTGAGTACTGAGCACCCAGCACCCTGGGCACTGAGCACCCAGCACCCTGAGTACTGAGCACCGAGCACCCTGAGTACTGAGCACCCAGCCCCCTGAGTACTGAGCACCCAGCACCCTGAGCACTGAGCACCCAGCACCCTGAGCACTGAGCACCCAGCACCCTGAGTACTGAGCACCCAGCACAATGAGTACTGAACACCCAGCACCCTGAGCACTGAGCACTGAGCACCCAGCACCCTGAGCACTGAGCACTGAGCACCCAGCACCCTGAGCACTGAGCACCCAGCACCCCGAGCACTGAGCACCCAGCACCCTGAGCACCCAGCACCCTGAGAACTGAGCACCCTGAGCACTGAGCACCGATCACCCTAAGCACTCAGCACCCAGCACCCCGAGCACTGAGCACCCAGCACCCTGAGTACTGAGCACCCAGCAGCCCGAGCACTGAGCACCCGGCACCCTGAGTACTGAGCACCCTGAGTACTGAGCACTGAGCACCCAGCACCCTGAGGACTGAGTACCAAGCACCCTGAGCACTGAGCACCCAGCACCCTGAGTACTGAGCACTGATCACCCTGAGCACTGAGCACCCAGCACCCCGAGCACTGAGCACCCAGCACCCTGAGTACTGAGCAGCCAGCACCCTGAGCACTGAGCACCCAGCACGCTGAGTACTGAGCACCCAGCACCCTGGGCACTGAGCACCCAGCACCCTGAGTACTGAGCACCGAGCACCCTGAGTACTGAGCACCCAGCACCCTGAGTACTGAGCACCCAGCACCCTGAGCACTGAGCACCCAGCACCCTGAGCACTGAGCACCCAGCACCCTGAGTACTGAGCACCCAGCACCCTGAGTACTGAAAACCCAGCACCCTGAGCACTGAGCACTGAGCACCCAGCACCCTGAGCACTGAGCACCCAGCACCCTGAGCACGGAGCACCCCGAGGACTGAGCACCCAGCACCCTGAGCACTGAGCACCCAGCACCTTGAGTACTGAGCACCGTGCACCTCGAGCACTGAGCACCCTGAGTACTGAGCACCCAGCACCCCGATCACTGAGCACCCTGCACCCTGAGCACTGAGCACCCAGCACCCTGAGCACTGAGCACCCAGCACCCTGAGTACTGAGCACCCAGCACGCTGAGTACTGAGCACCCAGCACCCCGAGCACTGAGCAACCAGCACCGTGAGCACGGAGCACCCCGAGGACTGAGCACCCAGCACCTTGAGTACTGAGCACCGAGCACCTCGAGCACTAAGCACCCAGCACCCTGAGTACTGAGCACCCAGCACCCTGAGCACTGAGCACCCAGCACCCTGAGCACTGAGCACCCAGCAACCTGAGTACTGAGCACCCAGCACCCTGAGTACTGAACACCCAGCACCCTGAGCACTGAGCACTGAGCACCCTGAGCACTGAGTACTGAGCACTGAGCACCCTGAGCACTGAGCACCCAGCACCCCGAGTACTGAGCACCCAGCACCCCGAGCACTGAGCACCCAGCGCCCCGAGCACTGAGCACCCAGCACCCCGAGCACTGAGCACTGAGCACCCTGAGCACTGAGCACCAAGCACCCCGAGTACTGAGCACTGAGCACCCTGAATACTGAGCACCCAGCACCCTGAGCACTGAGCACCCAGCACCCTGAGTACTCAGCACTGAGAACCCAGCACCCCGAGGACTGAGCACCCAGCACCCTGAGTACTGAGCACCGAGCACCCTGAGTACTGAGCACCCAGCACCCTGATCACTGAGCACGGAGCACCCCGAGGTACTGAGCACCCAGCACCCTGAGCACTGAGCACCCAGCACCTTGAGTACTGAGCACCGAGCACCCCGAGCACTGAGCACCCAGCACCCTGAGTATTGAGCACCCAGCACCCTGATTACTGAGCACGCAGCACCCCGAGCACTGAGCACCCAGCACCCTGAGTACTGAGCACCCAGCACGCTGAGTACTGAGCACCCAGCACCCCGAGCACTGAGCACCCAGCACCCTGAGTACTGAGCACTGAGCAACCAGCACCCCGAGCACGGAGCACCCAGGACCCCAAGCACTGAGTACAGAGCACCCAGCACCCTGAGTACTGAGCACCGAGCTCCCCGAGCACTGAGCACCCAGCACACTGAGCACTGAGCACCCAGCACCCTGAGCACTGAGCTCCCAGCACCCTGAGTACTGAGCACCCAGCACGCTGAGTACTGAGCACCCAGCACCCCGAGCACTGAGCACCCAGCACCCTGAGTACTGAGCACTGAGCACCCAGCACCCCGAGCACTGAGCACCCAGCACCCTGTGCACTGAGCATACAGCACCCTGAGTACTGAGCACCCAGCACCCTGAGTACTGAGCACCCAGCACCGTGAGAACTGAGCACTCAGCACCCTGAGTACTGAGCACCGAGCACCCCGAGCACTGAGCACCCAGCACCCTGAGCACTGAGCACCCTGAGGACTGAGCACCCAGCACCCTGAGCACTGAGCACCGATCACCCTGAGCACTGAGCACCCAGCACCCCGAGCACTGAGCACCCAGCACCCTGAGTACTGAGCACCCAGCACCCCGAGTACTGAGCACCCAGCACCCTGAGTACTGAGCACCCAGCACCCCGAGCACTGAGCACCCGGCACCCTGAGTACTGAGCACCATGAGTACTGAGCACTGAGCACCCAGCACCCTGAGGACAGAGTACCCATCACCCTGAGCACTGAGCACCCAGCACCCTGAGTACTGAGCACTGATCACCCTGAGCACTGAGCACCCAGCACCCCGAGCACTGAGCACCCAGCACCCTGAGTACTGAGCATCCAGCACCCTGAGTACTGAGCACCCAGCACCCTGAGCACTGAGCACCCAGCACCCTGAGCACTGAGCACGCAGCACCCTGAGTACTGAGCACCCAGCACCCTGAGTACTGAACACCCAGCACCCTGAGCACTGAGCACTGAGCACCCAGCACCCTGAGCACTGAGCACCCAGCACCCTGAGCACGGAGCACCCCGAGGACTGAGCACCCAGCACCCTGAGCACTGAGCACCCAGCACCTTGAGTACTGAGCACCGTGCACCTCGAGCACTGAGCACCCTGAGTACTGAGCACCCAGCACCCCGATCACTGAGCACCCTGCACCCTGAGCACTGAGCACCCAGCACCCTGAGCACTGAGCACCCAGCACCCTGAGTACTGAGCACCCAGCACGCTGAGTACTGAGCACCCAGCACCCCGAGCACTGAGCAACCAGCACCGTGAGCACGGAGCACCCCGAGGACTGAGCACCCAGCACCTTGAGTACTGAGCACCGAGCACCTCGAGCACTAAGCACCCAGCACCCTGAGTACTGAGCACCCAGCACCCTGAGCACTGAGCACCCAGCACCCTGAGCACTGAGCACCCAGCAACCTAAGTACTGAGCACCCAGCACCCTGAGTACTGAACAACCAGCACCCTGAGCACTGAGCACTGAGCACCCTGAGCACTGAGTACTGAGCACCCAGCACCCCGAGCACTGAGCACCCAGCGCCCCGAGCACTGAGCACCCAGCACCCCGAGCACTGAGCACTGAGCACCCTGAGCACTGAGCACCCAGCACCCCGAGTACTGAGCACTGAGCACCTTGAGTACTGAGCACCAAGCACCCCGAGTACTGAGCACTGAGCACCCTGAATACTGAGCACCCAGCACCCTGAGCACTGAGCACCCAGCACCCTGAGTACTCAGCACTGAGAACCCAGCACCCCGAGGACTGAGCACCCAGCACCCTGAGTACTGAGCACCGAGCACCCTGAGTACTGAGCACCCAGCACCCTGATCACTGAGCACGGAGCACCCCGAGGTACTGAGCACCCAGCACCCTGAGCACTGAGCAGCCAGCACCTTGAGTACTGAGCACCGAGCACCCCGAGCACTGAGCACCCAGCACCCTGAGTATTGAGCACCCAGCACCCTGATTACTGAGCACGCAGCACCCCGAGCACTGAGCACCCAGCACCCTGAGAACTGAGCACCCAGCACCCTGAGTACTGAGCACCCAGCACCCTGAGTACTGAGCACCCAGCACCATGAGCACTGAGCACCCAGCACCCTGAGTACTGAGCACCCAGCACCCTGAGTACTGAGCAACCAGCACCCTGAGCACTGAGTACCCAGCACCCTGAGCACTGAGCACTGAGCACCCAGCACCCCGAGCACTGAGCACCCAGCACCCCGAGCACTGAGCACCCAGCACCCTGAGCACTGAGCACCCAGCACCCTGAGCACTGAGCACCCAGCACCCTGAGTACTGAGCACCCAGCACCCTGAGTACTGAGCACCCAGCACCGTGAGAACTGAGCACTCAGCACCCTGAGGACTGAGCACCGAGCACCCCGAGCACTGAGCACCCAGCACCCTGAGCACTGAGCACCCTGAGGACTGAGCACCCAGCACCCTGAGCACTGAGCACCGATCACCCTGAGCACTGAGCACCCAGCACCCCGAGCACTGAGCACCCAGCACCCTGAGTACTGAGCACCCAGCAACCCGAGTACTGAGCACCCAGCACTCTGAGTACTGAGCACCCAGCACACCGAGCACTGAGCACCCGGCACCCTGAGTACTGAGCATCCTGAGTACTGAGCACTGAGCACCCAGCACCCTGAGGACTGAGTACCCAGCACCCTGAGCACTGAGCACCCAGCACCCTGAGTACTGAGCACTGATCACCCTGAGCACTGAGCACCCAGCACCCCGACCACTGAGCACCCATCACCCTGAGAACTGAGCAGCCAGCACCCTGAGCACTGAGCACCCAGCACCCTGAGTACTGAGCACCCAGCACCCTGAGTACTGAGCACCCAGCACCCTGGGCACTGAGCACCCAGCACCCTGAGTACTGAGCACCGAGCACCCTGAGTACTGAGCACCCAGCACCCTGAGTACTGAGCACCCAGCACCCTGAGCACTGAGCACCCATCACCCTGAGCACTGAGCACCCAGCACCCTGAGTACTGAGCACCCAGCACCCTGAGTACTGAACACCCAGCACCCTGAGCACTGAGCACTGAGCACCCAGCACCCTGAGCACTGAGCACCCAGCACCCTGAGCATGGAGCACCCCGAGGACTGAGCACCCAGCACCCTGAGCACTGAGCACCCAGCACCTTGAGTACTGAGCACCGAGCACCTCGAGCACTGAGCACCCTGAGTACTGAGCACCCAGCACCCCTATCACTGAGCACCCTGCACCCTGAGCACTGAGCACCCAGCACCCTGAGCACTGAGAACCCAGCACCCTGAGTACTGAGCACCCAGCACGCTGAGTACTGAGCACCCAGCACCTCGAGCACTGAGCAACCAGCACCCTGAGCACGGAGCACCCCGAGGACTGAGCACCCAGCACCTTGAGTACTGAGCACCGAGCACCTCGAGCACTAAGCACCCAGCACCCTGAGTACTGAGCACACAGCACCCTGAGCACTGAGCACCCAGCACCCTGAGCACTGAGCACCCAGCACCCCGAGCACTGAGCACCCAGCACCCTGAGTACTGAGCACCCAACACCCAGAGTACTGAGCACCCAGCACCCTGAGCACTGAGCACCCGGCAACCTGTGTACTGAGCACCCAGCACCCTGAGTACTGAGCACCCAGCACACTGAGCACTGAGCACCCAGCACCCTGAGTACTGAGCACCCAGCACCCTGAGTACTGAGCACCCAGCACCGTGAGAACTGAGCACTCAGCACCCTGAGGACTGAGCACCGAGCACCCCGAGCACTGAGCACCCAGCACCCTGAGCACTGAGCACCCTGAGGACTGAGCACCCAGCACCCTGAGCACTGAGCACCGATCACCCTGAGCACTGAGCACCCAGCACCCCGAGCACTGAGCACCCAGCACCCTGAGTACTGAGCACCCAGCAACCCGAGTACTGAGCACCCAGCACTCTGAGTACTGAGCACCCAGCACACCGAGCACTGAGCACCCGGCACCCTGAGTACTGAGCACCCTGAGTACTGAGCACTGAGCACCCAGCACCCTGAGGACTGAGTACCCAGCACCCTGAGCACTGAGCACCCAGCACCCTGAGTACTGAGCACTGATCACCCTGAGCACTGAGCTCCCAGCACCCCGACCACTGAGCACCCATCACCCTGAGAACTGAGCAGCCAGCACCCTGAGCACTGAGCACCCAGCACCCTGAGTACTGAGCACCCAGCACCCTGAGTACTGAGCACCCAGCACCCTGGGCACTGAGCACCCAGCACCCTGAGTACTGAGCACCGAGCACCCTGAGTACTGAGCACCCAGCACCCTGAGTACTGAGCACCCAGCACCCTGAGCACTGAGCACCCAGCACCCTGAGCACTGAGCACCCAGCACCCTGAGTACTGAGCACCCAGCACCCTGAGTACTGAACACCCAGCACCCTGAGCACTGAGCACTGAGCACCCAGCACCCTGAGAACTGAGCACCCAGCACCCTGAGCACTGAGCACCCAGCACCCTGAGCACCCAGCACCCTGAGAACTGAGCACCCTGAGCACTGAGCACCGATCACCCTAAGCACTGAGCACCCAGCACCCCGAGCACTGAGCACCCAGCACCCTGAGTACTGAGCACCCAGCAGCCCGAGCACTGAGCACCCGGCACCCTGAGTACTGAGCACCCTGAGTACTGAGCACTGAGCACCCAGCACCCTGAGGACTGATTACCAAGCACCCTGAGCACTGAGCACCCAGCACCCTGAGTACTGAGCACTGATCACCCTGAGCACTGAGCACCCAGCACCCCGAGCACTGAGCACCCAGCACCCTGAGTACTGAGCAGCCAGCACCCTGAGCACTGAGCACCCAGCACGCTGAGTACTGAGCACCCAGCACCCTGGGCACTGAGCACCCAGCACCCTGAGTACTGAGCACCGAGCACCCTGAGTACTGAGCACCCAGCACCCTGAGTACTGAGCACCCAGCACCCTGAGCACTGAGCACCCATCACCCTGAGCACTGAGCACCCAGCACCCTGAGTACTGAGCACCCAGCACCCTGAGTACTGAACACCCAGCACCCTGAGCACTGAGCACTGAGCACCCAGCACCCTGAGCACTGAGCACCCAGCACCCTGAGCATGGAGCACCCCGAGGACTGAGCACCCAGCACCCTGAGCACTGAGCACCCAGCACCTTGAGTACTGAGCACCGAGCACCTCGAGCACTGAGCACCCTGAGTACTGAGCACCCAGCACCCCTATCACTGAGCACCCTGCACCCTGAGCACTGAGCACCCAGCACCCTGAGCACTGAGAACCCAGCACCCTGAGTACTGAGCACCCAGCACGCTGAGTACTGAGCACCCAGCACCTCGAGCACTGAGCAACCAGCACCCTGAGCACGGAGCACCCCGAGGACTGAGCACCCAGCACCTTGAGTACTGAGCACCGAGCACCTCGAGCACTAAGCACCCAGCACCCTGAGTACTGAGCACACAGCACCCTGAGCACTGAGCACCCAGCACCCTGAGCACTGAGCACCCAGCACCCCGAGCACTGAGCACCCAGCACCCTGAGTACTGAGCACCCAACACCCAGAGTACTGAGCACCCAGCACCCTGAGCACTGAGCACCCGGCAACCTGTGTACTGAGCACCCAGCACCCTGAGTACTGAACACCCAGCACCCTGAGCACTGAGCACTGAGCACCCTGAGCACTGAGTACTGAGCAATGAGCACACTGAGCACTGAGCACCCAGCACCCCGAGTATTGAGCACCCAGCACCCCGAGCACTGAGCACCCAGCGCCCCGAGCACTGAGCACACAGCACCCCGAGCACTGAACACTGAGCACCCTGAGCACTGAGCACCCAGCACCCCGAGTACTGAGCACTGAGCACCCTGAGTACTGAGCACCAAGCACCCCGAGTACTGAGCACTGAGCACCCTGAATACTGAGCACCCAGCACCCTGAGCACTGAGCACCCAGCACCCTGAGTACTGAGCACTGAGAACATAGCACCCCGAGCACTTAGCACCCAGCACCCTGAGTACTGAGCACCAAGCACCCTGATCACTGAGCACGGAGCACCCCGCGGACTGAGCACCCAGCACCCTGAGCACTGAGCACACAGCACCTTGAGTACAGAGCACCGAGCACCCCGAGCACTGAACACCCAGCACCCTGAGTATTGAGCACCCAGCACCCTGAGTACTGAGCACCCAGCACCCTGAGTACTGAGCACCCAGCACCCTGAGCACTGAGCACCCAGCACCCTGAGTACTGAGCACCCAGCACCCTGAGTACTGAGCAACCAGCACCCTGAGCACTGAGCACCAAGCACCCTGAGCACTGAGCACTGAGCACCCAGCACCCCGAGCACTGAGCACCCAGCACCCCGAGCACTGAGCACCCAGCACACTGAGCACTGAGCACCCAGCACCCTGAGCACTGAGCACCCAGCACCCTGAGTACTGAGCACCCAGCACCCTGAGTACTGAGCACCCAGCACCGTGAGAACTGAGCACTCAGCACCCTGAGTACTGAGCACCGAGCACCCCGAGCACTGAGCACCCAGCACCCTGAGCACTGAGCACCCTGAGGACTGAGCACCCAGCACCCTGAGCACTGAGCACCGATCACCCTGAGCACTGAGCACCCAGCACCCCGAGCACTGAGCACCCAGCACCCTGAGCACTGAGCACCCAGCACACTGAGCACGGAGCACCCCGACCACTGAGCACCCAGCACCCTGAGTACTGAGCCCCCAGCACCCTGAGTACTGAGCACCCAGCACCAAGAGCACGGAGCACCCAGCACCCCGAGAATGAGCACCCAGCACCCTGAGTACTGAGAACCGAGCACCCTGAGTTCTGAGCACCCAGCACCCTGAGTACTGAGCCCCCAGCACCCTGAGTACTGAGCACCCAGCACCCCGATCACTGAGCACCCAGCACCCCGAGAATGAGCACACAGCACCCTGAGTACTGAGCACCCAGCACCCTGAGTACTGAGCACTAAGCACCCAGAGCACTGAGCAACCAGCACCCCGAGCACGGAGCACCCAGGACCCCGAGCACTGAGTACTGAGCACCCAGCACCCTGAGTACTGAGCACCTAGCTCCCCGAGCACTGAGCACCCACCACCCTGAGTACTGAGCACCCAGCAACCTGAGCACTGAGCACAAAGCACGCTGAGTACTGAGCACCCTGAGTACTGAGCATCGAGGACCCTGAGTTCTGAGCACCCAGCACCCCGAGCACTGAGCACCCAGCACCCCGAGAATGGGCACCCAGCACCCTGAGTACTGAGAACCGAGCACCCTGAGTACTGAGCACCCAGCACCCTGTGTACTGAGCACCCAGCACCAAGAGTACTGAGCAGCAAGCACCCCGAGCACTGAGCACCCAGCACCCTGAGTAATGAGCACCCAGCACCCCGAGTACTGAGCACCCAGCACCGTGAGTACTGAGCACCCACCACCCTGAGTACTGAGCACCCAGCACCCTGAGCACTGAGCACAAAACATGCTGAGTACTGAGCACCCTGACTACTGAGCACCGAGGACCCTGAGCACTGAGCACCCAGCACCCCGAGCACTGAGCACCCAGCCCCCCGAGAACTGAGCACCCAGCACCCCGAGAATGAGCACTCAGCTACCTGAGTACTGAGCACCCAGCACCCTGAGTACTGAGCACCCAGCACCCCGAGCACTGAGCACCCTGAATACTGAGCACCCAGCACCCTGAGTACTGTGCACTAAGCACCCAGAGCGCTGAGCACCCAGGACTCCGAGCACTGAGTACTGAGCACCCAGCACCCTGAGTACTGAGCACCGAGCTCCCCGAGCACTGAGCACCCTGAGTACAGAGCACACATCACCCTGAGTACTGAGCTCCCAGCATCCTGTGCACTGAGCACCCAGCACCCTGATTACTGAGCACCCAGCACCCCGAGCACTGAGCACTCAGCACCCTGAGTACTGAGCACCCAGCACCATGAGTACTGAGCAACCCGAGCACTGAGCACCCAGCACCCTGAGTACTGAGCACCCAGCACCAAAAGTACTGAGCAGCAAGCACCCCGAGCACTGAGCACCCAGCACACTGAGTACTGAGCACCCAGCACCAAGAGTACTGAGCAGCAAGCACCCCGAGCACTGAGCACCCAGAACCCTGAGTAATGAGCACCCAGCACCCCGAGTACTGAGCACCCAGCACCCTGTGTATTGAGCACTGAGCACCCTGAGTACTAAGCACCCAGCAACCTGAGTACTGAGCACCCAGGACCCTGAGCACTGAGCACCGAGCACCCCGAGCACTGAGCACCCAGCACCCTGAGCACTCAGCACCCAGCACCCCGAGCACTGAGCACCCAGCACTCTGACCACTGAGCACCCAGCACCCTGAGCACGGAGCACCCCGAGGACTGAGCACCTAGCACCCTGAGTACTGAGCCCCCAGCACCCTGAGTACTGAGCACAGAGCACCCCGAGCACTGAGCACCCAGCACCCCGAGAATGAGCACCCAGCACCCTGAGTACTGAGAACCGAGCAACCTGAGTACTGAGCACAAAGCACCCTGAGTACTGAGCCCCCAGCACCCTGAGTACTGAGCACCCAGCACCCCGAGCACTGAGCACCCAACACCCCGAGAATGAGCACCCAGCACCCTGAGTACTGAGCACCCAGCACCCTGAGTACTGAGCACCGAGCTCCCCGAGCACTGAGCACCCAGCACACTGAGCACTGAGCACCCAGCACCCTGAGCACTGAGCACCCAGCAACCTGAGTACTGAGCACCCAGCTCGCTGAGTACTGAGCACCCAGCACCCTGAGTACTGAGCACTGAGCACCCAGCAACCCGAGCACTGAGCACCCAGCACCCTGTGTACTGAGCACTGAGCACCCTGAGTACTAAGCACCCAGCACCCTGAGTACTGAGCACCCTGGACCCTGAGCACTGAGCACCGAGCACCCCGAGCACTGAGCACCCAGCACCCTGAGGACTCAGCACCCATCACCCCGATCACTGAGCACCCAGCACCCTGAGCACTGAGCACCCAGCACCCTGAGCACTGAGCACCAAGCACCCAGAGCACTGAGCACCCAGCACCCTGAGCACTGAGCACCCAGCACCCTGAGTACTGAGCAGCGAGCACCCTGAGTACTGAGCACCCAGCACCCTGAGTACTGAGCACCCAGCACCCTGAGTACTGAGCACCGAGCACCCCGAGTACTGAGCACCCAGCACCCTGAGCACTCAGCACCCAGCACCCTGAGTACTGAGCATCCAGCACCCCGAGCCCTGAGCACCCAGCACCCTGAGTACTGAGCACCCTGAGTTCTGAGCAACGATCACCCTGAGCACTGAGCACCCAGCACCCTGAGTATTGAGCACCCAGCACCCTGAGCACTGAGCATCCAGCACCCTGAGTACTGAGCACGCAGCACCCCGAGCACTGAGCACCCAGCACCCTGAGTACTGAGCACCCAGCACAATGAGTACTGAGCAACCCGAGCACTGAGCACCGAGCTCCCCGAGCACTGAGCACCCTGAGTACAGAGCACACATCACCCTGAGTACTGAGCACCCAGCATCCTGTGCACTGAGCACCCAGCACCCTGATTACTGAGCACCCAGCACCCCGAGCACTGAGCACCCAGCACCCTGAGTACTGAGCACCCAGCACCATGAGTACTGAGCAACCCGAGCACTGAGCACCCAGCACCCTGAGTACTGAGCACCCAGCACCAAAAGTACTGAGCACCGAACATCCTGAGCACAGAGCACCGAGCACCCCGAGCACTGAGCACCCAGCACACTGAGTACTGAGCACCCAGCACCAAGAGTACTGAGCAGCAAGCACCCCGCGCACTGAGCACCCAGAACCCTGAGTAATGAGCACCCAGCACCCCGAGTACTGAGCACCCAGCACCCTGTGTACTGAGCACTGAGCACCCTGAGTACTAAGCACCCCGCAACCTGAGTACTGAGCACCCAGGACCCTGAGCACTGAGCACCGAGCACCCCGAGCACTGAGCACCCAGCACCCTGAGCACTCAGCACCCAGCACCCCGAGCACTGAGCACCCAGCACCCTGAGCACTGAGCACCCAGCACCCTGAGCACGGAGCACCCCGAGGACTGAGCACCCAGCACCCTGAGTACTGAGCCCCCAGCACCCTGAGTACTGAGCACCCAGCACCCCGAGCACTGAGCACCCAGCACCCCGAGAATGAGCACCCAGCACCCTGAGTACTGAGAACCGAGCACCCTGAGTACTGAGCACAAAGCACCCTGAGTACTGAGCCCCCAGCACCCTGAGAACTGAGCACCCAGCACCCCGAGCACTGAGCACCCAGCACCCCGAGAATGAGCACCCAGCACCCTGAGTACTGAGCACTGAGCACCCAGCAACCCGAGCACTGAGCACCCAGCACCCTGTGTACTGAGCACTGAGCACCCTGAGTACTAAGCACCCAGCACCCTGAGTACTGAGCACCCTGGACCCTGAGCACTGAGCACCGAGCACCCCGAGCACTGAGCACCCAGCACCCTGAGGACTCAGCACCCATCACCCCGATCACTGAGCACCCAGCACCCTGAGCACTGAGCACCCAGCACCCTGAGCACTGGGCACCAAGCACCCAGAGCACTGAGCACCCAGCACCCTGAGCACTGAGCACCCAGCACCCTGAGTACTGAGCAGCGAGCACCCTGAGTACTGAGCACCCAGCACCCTGAGTACTGAGCACCCAGCACCCTGAGTACTGAGCACCGAGCACCCCGAGTACTGAGCACCCAGCACCCTGAGCACTCAGCACCCAGCACCCTGAGTACTGAGCTCCCAGCACCCCGAGCCCTGAGCACCCAGCACCCTGAGTACTGAGCACCCTGAGTTCTGAGCACCGATCACCCTGAGCACTGAGCACCCAGCACCCTGAGTATTGAGCACCCAGCACCCTGAGCACTGAGCACTCAGGACCCTGAGCACTGAGCACGCAGCACCCCGAGCACTGAGCACCCAGCACCCTGAGTACTGAGCACCCTGCACCCTGAGTACTGAGCACCCAGCACCCTGAATACTGAGCACCCAGCACCCTGAGCACTGAGCACCCAGCACCCTGAGTACTGAGCACCCAGCACCCTGAGTACTGAGCAACCAGCACCCTGAGCACTGAGCACCCAGCACCCTGAGCACTAAGCACTGAGCACCCAGCACCCCGAGCACTGAGCACCCAGCACCCCGAGCACTGAGCACCCAGCACCCTGAGCACTGAGCACCCAGCACCCTGTGCACTGAGCACCCAGCACCCTGAGTACTGAGCACCCAGCACCCTGAGTACTGAGCACCCAGGACCCTGAGCACTGAGCACCGAGCACCCCGAGCACTGAGCACCCAGCACCCTGAGCACTCAGCACCCAGCACCCCGAGCACTGAGCACCCAGCACCCTGACCACTGAGCACCCAGCACCCTGAGCACGGAGCACCCCGAGGACTGAGCACCTAGCACCCTGAGTACTGAGCCCCCAGCACCCTGAGTACTGAGCACAGAGCACCCCGAGCACTGAGCACCCAGCACCCCGAGAATGAGCACCCAGCACCCTGAGTACTGAGAACCGAGCAACCTGAGTACTGAGCACAAAGCACCCTGAGTACTGAACCCCCAGCACCCTGAGTACTGAGCACCCAGCACCCCGAGCACTGAGCACCCAGCACCCCGAGAATGAGCACCCAGCACCCTGAGTACTGAGCACCCAGCACCCTGAGTACTGAGCACCGAGCTCCCCGAGCACTGAGCACCCAGCACACTGAGCACTGAGCACCCAGCACCCTGAGCACTGAGCACCCAGCAACCTGAGTACTGAGCACCCAGCTCGCTGAGTACTGAGCACCCAGCACCCTGAGTACTGAGCACTGAGCACCCAGCAACCCGAGCACTGAGCACCCAGCACCCTGTGTACTGAGCACTGAGCACCCTGAGTACTAAGCACCCAGCACCCTGAGTACTGAGCACCCTGGACCCTGAGCACTGAGCACCGAGCACCCCGAGCACTGAGCACCCAGCACCCTGAGGACTCAGCACCCATCACCCCGATCACTGAGCACCCAGCACCCTGAGCACTGAGCACCCAGCACCCTGAGCACTGAGCACCAAGCACCCAGAGCACTGAGCACCCAGCACCCTGAGCACTGAGCACCCAGCACCCTGAGTCCTGAGCAGCGAGCACCCTGAGTACTGAGCACCCAGCACCCTGAGTACTGAGCACCCAGCACCCTGAGTACTGAGCACCGAGCACCCCGAGTACTGAGCACCCAGCACCCTGAGCACTCAGCACCCAGCACCCTGAGTACTGAGCATCCAGCACCCCGAGCCCTGAGCACCCAGCACCCTGAGTACTGAGCACCCTGAGTTCTGAGCACCGATCACCCTGAGCACTGAGCACCCAGCACCCTGAGTATTGAGCACCCAGCACCCTGAGCACTGAGCATCCAGCACCCTGAGCACTGAGCACGCAGCACCCCGAGCACTGAGCACCCAGCACCCTGAGTACTGAGCACCCAGCACCATGAGTACTGAGCAACCCGAGCACTGAGCACCGAGCTCCCCGAGCACTGAGCACCCTGAGTACAGAGCACACATCACCCTGAGTACTGAGCACCCAGCATCCTGTGCACTGAGCACCCAGCACCCTGATTACTGAGCACCCAGCACCCCGAGCACTGAGCACCCAGCACCCTGAGTACTGAGCACCCAGCACCATGAGTACTGAGCAACCCGAGCACTGAGCACCCAGCACCCTGAGTACTGAGCACCCAGCACCAAAAGTACTGAGCACCGAACATCCTGAGCACAGAGCACCGAGCACCCCGAGCACTGAGCACCCAGCACACTGAGTACTGAGCACCCAGCACCAAGAGTACTGAGCAGCAAGCACCCCGCGCACTGAGCACCCAGAACCCTGAGTAATGAGCACCCAGCACCCCGAGTACTGAGCACCCAGCACCCTGTGTACTGAGCACTGAGCACCCTGAGTACTAAGCACCCAGCAACCTGAGTACTGAGCACCCAGGACCCTGAGCACTGAGCACCGAGCACCCCGAGCACTGAGCACCCAGCACCCTGAGCACTCAGCACCCAGCACCCCGAGCACTGAGCACCCAGCACCCTGAGCACTGAGCACCCAGCACCCTGAGCACGGAGCACCCCGAGGACTGAGCACCCAGCACCCTGAGTACTGAGCCCCCAGCACCCTGAGTACTGAGCACCCAGCACCCCGAGCACTGAGCACCCAGCACCCCGAGAATGAGCACCCAGCACCCTGAGTACTGAGAACCGAGCACCCTGAGTACTGAGCACAAAGCACCCTGAGTACTGAGCCCCCAGCACCCTGAGCACTGAGCACCCAGCACCCTGAGCACTGAGCACCCAGCACCCCGAGCACTGAGCACCCAGCACCCTGAGTACTGAGCACCCAACACCCAGAGTACTGAGCACCCAGCACCCTGAGCACTGAGCACCCAGCAACCTGAGTACTGAGCACCCAGCACCCTGAGTACTGAACACCCAGCACCCTGAGCACTGAGTACTGAGCACTGAGCACCCTGAGCACTGAGCACCCAGCACCCTGAGTACTGAGCACTGAGAACCCAGCACCCCGAGCACTGAGCACCCAGCACCCTGAGTACTGAGCACCGAGCACCCTGAGTACTGAGCACCCAGCACCCTGATCACTGAGCACGGAGCACCCCGAGGACTGAGCACCCAGCACCCTGAGCACTGAGCACCCAGCACCTTGAGTACTGAGCACCGAGCACCCCGAGCACTGAGCACCCAGCACCCTGAGTATTGAGCACCCAGCACCCTGAGCACTGAGCACCCAGCACCCTGAGCACTGAGCACGCAGCACCCCGAGCACTGAGCACCCAGCACCCTGAGTCCTGAGCACCCAGCACCCTGAGTACTGAGCACCCAGCACCCTGAGTACTGAGCACCCAGCACTCTGAGCACTGAGCACCCAGCACCCTGAGTACTGAGCACCCAGCACCCTGAGTACTGAGCAACCAGCACCCTGAGCACTGAGCACACAGCACCGTGAGCACTGAGCACTGAGCACCCAGCACCCCGAGCACTGAGCACCCAGCACCCCGAGCACTGAGCACCCAGCACACTGAGCACTGAGCACCCAGCACCCTGAGCACTGAGCACCCAGCACCCTGAGTACTGAGCACCCAGCACCGTGAGAACTGAGCACACAGCACCCTGAGTACTGAGCACCGAGCACCCCGAGCACTGATCACCCAGCACCCTGAGCACTGAGCACCCTGAGGACTGAGCACCCAGCACCCTGAGCACTGAGCACCGATCACCCTGAGCACTGAGCACCCAGCACCCCGAGCACTGAGCACCCAGCACCCTGAGTACTGAGCACCCAGCACCCCGAGTACTGAGCACCCAGCACCCTGAGTACTGAGCACCCAGCACCCCGAGCACTGAGCACCCGGCACCCTGATTACTGAGCACCCTGAGTTCTGAGCACTGAGCACCCAGCACCCTGAGGACTGAGTACCCAGCACCCTGAGCACTGAGCACCCAGCACCCTGAGTACTGAGCACTGATCACCCTGAACACTGAGCACCCAGCACCCCGAGCACTGAGCACCCAGCACCCTGAGAACTGAGCACCCAGCACCCTGAGCACTGAGCACCCAGCACCCTGAGTACTGAGCACCCAGCACCCTGAGTACTGAGCACCCAGCACCCTGGGCACTGAGCACCCAGCACCCTGAGTACTGAGCACCGAGCACCCTGAGTACTGAGCACCCAGCACCCTGAGTACTGAGCACCCAGCACCCTGAGCACTGAGCACCCAGCAACCTGAGCACTGAGCACCCAGCACCCTGAGTACTGAGCACCCAGCACCCTGAGTACTGAACACCCAGCACCCTGAGTACTGAACACCCAGCACCCTGAGCACTGAGCACTGAGCACCCAGCACCCTGAGCACTGAGCACTGAGCACCCAGCACCCTGAGCACTGAGCACCCAGCACCCCGAGCACTGAGCACCCAGCACCCTGAGCACCCAGCACCCTGAGCACCCAGCACCCTGAGCACTGAGCACCATGAGCACTGAGCACTGAGCACCCAGCACGCTGAGTATTGAGCACTGAGCACACAGCACCCTGAGTACTGAGCACCCAGCACCCCGAGCACTGAGTACCCAGCGCCCCGAACACTGAGCACCCAGCGCCCCGAGCACTGAGCACCCAGCACCCTGAGTACTGAGCACCCAGCACCCTGAGTACTGAGCAACCAGCACCCCGATCACTGAGCACCCAGCACCCCGAGCACTGAGCACCCAGCACCCTGAGTACTGAGCACCCAGCACCCTGAGTACTGAGCACCCAGCACCCTGAGTACTGAGCACCCTGCACCCTGAGCACTGAGCACCCAGCACCCTGAGTACTGAGCACCCAGCACCCTGAGTACTGAGCAACCAGCACCCTGAGCACTGAGCACCCAGCACCCTGAGCACTGAGCACCCAGCACCCTGTGCACTGAGCACCCAGCACCCTGAGTACTGAGCACCCAGCACCCTGAGTACTGAGCACCCAGCACCCTGAGTACTGAGCACCCAGCACGCTGAGTACTGAGCACCCAGCACCCCGAGCACTGAGCACCCAGCACCCTGAGTACTGAGCACTGAGCAACCAGCACCCCGAGCACGGAGCACCCAGGACCCCAAGCACTGAGTACTGAGCACCCAGCACCCTGAGTACTGAGCACCGAGCTCCCCGAGCACTGAGCACCCAGCACACTGAGCACTGAGCACCCAGAACCCCGAGCACTGAGCACCCAGCACCCCGAGCACTGAGCACCCAGCACCCTGAGCACCCAGCACCCTGAGCACCCAGCACCCTGAGCACTGAGCACCATGAGCACTGAGCACTGAGCACCCAGCACGCTGAGTATTGAGCACTGAGCACACAGCACCCTGAGTACTGAGCACCAAGCACCCCGAGCACTGAGTACCCAGCGCCCCGAGCACTGAGCACCCAGCACCCCGAGCTCTGAGCACCCAGCACCCTGAGTACTGAGCAACCAGCACCCTGAGTACTGAGCAACCAGCACCCCGATCACTGAGCACCCAGCACCCCGAGCACTGAGCACCCAGCACCCTGAGTACTGAGCACCCAGCACCCTGAGTACTGAGCACCCAGCACCCTGAGTACTGAGCACCCAGCACCCTGAGCACTGAGCACCCAGCACCCTGTGCACTGAGCACCCAGCACCCTGAGTACTGAGCACCCAGCACCATGAGTACTGAGCACCCAGCACCGTGAGAACTGAGCACTCAGCACCCTGAGTACTGAGCACCGAGCACCCCGAGCACTGAGCACCCAGCACCCTGAGCACTGAGCACCCTGTGGACTGAGCACCCAGCACCCTGAGCACTGAGCACCGATCACCCTGAGCACTGAGCACCCAGCACCCCGAGCACTGAGCACCCAGCACCCTGAGTACTGAGCACCCAGCACCCCGAGTACTGAGCACCCAGCACCCTGAGTACTGAGCACCCAGCACCCCGAGCACTGAGCACCCGGCACCCTGAGTACTGAGCACCATGAGTACTGAGCACTGAGCACCCAGCACCCTGAGGACAGAGTACCCAGCACCCTGAGCACTGAGCACCCAGCACCCTGAGTACTGAGCACTGATCACCCTGAGCACTGAGCACCCAGCACCCCGAGCACTGAGCACCCAGCACCCTGAGTACTGAGCATCCAGCACCCTGAGCACTGAGCACCCAGCACCCTGAGTACTGAGCACCCAGCACCCTGAGTACTGAGCACCCAGCACCCAGGGCACTGAGCACCCAGCACCCTGAGTACTGAGCACCGAGCACCCTGAGTACTGAGCACCCAGCACCCTGAGTACTGAGCACCCAGCACCCTGAGCACTGAGCACCCAGCACCCTGAGCACTGAGCACCCAGCACCCTGAGTACTGAGCACCCAGCACCCTGAGTACTGAAAACCCAGCACCCTGAGCACTGAGCACTGAGCACCCAGCACCCTGAGCACTGAGCACCCAGCACCCTGAGCACGGAGCACCCCGAGGACTGAGCACCCAGCACCCTGAGCACTGAGCACCCAGCACCTTGAGTACTGAGCACCGAGCACCTCGAGCACTGAGCACCCTGAGTACTGAGCAACCAGCACCCCGATCACTGAGCACCCTGCACCCTGACCACTGAGCACCCAGCACCCTGAGCACGGAGCACCCCGAGGACTGAGCACCTAGCACCCTGAGTACTGAGCCCCCAGCACCCTGAGTACTGAGCACAGAGCACCCCGAGCACTGAGCACCCAGCACCCCGAGAATGAGCACCCAGCACCCTGAGTACTGAGAACCGAGCAACCTGAGTACTGAGCACAAAGCACCCTGAGTACTGAGCCCCCAGCACCCTGAGTACTGAGCACCCAGCACCCCGAGCACTGAGCACCCAACACCCCGAGAATGAGCACCCAGCACCCTGAGTACTGAGCACCCAGCACCCTGAGTACTGAGCACCGAGCTCCCCGAGCACTGAGCACCCAGCACACTGAGCACTGAGCACCCAGCACCCTGAGCACTGAGCACCCAGCAACCTGAGTACTGAGCACCCAGCTCGCTGAGTACTGAGCACCCAGCACCCTGAGTACTGAGCACTGAGCACCCAGCAACCCGAGCACTGAGCACCCAGCACCCTGTGTACTGAGCACTGAGCACCCTGAGTACTAAGCACCCAGCACCCTGAGTACTGAGCACCCTGGACCCTGAGCACTGAGCACCGAGCACCCCGAGCACTGAGCACCCAGCACCCTGAGGACTCAGCACCCATCACCCCGATCACTGAGCACCCAGCACCCTGAGCACTGAGCACCCAGCACCCTGAGCACTGAGCACCAAGCACCCAGAGCACTGAGCACCCAGCACCCTGAGCACTGAGCACCCAGCACCCTGAGTACTGAGCAGCGAGCACCCTGAGTACTGAGCACCCAGCACCCTGAGTACTGAGCACCCAGCACCCTGAGTACTGAGCACCGAGCACCCCGAGTACTGAGCACCCAGCACCCTGAGCACTCAGCACCCAGCACCCTGAGTACTGAGCATCCAGCACCCCGAGCCCTGAGCACCCAGCACCCTGAGTACTGAGCACCCTGAGTTCTGAGCACCGATCACCCTGAGCACTGAGCACCCAGCACCCTGAGTATTGAGCACCCAGCACCCTGAGCACTGAGCATCCAGCACCCTGAGTACTGAGCACGCAGCACCCCGAGCACTGAGCACCCAGCACCCTGAGTACTGAGCACCCAGCACCATGAGTACTGAGCAACCCGAGCACTGAGCACCGAGCTCCCCGAGCACTGAGCACCCTGAGTACAGAGCACACATCACCCTGAGTACTGAGCACCCAGCATCCTGTGCACTGAGCACCCAGCACCCTGATTACTGAGCACCCAGCACCCCGAGCACTGAGCACCCAGCACCCTGAGTACTGAGCACCCAGCACCATGAGTACTGAGCAACCCGAGCACTGAGCACCCAGCACCCTGAGTACTGAGCACCCAGCACCAAAAGTACTGAGCACCGAACATCCTGAGCACAGAGCACCGAGCACCCCGAGCACTGAGCACCCAGCACACTGAGTACTGAGCACCCAGCACCAAGAGTACTGAGCAGCAAGCACCCCGCGCACTGAGCACCCAGAACCCTGAGTAATGAGCACCCAGCACCCCGAGTACTGAGCACCCAGCACCCTGTGTACTGAGCACTGAGCACCCTGAGTACTAAGCACCCCGCAACCTGAGTACTGAGCACCCAGGACCCTGAGCACTGAGCACCGAGCACCCCGAGCACTGAGCACCCAGCACCCTGAGCACTCAGCACCCAGCACCCCGAGCACTGAGCACCCAGCACCCTGAGCACTGAGCACCCAGCACCCTGAGCACGGAGCACCCCGAGGACTGAGCACCCAGCACCCTGAGTACTGAGCCCCCAGCACCCTGAGTACTGAGCACCCAGCACCCCGAGCACTGAGCACCCAGCACCCCGAGAATGAGCACCCAGCACCCTGAGTACTGAGAACCGAGCACCCTGAGTACTGAGCACAAAGCACCCTGAGTACTGAGCCCCCAGCACCCTGAGAACTGAGCACCCAGCACCCCGAGCACTGAGCACCCAGCACCCCGAGAATGAGCACCCAGCACCCTGAGTACTGAGCACTGAGCACCCAGCAACCCGAGCACTGAGCACCCAGCACCCTGTGTACTGAGCACTGAGCACCCTGAGTACTAAGCACCCAGCACCCTGAGTACTGAGCACCCTGGACCCTGAGCACTGAGCACCGAGCACCCCGAGCACTGAGCACCCAGCACCCTGAGGACTCAGCACCCATCACCCCGATCACTGAGCACCCAGCACCCTGAGCACTGAGCACCCAGCACCCTGAGCACTGGGCACCAAGCACCCAGAGCACTGAGCACCCAGCACCCTGAGCACTGAGCACCCAGCACCCTGAGTACTGAGCAGCGAGCACCCTGAGTACTGAGCACCCAGCACCCTGAGTACTGAGCACCCAGCACCCTGAGTACTGAGCACCGAGCACCCCGAGTACTGAGCACCCAGCACCCTGAGCACTCAGCACCCAGCACCCTGAGTACTGAGCTCCCAGCACCCCGAGCCCTGAGCACCCAGCACCCTGAGTACTGAGCACCCTGAGTTCTGAGCACCGATCACCCTGAGCACTGAGCACCCAGCACCCTGAGTATTGAGCACCCAGCACCCTGAGCACTGAGCACTCAGGACCCTGAGCACTGAGCACGCAGCACCCCGAGCACTGAGCACCCAGCACCCTGAGTACTGAGCACCCTGCACCCTGAGTACTGAGCACCCAGCACCCTGAATACTGAGCACCCAGCACCCTGAGCACTGAGCACCCAGCACCCTGAGTACTGAGCACCCAGCACCCTGAGTACTGAGCAACCAGCACCCTGAGCACTGAGCACCCAGCACCCTGAGCACTAAGCACTGAGCACCCAGCACCCCGAGCACTGAGCACCCAGCACCCCGAGCACTGAGCACCCAGCACCCTGAGCACTGAGCACCCAGCACCCTGTGCACTGAGCACCCAGCACCCTGAGTACTGAGCACCCAGCACCCTGAGTACTGAGCACCCAGGACCCTGAGCACTGAGCACCGAGCACCCCGAGCACTGAGCACCCAGCACCCTGAGCACTCAGCACCCAGCACCCCGAGCACTGAGCACCCAGCACCCTGACCACTGAGCACCCAGCACCCTGAGCACGGAGCACCCCGAGGACTGAGCACCTAGCACCCTGAGTACTGAGCCCCCAGCACCCTGAGTACTGAGCACAGAGCACCCCGAGCACTGAGCACCCAGCACCCCGAGAATGAGCACCCAGCACCCTGAGTACTGAGCACCCAGCACCCTGAGTACTGAGCACCGAGCTCCCCGAGCACTGAGCTACCAGCACACTGAGCACTGAGCACCCAGCACCCTGAGCACTGAGCACCCAGCAACCTGAGTACTGAGCACCCAGCTCGCTGAGTACTGAGCACCCAGCACCCTGAGTACTGAGCACTGAGCACCCAGCAACCCGAGCACTGAGCACCCAGCACCCTGTGTACTGAGCACTGAGCACCCTGAGTACTAAGCACCCAGCACCCTGAGTACTGAGCACCCTGGACCCTGAGCACTGAGCACCGAGCACCCCGAGCACTGAGCACCCAGCACCCTGAGGACTCAGCACCCATCACCCCGATCACTGAGCACCCAGCACCCTGAGCACTGAGCACCCAGCACCCTGAGCACTGAGCACCAAGCACCCAGAGCACTGAGCACCCAGCACCCTGAGCACTGAGCACCCAGCACCCTGAGTCCTGAGCAGCGAGCACCCTGAGTACTGAGCACCCAGCACCCTGAGTACTGAGCACCCAGCACCCTGAGTACTGAGCACCGAGCACCCCGAGTACTGAGCACCCAGCACCCTGAGCACTCAGCACCCAGCACCCTGAGTACTGAGCATCCAGCACCCCGAGCCCTGAGCACCCAGCACCCTGAGTACTGAGCACCCTGAGTTCTGAGCACCGATCACCCTGAGCACTGAGCACCCAGCACCCTGAGTATTGAGCACCCAGCACCCTGAGCACTGAGCATCCAGCACCCTGAGCACTGAGCACGCAGCACCCCGAGCACTGAGCACCCAGCACCCTGAGTACTGAGCACCCAGCACCATGAGTACTGAGCAACCCGAGCACTGAGCACCGAGCTCCCCGAGCACTGAGCACCCTGAGTACAGAGCACACATCACCCTGAGTACTGAGCACCCAGCATCCTGTGCACTGAGCACCCAGCACCCTGATTACTGAGCACCCAGCACCCCGAGCACTGAGCACCCAGCACCCTGAGTACTGAGCACCCAGCACCATGAGTACTGAGCAACCCGAGCACTGAGCACCCAGCACCCTGAGTACTGAGCACCCAGCACCAAAAGTACTGAGCACCGAACATCCTGAGCACAGAGCACCGAGCACCCCGAGCACTGAGCACCCAGCACACTGAGTACTGAGCACCCAGCACCAAGAGTACTGAGCAGCAAGCACCCCGCGCACTGAGCACCCAGAACCCTGAGTAATGAGCACCCAGCACCCCGAGTACTGAGCACCCAGCACCCTGTGTACTGAGCACTGAGCACCCTGAGTACTAAGCACCCAGCAACCTGAGTACTGAGCACCCAGGACCCTGAGCACTGAGCACCGAGCACCCCGAGCACTGAGCACCCAGCACCCTGAGCACTCAGCACCCAGCACCCCGAGCACTGAGCACCCAGCACCCTGAGCACTGAGCACCCAGCACCCTGAGCACGGAGCACCCCGAGGACTGAGCACCCAGCACCCTGAGTACTGAGCCCCCAGCACCCTGAGTACTGAGCACCCAGCACCCCGAGCACTGAGCACCCAGCACCCCGAGAATGAGCACCCAGCACCCTGAGTACTGAGAACCGAGCACCCTGAGTACTGAGCACAAAGCACCCTGAGTACTGAGCCCCCAGCACCCTGAGCACTGAGCACCCAGCACCCTGAGCACTGAGCACCCAGCACCCCGAGCACTGAGCACCCAGCACCCTGAGTACTGAGCACCCAACACCCAGAGTACTGAGCACCCAGCACCCTGAGCACTGAGCACCCAGCAACCTGAGTACTGAGCACCCAGCACCCTGAGTACTGAACACCCAGCACCCTGAGCACTGAGTACTGAGCACTGAGCACCCTGAGCACTGAGCACCCAGCACCCCGAGTACTGAGCACCCAGCACCCCGAGCACTGAGCACCCAGTGCCCCGAGCACTGAGCACCCAGCACCCCGAGCACTGAGCACTGAGCACCCTGAGCACTGAGCACCCAGCACCCCGAGTACTGAGCACTGAGCACCCTGAGTACTGAGCACCAAGCACCCCGAGTACTGAGCACTGAGCACCCTGAATACTGAGAACCCAGCACCCTGAGCACTGAGCACCCAGCACCCTGAGTACTGAGCACTGAGAACCCAGCACCCCGAGCACTGAGCACCCAGCACCCTGAGTACTGAGCACCGAGCACCCTGAGTACTGAGCACCCAGCACCCTGATCACTGAGCACGGAGCACCCCGAGGACTGAGCACCCAGCACCCTGAGCACTGAGCACCCAGCACCTTGAGTACTGAGCACCGAGCACCCCGAGCACTGAGCACCCAGCACCCTGAGTATTGAGCACCCAGCACCCTGAGCACTGAGCACCCAGCACCCTGAGCACTGAGCACGCAGCACCCCGAGCACTGAGCACCCAGCACCCTGAGTCCTGAGCACCCAGCACCCTGAGTACTGAGCACCCAGCACCCTGAGTACTGAGCACCCAGCACTCTGAGCACTGAGCACCCAGCACCCTGAGTACTGAGCACCCAGCACCCTGAGTACTGAGCAACCAGCACCCTGAGCACTGAGCACACAGCACCGTGAGCACTGAGCACTGAGCACCCAGCACCCCGAGCACTGAGCACCCAGCACCCCGAGCACTGAGCACCCAGCACACTGAGCACTGAGCACCCAGCACCCTGAGCACTGAGCACCCAGCACCCTGAGTACTGAGCACCCAGCACCGTGAGAACTGAGCACACAGCACCCTGAGTACTGAGCACCGAGCACCCCGAGCACTGATCACCCAGCACCCTGAGCACTGAGCACCCTGAGGACTGAGCACCCAGCACCCTGAGCACTGAGCACCGATCACCCTGAGCACTGAGCACCCAGCACCCCGAGCACTGAGCACCCAGCACCCTGAGTACTGAGCACCCAGCACCCCGAGTACTGAGCACCCAGCACCCTGAGTACTGAGCACCCAGCACCCCGAGCACTGAGCACCCGGCACCCTGATTACTGAGCACCCTGAGTTCTGAGCACTGAGCACCCAGCACCCTGAGGACTGAGTACCCAGCACCCTGAGCACTGAGCACCCAGCACCCTGAGTACTGAGCACTGATCACCCTGAACACTGAGCACCCAGCACCCCGAGCACTGAGCACCCAGCACCCTGAGAACTGAGCACCCAGCACCCTGAGCACTGAGCACCCAGCACCCTGAGTACTGAGCACCCAGCACCCTGAGTACTGAGCACCCAGCACCCTGGGCACTGAGCACCCAGCACCCTGAGTACTGAGCACCGAGCACCCTGAGTACTGAGCACCCAGCACCCTGAGTACTGAGCACCCAGCACCCTGAGCACTGAGCACCCAGCAACCTGAGCACTGAGCACCCAGCACCCTGAGTACTGAGCACCCAGCACCCTGAGTACTGAACACCCAGCACCCTGAGTACTGAACACCCAGCACCCTGAGCACTGAGCACTGAGCACCCAGCACCCTGAGCACTGAGCACTGAGCACCCAGCACCCTGAGCACTGAGCACCCAGCACCCCGAGCACTGAGCACCCAGCACCCTGAGCACCCAGCACCCTGAGCACCCAGCACCCTGAGCACTGAGCACCATGAGCACTGAGCACTGAGCACCCAGCACGCTGAGTATTGAGCACTGAGCACACAGCACCCTGAGTACTGAGCACCCAGCACCCCGAGCACTGAGTACCCAGCGCCCCGAACACTGAGCACCCAGCGCCCCGAGCACTGAGCACCCAGCACCCTGAGTACTGAGCACCCAGCACCCTGAGTACTGAGCAACCAGCACCCCGATCACTGAGCACCCAGCACCCCGAGCACTGAGCACCCAGCACCCTGAGTACTGAGCACCCAGCACCCTGAGTACTGAGCACCCAGCACCCTGAGTACTGAGCACCCTGCACCCTGAGCACTGAGCACCCAGCACCCTGAGTACTGAGCACCCAGCACCCTGAGTACTGAGCAACCAGCACCCTGAGCACTGAGCACCCAGCACCCTGAGCACTGAGCACCCAGCACCCTGTGCACTGAGCACCCAGCACCCTGAGTACTGAGCACCCAGCACCCTGAGTACTGAGCACCCAGCACCCTGAGTACTGAGCACCCAGCACGCTGAGTACTGAGCACCCAGCACCCCGAGCACTGAGCACCCAGCACCCTGAGTACTGAGCACTGAGCAACCAGCACCCCGAGCACGGAGCACCCAGGACCCCAAGCACTGAGTACTGAGCACCCAGCACCCTGAGTACTGAGCACCGAGCTCCCCGAGCACTGAGCACCCAGCACACTGAGCACTGAGCACCCAGAACCCCGAGCACTGAGCACCCAGCACCCCGAGCACTGAGCACCCAGCACCCTGAGCACCCAGCACCCTGAGCACCCAGCACCCTGAGCACTGAGCACCATGAGCACTGAGCACTGAGCACCCAGCACGCTGAGTATTGAGCACTGAGCACACAGCATCCTGAGTACTGAGCACCAAGCACCCCGAGCACTGAGTACCCAGCGCCCCGAGCACTGAGCACCCAGCACCCCGAGCACTGAGCACCCAGCACCCTGAGTACTGAGCAACCAGCACCCTGAGTACTGAGCAACCAGCACCCCGATCACTGAGCACCCAGCACCCCGAGCACTGAGCACCCAGCACCCTGAGTACTGAGCACCCAGCACCCTGAGTACTGAGCACCCAGCACCCTGAGTACTGAGCACCCAGCACCCTGAGCACTGAGCACCCAGCACCCTGAGTACTGAGCACCCAGCACCCTGAGTACTGAGCAACCAGCACCCTGAGCACTGAGCAACCAGCACCCTGAGCACTGAGCACCCAGCACCCTGTGCACTGAGCACCCAGCACCCTGAGTACTGAGCACCCAGCACCCTGAGTACTGAGCACCCAGCACCCTGAGTACTGAACACCCAGCACGCTGAGTACTGAGCACCCAGCACCCCGAGCACTGAGCACCCAACACCCTGAGTACTGAGCACTGAGCAACCAGCACCCCGAGCACGGAGCACCCAGGACCCCAAGCACTGAGTACTGAGCACCCAGCACCCTGAGTACTGAGCACCGAGCTCCCCGAGCACTGAGCACCCAGCACACTGAGCACTGAGCACCCAGCACCCTGAGCACTGAGCACCCAGCACCCTGAGTACTGAGCACCCAGCACGGTGAGTACTGAGCACCCAGCACCCCGAGCACTGAGCACCCAGCACCCTGAGTACTGAGCACTGAGCACCCAGCACCCCGAGCACTGAGCACCCAGCACCCTGTGCACTGAGCACCCAGCACCCTGAGTACTGAGCACCCAGCACCATGAGTACTGAGCACCCAGCACCGTGAGAACTGAGCACTCAGCACCCTGAGTACTGAGCACCGAGCACCCCGAGCACTGAGCACCCAGCACCCTGAGCACTGAGCACCCTGTGGACTGAGCACCCAGCACCCTGAGCACTGAGCACCGATCACCCTGAGCACTGAGCACCCAGCTCCCCGAGCACTGAGCACCCAGCACCCTGAGTACTGAGCACCCAGCACCCCGAGTACTGAGCACCCAGCACCCTGAGTACTGAGCACCCAGCACCCCGAGCACTGAGCACCCGGCACCCTGAGTACTGAGCACCATGAGTACTGAGCACTGAGCACCCAGCACCCTGAGGACAGAGTACCCAGCACCCTGAGCACTGAGCACCCAGCACCCTGAGTACTGAGCACTGATCACCCTGAGCACTGAGCACCCAGCACCCCGAGCACTGAGCACCCAGCACCCTGAGTACTGAGCATCCAGCACCCTGAGCACTGAGCACCCAGCACCCTGAGTACTGAGCACCCAGCACCCTGAGTACTGAGCACCCAGCACCCAGGGCACTGAGCACCCAGCACCCTGAGTACTGAGCACCGAGCACCCTGAGTACTGAGCACCCAGCACCCTGAGTACTGAGCACCCAGCACCCTGAGCACTGAGCACCCAGCACCCTGAGCACTGAGCACCCAGCACCCTGAGTACTGAGCACCCAGCACCCTGAGTACTGAACACCCAGCACCCTGAGCACTGAGCACTGAGCACCCAGCACCCTGAGCACTGAGCACCCAGCACCCTGAGCACGGAGCACCCCGAGGACTGAGCACCCAGCACCCTGAGCACTGAGCACCCAGCACCTTGAGTACTGAGCACCGAGCACCTCGAGCACTGAGCACCCTGAGTACTGAGCAACCAGCACCCCGATCACTGAGCACCCTGCACCCTGAGCACTGAGCACCCAGCACCCTGAGCACTGAGCACCCAGCACCCTGAGTACTGAGCACCCAGCACGCTGAGTACTGAGCACCCAGCACCCCGAGCACTGAGCAACCAGCACCGTGAGCACGGAGCACCCCGAGGACTGAGCACCCAGCACCTTGAGTACTGAGCACCGAGCACCTCGAGCACTAAGCACCCAGCACCCTGAGTACTGAGCACCCAGCACCCTGAGCACTGAGCACCCAGCACCCTGAGCACTGAGCACTCAGCACCCCGAGCACTGAGCACCCAGCACCCTGAGTACTGAGCACCCAACACCCAGAGTACTGAGCACCCAGCACCCTGAGCACTGAGCACCCAGCAACCTGAGTACTGAGCACCCAGCATCCCTGAGTACTGAACACCCAGCACCCTGAGCACTGAGCACTGAGCACCCTGAGCACTGAGTACTGAGCACTGAGCACCCTGAGCACTGAGCACCCAGCACCCCGAGTACTGAGCACCCAGCACCCCGAGCACTGAGCACCCAGCGCCCCGAGCACTGAGCACCCAGCACCCCGAGCACTGAGCACTGAGCACCCTGAGCACTGAGCACCCAGCACCCCGAGTACTGAGCACTGAGCACCTTGAGTACTGAGCACCAAGCACCCCGAGTACTGAGCACTGAGCACCCTGAATACTGAGCACCCATCACCTTGAGCACTGAGCACCCAGAACCCTGAGTACTCAGCACTGAGAAGCCAGGACCCCGAGCACTGAGCACCCAGCACCCTGAGTACTGAGCACCGAGCACCCTGAGTACTGAGCACCCAGCACACTGATCACTGAGCACGGAGCACCCCGAGGTACTGAGCACCCAGCACCCTGAGCACTGAGCACCCAGCACCTTGAGTACTGAGCACCGAGCACCCCGAGCACTGAGCACCCAGCACCCTGAGTATTGAGCACCCAGCACCCTTAGCACTGAGCACGCAGCACCCTGAGCACTGAGCACCCAGCACCCTGAGAACTGAGCACCCAGCACCCTGAGTACTGAGCACCCAGCACCCTGAGTACTGAGCACCCAGCACCCTGAGCACTGAGCACCCAGCACCCTGAGTACTGAGCACCCAGCACCCTGAGTACTGAGCAACCAGCACCCTGAGCACTGAGCACCCAGCAACCTGAGCACTGAGCACCCAGCACCCCGAGCACTGAGCACCCAGCACCCCGAGCACTGAGCACCCAGCACCCTGAGCACTGAGCACCCAGCACCCTGAGCACTGAGCACCCAGCACCCTGACAAATGAGCACCCAGCACCCTGAGTACTGAGCACCCAGCACCGTGAGAACTGAGCACTCAGCACCCTGAGTACTGAGCACCGAGCACCCCGAGCACTAAGCACCCAGCACCCTGAGCACTGAGCACCCTGAGGACTGAGCACCCAGCACCCTGAGAACTGAGCACCGATCACCCTGAGCACTGAGCATCCAGCACCCCGAGCACTGAGCACCCAGCACCCTGAGTACTGAGCACCCAGCACCCCGAGTACTGAGCACCCAGCACCCTGAGTACTGAGCACCCAGCACACCGAGCACTGAGCACCCGGCACCCTGAGTACTGAGCACCCTGAGTACTGAGCACTGAGCACCCAGCACCCTGAGGACTGAGTACCCAGCACCCTGAGCACTGAGCACCCAGCACCCTGAGTACTGAGCACTGATCACCCTGAGTACTGAACACCCAGCACCCTGAGCACTGAGCACTGAGAATCCCAGTACCCTGAGCACTGAGCACTGAGCACCCAGCACCCTGAGCACTGAGACCCCAGCACCCCGAGCACTGAGCACCCAGCACCCTGAGCACCCAGCACCCTGAGCACTGAGCACCATGAGCACTGAGCACTCAGCACCCAGCACGCTGAGTACTGAGCACTGAGCACACAGCACCCTGAGTACTGAGCACCCAGCACCCCGAGCACTGAGTACCCAGCGCCCCGAGCACTGAGCACCCAGCACCCCGAGCACTGAGCACCCAGCACCCTGAGTACTGAGCACCCAGCACCCTGAGTACTGTGCAACCAGCACCCCGATCACTGAGCACCCAGCACCCCGAGCACTGAGCACCCAGCACCCTGAGTACTGAGCACCCAGCACCCCGAGCACTGAGCACCCAGCACCCTGAGTACTGAGCACCCAGCACCCTGAGTACTGAGCACTGAGCACCCTGAGCACTGAGCACCCAGCACCCCGAGCACTGAGCACCCACCACCCTGAGTACTGAGCACCCATCACCCTGAGCACTGAGCACCCAGCACCCTGAGCACTGAGCACCCAGCACCCTGAGTACTGAACACCCAGCACTCTGAGCGCTGAGCACTGAGCACCCTGAGCACTGAGTAATGAGCACTGAGCACCCTGAGCACTGAGCACCCAGCACACCGAGTACTGAACACCCAGCACCCTGAGTACTGAACACCCAGCACCCTGAGCACTGAGTACTGAGCACTGAGCACCCTGAGCACTGAGCACCCAGCACCCTGAGTACAGAGCACCCAGCACCCTGAGTACTGAACACCCAGCACCCTGAGTACTGAGCACCCAGCACCCCGAGCACTGGGCACCCAGCACCCCGAGCACTGAGCACCCAGCACCCTGAGTACTGAGCACCCAGCACCCTGAGTACTGAGCACCCAGCACCCTGAGCACTGAGCACCCAGCACCCTGAGTACTGAGCACCCAGCACCCTGAGTACTGAGCAACCAGCACCCTGAGCACTGAGCACTGAGCACCCAGCACCCTGAGCACTGAGCACTGAGCACCCAGCACCCCGAGTACTGAGCACCCAGCACCCCGAGCACTGAGCACCCAGCACCCTGAGCACTGAGCACCCAGCACCCTGAGCACTGAGCACCCAGCACCCTGAGTACTGAGCACACAGCACCCTGAGTACTGAGCACCCAGCACCCTGAGTACTGAGCACTCAGCACCCTGAGTACTGAGCACAGAGCACCCCGAGCACTGAGCACCCAGCACCTTGAGCACTGAGCACACTGAGGACTGAGCACCCAGCACCGTGAGCACTGAGCACCGATCACCCTGAGCACTGAGCACCCAGCACCCCGAGCACTGAGCACCCAGCACCCTGAGTACTGAGCACCCAGCACCCTGAGTACTGAGCACTCAGCACCCTGAGTACTGAGCACCCAGCACCCCGAGCACTGAGCACCCAGCACCCTGAGTACAGAACACCCTGAGTACTGAGCACTGAGCACCGAGCACCCTGAGTACTGAGCACCCTGAGGACTGAGCACCCAGCACCCTGAGCACTGAGCAACCTGCACCCTGAGTACTGAGCACTGATCACCCTGAGCACTGAGCACCCAGCACCCTGAGTACTGAGCACCCAGCACCCTGAGTACTGAGCACCCTGAGGAATGAGCACCCAGCACCCTGAGCACTGAGCACCCAGCACCCTGAGTAATGAGCACTGATCACCCTGAGCACTGAGCACCCAGCACCCTGAGTACTGAGCACCCAGCACCCTTTATACTGAGCACCCTGAGGACTGAGCACCCAGCACCCTGAGCACTGAGCACCCAGCACCTTGAGTACTGAGCAGCGAGCACCCCGAGCACTGAGCACCCAGCACCCTGAATACTGAGCACCCAGCACCCTGAGCACTGAGCACACAGCACCCCAAGCACTGAGCACCCAGCACCCCGAGCACTGAGCACCCAGCACCCTGAGTACTGAGCACCCAGCACCAAGAGTACTGAGCACCCAGCACCCTGAGCACTGAGCACCCAGCACCCTGAGAACTAAGCACCCAGCACCCTGAGTACTGAGCACACAGCACCCTGAGCACTGAGCACTAAGCACACAACACCCTGAGCACTGAGCACTGAGCACCCAGCACCCCGAGAACTGAGCACCCAGCACCCTGAGCACTGAGCACCCAGCACCCTGAGTACTGAGCACCCAGCACCCTGAGCACTGAGCACCCAGCCCCCTGAGTACTGAGCACCCAGCACTATGAGTACTGAGCACCCAGCACCCTGAGTACTGAGCACTCAGCACCCTGAGTACTGAGCACCGAGCACCCCGAGCACTGAGCACCCCAGCACCCTGAGCACTGAGCACCCTGAGGACTGAGCACCCAGCACCCTGAGCACTGAGCACCCAGCAGCCTGAGTACTGAGCACCGATCACCCTGAGCACTGAGCACCCAGGACCCCGAGCACTGAGCACCCAGCACCCTGAGTACAGAGCACCCAGCACCCCGAGTACTGAGCACCCAGCACCCCGAGCACTGAGCACCCAGCACCCTGAGTACTGAGCACCCTGAGTACTGAGCACCGATCACCCTGAGCACTGCGCACCCATCACCCTGAGTACTGAGCACCCAGCACCCTGAGCACTGAGCACCCAGCACCCTGAGCACTGAGCACCCAGCACCCTGAGTACTGTTCACCCAGCACCCTGAGTACTGAGTACCCAGCACCTTGAGCACTGAGCACCCAGCACCCTGAGTACTGAGCACCGAGCACCCTGAGTACTGAGCACCCATCACCCTGAGCACTGAGCACCCAGCACCCTTAGTACTGAGCACCCAGCACCACCCTCAGCACTGAGCACCCAGCACCCCGAGCACTGAGCACCCAGCACCCTGAGCACTGTGCACCCAGCACCCCGAGTACTGAGCACCCAGCACCCCGAGTACTGAGCACCGAGCACCCGAGCACTGAGCACCCAGCACCCTGAGTACTGAGCACCCAGCACCCTGAGTACTGAGCACTGAGCACCCCGAGTACTGAGCACCCAGCACCCCGAGCAATGAGCACCCAGCAACCTGAGTACTGAGAACAGATCACCCTGAGTACTGAGCACCCAGCACCCTGAGTACTGAGCCCCAGCACCCTGAGTACTGAGCACCCAGCACCCCGAGAACTGAGCACCCAGCACCCTGAGAATGAGCACCCAGCACCCTGAGTACTGAGAACCGAGCACCCTGAGTACTGAGCACCCAGATCCCTGAGTACTGAGCCCCCAGCACCCTGAGCCCTGAGCACCCAGCACCCCGAGCACTGAGCACCCAGCACCCCGAGAATGAGCACCCAGCACCCTGAGTACTGAGCACCCAGCACCCTGAGTACTGAGCACTAAGAACCCAGAGCACTGAGCACCCAGCACCCCGAGCACGGATCACCCAGGACCCCGAGCACTGAATACTGAGCACCCAGCACCCTGAGTACTGAGCACCGAGCTCCCCGAGCACTGAGTACTGAGCACCCAGTACCCTGAGCACTGAGCACCCAGCACCCTGAGTACTGAGCACCCAGCACGCTGAGTACTGAGCACCCAGCACCCCGAGCACTGAGCACCCAGCACCCTGAGCACTGAGCACCCAGCACCCTGAGTACTGAGCACCCAGCACGCTGAGTACTGAGCACCCAGCACCCTGAGCACTGAGCACCCAGCACCCTGAGTACTGTGCAACCAGCACCCCGATCACTGAGCACCCAGCACCCCGAGCACTGAGCACCCAGCACCCTGAGTACTGAGCACCCAGCACCCCGAGCACTGAGCACCCAGCACCCTGAGTACTGAGCACCCAGCACCCTGAGTACTGAGCACTGAGCACCCTGAGCACTGAGCACCCAGCACCCCGAGCACTGAGCACCCACCACCCTGAGTACTGAGCACCCATCACCCTGAGCACTGAGCACCCAGCACCCTGAGCACTGAGCACCCAGCACCCTGAGTACTGAACACCCAGCACTCTGAGCGCTGAGCACTGAGCACCCTGAGCACTGAGTAATGAGCACTGAGCACCCTGAGCACTGAGCACCCAGCACACCGAGTACTGAACACCCAGCACCCTGAGTACTGAACACCCAGCACCCTGAGCAGTGAGTACTGAGCACTGAGCACCCTGAGCACTGAGCACCCAGCACCCTGAGTACAGAGCACCCAGCACCCTGAGTACAGAGCACCCAGCACCCTGAGTACTGAACACCCAGCACCCTGAGTACTGAGCACCCAGCACCCCGAGCACTGAGCACCCAGCACCCCGAGCACTGAGCACCCAGCACCCTGAGTACTGAGCACCCAGCACCCTGAGTACTGAGCACCCAGCACCCTGAGCACTGAGCACCCAGCACCCTGAGTACTGAGCACCCAGCACCCTGAGTACTGAGCAACCAGCACCCTGAGCACTGAGCACTGAGCACCCAGCACCCTGAGCACTGAGCACTGAGCACCCAGCACCCCGAGTACTGAGCACCCAGCACCCCGAGCACTGAGCACCCAGCACCCTGAGCACTGAGCACCCAGCACCCTGAGCACTGAGCACCCAGCACCCTGAGTACTGAGCACACAGCACCCTGAGTACTGAGCACCCAGCACCCTGAGTACTGAGCACTCAGCACCCTGAGTACTGAGCACAGAGCACCCCAAGCACTGAGCACCCAGCACCTTGAGCACTGAGCACCCTGAGGACTGAGCACCCAGCACCCCGAGCACTGAGCACCCAGCACCCTGAGTACTGAGCACCCAGCACCCTGAGTACTGAGCACCCAGCACCCTGAGTACTGAGCACCCAGCACCCCGAGCACTGAGCACCCAGCACCCTGAGTACAGAACACCCTGAGTACTGAGCACTGAGCACCGAGCACCCTGAGTACTGAGCACCCTGAGGACTGAGCACCCAGCACCCTGAGCACTGAGCAACCAGCACCCTGAGTACTGAGCACTGATCACCCTGAGCACTGAGCACCCAGCACCCTGAGTACTGAGCACCCAGCACCCTGAGTACTGAGCACCCTGAGGACTGAGCACCCAGCACCCTGAGCACTGAGCACCCAGCACCCTGAGTAATGAGCACTGATCACCCTGAGCACTGAGCACCCAGCACCCTGAGTACTGAGCACCCAGCACCCTTTATACTGAGCACCCTGTGGACCCAGCACCCAGCACCCTGAGCACTGAGCACCCAGCACCTTGAGTACTGAGCAGTGAGCACCCCGAGCACTGAGCACCCAGCACCCTGAATACTGAGCACCCAGCACCCTGAGCACTGAGCACACAGCACCCCAAGCACTGAGCACCCAGCACCCCGAGCACTGAGCACCCAGCACCCTGAGTACTGAGCACCCAGCAAACAGAGTACTGAGCACCCAGCACCCTGAGCACTGACCACCCAGCACCCTGAGTACTAAGCACCCAGCACCCTGAGTACTGAGCACGCAGCACCCTGAGCACTGAGCACTAAGCACACAACACCCTGAGCACTGAGCACTGAGCACCCAGCACCCCGAGCACTGAGCACACAGCACCCCGAGCACTGAGCACCCAGCACCCTGAGCACTGAGCACCCAGCACCCTGAGCACTGAGCACCCAGCCCCCTGAGTACTGAGCACCCAGCACTATGAGTACTGAGCACCCAGCACCCTGAGTACTGAGCACTCAGCACCCTGAGTACTGAGCACCGAGCACCCCGAGCACTGAGCAACCCAGCACCCTGAGCACTGAGCACCCTGAGGACTGAGCACCCAGCACCCTGAGCACTGAGCACCCAGCACACTGAGTACTGAGCACCGATCACCCTGAGCACTGAGCACCCAGGACCCCGAGCACTGAGCACCCAGCACCCTGAGTACAGAGCACCCAGCACCCCGAGTACTGAGCACCCAGCACCCCGAGCACTGAGCACCCAGCACCCTGAGTACTGAGCACCCTGAGTACTGAGCACCGATCACCCTGAGCACTGCGCACCCATCACCCTGAGTACTGAGCACCCAGCACCCTGAGTACTGAGCACCGAGCACCCTGAGTACTGAGCACCCATCACCCTGAGCACTGAGCACCCAGCACCCTTAGTACTGAGCACCCAGCACCACCCTCAGCACTGAGCACCCAGCACCCCGAGCACTGAGCACCCAGCACCCTGAGCACTGTGCAACCAGCACCCCGAGTACTGAGCACCCAGCACCCCGAGTACTGAGCACCGAGCACCCGAGCACTGAGCACCCAGCACCCTGAGTACTGAGCACCCAGCACCCTGAGTACTGAGCACTGAGCACCCCGAGTACTGAGCACCCAGCACCCCGAGCAATGAGCAACCAGCAACCTGAGTACTGAGAACAGATCACCCTGAGTACTGAGCACCCAGCACCCTGAGTCCTGAGCCCCAGCACCCTGAGTACTGAGCACCCAGCACCCTGAGAACTGAGCACCCAACACCCCGAGAATGAGCACCCAGCACCCTGAGTACTGAGAACCGAGCACCCTGAGTACTGAGCACCCAGATCCCTGAGTACTGAGCCCCCAGCACCCTGAGCCCTGAGCACCCAGCACCCCGAGCACTGAGCACCCAGCACCCCGAGAATGAGCACCCAGCACCCTGAGTACTGAGTACCTAGCACCCCGAGAATGAGCACCCAGCACCCTGAGTACTGAGCACCCAGCACCCTGAGTACTGAGCACTAAGCACCCAGAGCACTGAGCACCAAGCACCCCGAGCACGGAGCACCCAGGACCCCGAGCACTGAGTACTGAGCATCCAGCACCCTGAGTACTGAGCACCGAGCTCCCCGAACACTGAGCACCCAGCACCCTGAGCACTGACCACCCAGCACCCTGAGTACTGAGCACCCATACCCCGAGCACTGAGCACCCAGCACCCTGAGTACTGAGCACCCTGAGTACTGAGCACCGATCACCCTGAGCACTGCGCACCCATCACCCTGAGTACTGAGCACCCAGCACCCTGAGCACTGAGCACCCAGCACCCTGAGCACTGAGCACCCAGCACCCTGAGTACTGTTCACCCAGCACCCTGAGTACTGAGTACCCAGCACCTTGAGCACTGAGCACCCAGCACCCTGAGTACTGAGCACCGAGCACCCTGAGTACTGAGCACCCATCACCCTGAGCACTGAGCACCCAGCACCCTTAGTACTGAGCACCCAGCACCACCCTCAGCACTGAGCACCCAGCACCCCGAGCACTGAGCACCCAGCACCCTGAGCACTGTGCACCCAGCACCCCGAGTCCTGAGCACCCAGCACCCCGAGTACTGAGCACCGAGCACCCGAGCACTGAGCACCCAGCACCCTGAGTACTGAGCACCCAGCACCCTGAGTACTGAGCACTGAGCACCCCGAGTACTGAGCACCCAGCACACCGAGCAATGAGCACCCAGCAACCTGAGTACTGAGAACAGATCACCCTGAGTACTGAGCACCCAGCACCCTGAGTACTGAGCCCCAGCACCCTGAGTACTGAGCACCCAGCACCCCGAGAACTGAGCACCCAGCACCCCGAGAATGAGCACCCAGCACCCTGAGTACTGAGAACCGAGCACCCTGAGTACTGAGCACCCAGATCCCTGAGTACTGAGCCCCCAGCACCCTGAGCACTGAGCACCCAGCACCCCGAGCACTGAGCACCCAGCACCCCGAGAATGAGCACCCAGCACCCTGAGTACTGAGCACCCAGCACCCTGAGTACTGAGCACTAAGCACCCAGAGCACTGAGCACCCAGCACCCCGAGCACGGATCACCCAGGACCCCGAGCACTGAGTACTGAGCACCCAGCACCCTGAGTACTGAGCACCGAGCTCCCCGAGCACTGAGCACCCTGAGTACTGAGCACCCAACACCCCGATCACTGAGCACCCAGTACCCTGAGCACTAAGCACCCAGCACCCTGAGCACTGAGCACCCAGCACCCTGAGTACTGAGCACCCAGCACGCTGAGTACTGAGCACCCAGCACCCCGAGCACTGAGCACCCAGCACCCTGAGTACTGAGCACTGAGCACCCAGCAAGGCAAGCACTGAGCACCCAGCACCCTGTGTACTGAGCACTGAGCATCCTGAGTACTAAGCACCCAGCACCCTGAGTACTGATCACCCAGGACCCTGAGCACTGAGCACCGAGCACCCCGAGCACTGAGCACCCAGCACCCTGAGCACTCAGCACCCAGCACCCCGAGCACTGAGCACCCAGCACCCTGAGCACTGAGCACCCAGCACCCTGAGCACGGAGCACCCCGAGGACTGAGCACCCAGCACCCTGAGTACGGGGCCCCCAGCACCCTGAGTACTGAGCACCAAGCACCCTGAGCACTGAGCACCCAGCACCCCGAGAATGAGCACCCAGCACCCTGAGTACGGAGAACCGAGCACCCTGAGTACTGAGCACCCAGCACCCTTAGTACTGAGCCACCAGCACCCTGAGTACTGAGTACCCAGCACACCGAGCACTGAGCACCCAGCACCCTGAGTACTGAGCACCCAGCACCCTGAGTACTGAGCACTAAGCACCCAGAGCACTGAGCACCCAGCACCCCGAGCACGGAGCACCCAGGACCCCGAGCACTGGGTACTGAGCATCCAGCACCCTGAGTACTGAGCACCGAGCTCCCCGAACACTGAGCACCCAGCACCCTGAGCACTGACCACCCAGCACCCTGAGTACTGAGCAACCAGACCCCGAGCACTGAGCACCCAGCACCCATAGCACTGTGCACCCAGCACCCTGAGTACTGAGAACCCAGGATCCTGAGCACTGAGCACCCAGCACCCTTAGTACTGAGCACCCAGCACCAGCCTCAGCACTGAGCACCCAGCACCCCGAGCACTGAGCAACCGGCACCCCGAGTACTGAGCACCCTGAGTACTGAGCACTGAGTTCCCAGTACCCTGAGCACTGAGTACTGAGCACCCAGCACCCTGAGCACTGAGCACCCAGCACCCTGAGCACTGAACATCCAGCACCCTGAGTACTGAGCACCCAGCACCCCAAACACTGAGCACCGAGCACCCTGAGTACTGAGCACCCAGCACACCGAGCATTGAGCACCCAGCACCCTGAGCACTGAGCACCCAGCACCCTGAGTCCTGAGCATCAAGCACGCTGAGCACTGAGCACCCAGCACACTAAGCACTGAGCACCCAGCACCCTGAGCACTGAGCACACAGCACCCTGAGTACTGAGCACCGAGCACCCCGAACACTGAGCACCGTGTACCCCGAGCACTGAGCACCCAGCACCCTGAGTACTGAGCACCCAGCACCCTGAGTACTGAGCACTGAGCACTGAGCACCCTGAGCACTGAGCACCCAACACCCTGAGCACTGAGCACCCAGCATCCTGAGCACTGAGTACTGAGCACCCAGCACCCTGAGCACTGAACACCCAGCACCCTGAGCACTGAGCACCCAGCACCCTGAGTACTGAGCACCCAGCACCCCAAACACTGAGCACCGAGCACCCTGAGAACTGAGCACCGAGCACCCTGAGTACTGAGCACCCAGCACCATGAGTACTGAGCCCCGAGCAACCAGAGTACTGAGCAACCTGAGTACTGAGCACCCAGCACCCCGAGAATGAGCACCCAGCACCATGAGTACTGAGCACCGAGCACCCTGAGCACTGAGCACCCAGCACCCTGAGTACTGAGCACCAAGCACCCTGAGTACTGAGCACCCAGGACCCTGAGTACTGAGCACCCAGCACCCTGAGTTCTGAGCACCTAGCACGCTGAGCACTGAGCACACTGAGTACTGAGCAACCAGCACCCTGAGCACTGAGCACCCAGCACCCCGAGCACTGAGCACCCAGCACCCCGAGCATTGAGCACTGAGCACCCTGAGCACTGAGGACCCAGCACCCCGAGCACTGAGCACCCAGCACCCTGAGAATTGAGCACCCAGCACACTGAGCACTGAGGACCTAGCACCCCGAGCACTGAGCACTGAGCACGCTGAGTACTGAGCACTGAGCACCCAGCACCCTGAGTACTGAGCACCCAGCACCCTGAGTACTGAGCACCCAGCACCCCGAGCACTGAGCACTGAGCACCCTGAGTACTGAGCACAGAGCACCCTTAGTACTGAGCACCAAGCACCCTGAGTACTGAGCACCCAGCAACCTGAGCACTGAGCACAGAGCACCCCGAGGACTGAGCACCCAGCACCGTGAGCACTGAGCACCCAGCACCCTGAGTACTGAGCACTGAGCACCCTGAGAACTGAGCACCCAACACACCGAGCACTGAGCATCCAACACCCTGAGTACTGAGCACCCAGCACCCTGAGTACTGAGCACTCAGCACCCTGAGTACTGAGCTCCGAGCACCCCGAGCACTGGGAACCCAGCACCCTGAGCACTGAGCACCCTGAGGACTGAGCACCCAGCACCCTGGGTACTGAGCACCCAGCACCCTGAGTACTGAGCACCCAGCACCCTGAGTACAGAGCAACGATCACCCTGAGCCCTGAGCACCCAGCACCCCGAGCACTGAGCACCCAGCACCCTGAGTACTGAGCACCCTGAGTGCTGAGCACCCAGCACCCTGATTACTGAGCACCCAGCACCCTGAGCACTGAGCACCCAGCACCCTGAGTACTTAGCACCCAGCACCTGAGCACTGAGCACCCAGCACCCCGAGCACTGAGCACCCAGCACCCCGAGCACTGAGCACCGAGCACCCCGAGTACTGAGCACCCAGCACCCCGAGCACTGAGCACCCAGCACCCTGAGCACTGAGCACCCAGCACCCCAAGCACTGAGCACCCAGCACCCTGAGTACTGAGTACTGAGCACCCTGAGTACTGAGCACCCAGCACCCTGAGCACTGAGCACCCAGCACACTGAGTACTGAGCACCGAGCACCCCGAGCACTGAGCACCCAGCACCCTGAGTACTGAGCACCCAGCACCAAAAGTACTGAGCACCGAGCATCCTGAGCACTGAGCACCGAGCACCCCGAACCCTGAGCACCCAGCACCCTGAGTACTGAGCACCCAGCACCAAGAGTACTGAGCAGCAAGCACCCCGAGCACTGAGCACCCAGCACCCTGAGTAATGAGCACCCAGCACCCCTAGGACTGAGCACCCAGCACCCTGAGCACTGAGCACCCAGCACCTTGAGTACTGAGCAGCGAGCACCCCGAGCACTGAGCACCCAGCACCCTGAATACTGAGCACCCAGCACCCTGAGCACTTAGCACACAGCACCCCGAGCACTGAGCACCCAGCACCCCGAGCACTGAGCACCCAGCACCCTGAGTACTGAGCACCCAACACCCAGAGTACTGAGCACCCAGCACCCTGAGCACTGAGCACCCAGCACCCTGAGTACTAAGCACCCAGCACCCTGAGTACTGAGCACGCAGCACCCTGAGCACTGAGCACTAAGCACACAACACCCTGAGCACTGAGCACTGAGCACCCAGCACCCCGAGCACTGAGCACCCAGCACCCCGAGCACTGAGCACCCAGCACCCTGAGCACTGAGCACCCAGCACCCTGAGCACTGAGCACCCAGCCCCCTGAGTACTGAGCACCCAGCACCATGAGTACTGAGCACCCAGCACCCTGAGTACTGAGCACTCAGCACCCTGAGTACTGAGCACCGAGCACCCCGAGCACTGAGCACCCAGCACCCTGAGCACTGAGCACCCTGAGGACTGAGCACCCAGCACACTGAGCACTGAGCACCCAGCACCCTGAGTACTGAGCACCGATCACCCTGAGCACTGAGCACCCAGGACCCCGAGCACTGAGCACCCAGCACCCTGAGTACAGAGCACCCAGCACCCCGAGTACTGAGCACCCAGCACCCCGAGCACTGAGCACCCATCACCCTGAGTACTGAGCACCCTGAGTACTGAGCACCGATCACCCTGAGCACTGCGCACCCATCACCCTGAGTACTGAGCACCCAGCACCCTGAGCACTGAGCACCCAGCACCCTGAGCACTGAGCACCCAGCACCCTGAGTACTGTTCACCCAGCACCCTGACTACTGAGTACCCAGCACCCTGAGCACTGAGCACCCAGCACCCTGAGTACTGAGCACCGAGCACCCTGAGTACTGAGCACCTATCACCCTGAGCACTGAGCACCCAGCACCCTTAGTACTGAGCACCCAGCACCACCCTCAGCACTGAGCACCCAGCACCCCGAGCACTGAGCACCCAGCACCCTGAGCACTGTGCACCCAGCACCCCGAGTACTGAGCACCCAGCACCCCGAGTACTGAGCACCGAGCACCCGAGCACTGAGCACCCAGCACCCTGAGTACTGAGCACCCAGCACCCTGAGTACTGAGCACTGAGCACCCCGAGTACTGAGCACCCAGCACCCCGAGCAATGAGCACCCAGCAACCTGAGTACTGAGAACAGATCACCCTGAGTACTGAGCACCCAGCACACTGAGTTCTGAGCCCCAGCACCCTGAGTACTGAGCACCCAGCACCCCGAGAACTGAGCACCCAGCACCCCGAGAATGAGCACCCAGCACCCTGAGTACTGAGAACCGAGCACCCTGAGTACTGAGCACCCAGAACCCTGAGTACTGAGCCCCCAGCACCCTGAGCCCTGAGCACCCAGCACCCCGAGCACTGAGCACCCAGCACCCCGAGAATGAGCACCCAGCACCCTGAGTAATGAGCACCCAGCACCCTGAGTACTGAGCACTAAGCACCCAGAGCACTGAGCACCCAGCACCCCGAGCACGGATCACCCAGGACACCGAGCACTGAGTACTGAGCACCCAGCACCCTGAGTACTGAGCACCGAGCTCCCCGAGCACTGAGCACCCTGAGTACTGAGCACCCAGCACCCCGATCACTGAGTACCCAGTACCCTGAGCACTGAGCACCCAGCACCCTGAGCACTGAGCACCCAGCACCCTGAGTACTGAGCACCCAGCACGCTGAGTACTGAGCACCCAGCACCCCGAGCACTGAGCACCCAGCACCCTGAGTACTGAGCACTGAGCACCCAGCAAGGCAAGTACTGAGCACCCAGCACGCTGTGTACTGAGCACTGAGCACCCTGAGTACTAAGCACCCAGCACCCTGAGTACTGAGCACCCAGGACCCTGAGCACTGAGCACCGAGCACCCCGAGCACTGAGCACCCAGCACCCTGAGCACGGAGCACCCCGAGGACTGAGCACCCAGCACCCTGAGTACGGGGCCCCCAGCACCCTGAGTACTGAGCACCAAGCACCCTGAGCACTGAGCACCCAGCACCCCGAGAATGAGCACCCAGCACCCTGAGTACGGAGAACCGAGCACCCTGAGTACTGAGCACCCAGCACCCTGAGTACAGAGCAACGATCACCCTGAGCCCTGAGCACCCAGCACCCCGAGCACTGAGCACCCAGCACCCTGAGTACTGAGCACCCTGAGTGCTGAGCACCCAGCACCCTGTTTACTGAGCACCCAGCACCCTGAGCACTGAGCACCCAGCACCCTGAGTACTTAGCACCCAGCACCTGAGCACTGAGCACCCAGCACCCCGAGCACTGAGCACCCAGCACCCCGAGCACTGAGCACCGAGCAACCCGAGTACTGAGCACCCAGCACCCCGAGCACTGAGCACCCAGCACCCTGAGCACTGAGCACCCAGCACGCCAAGCACTGAGCACCCAGCACCCTGAGTACTGAGTACTGAGCACCCTGAGTACTGAGCACCCAGCACCCTGAGCACTGAGCACCCAGCACCCTGAGTACTGAGCACCGAGCACCCCGAGCACTGAGCACCCAGCATCCTGAGTACTGAGCACCCAGCACCAAAAGTCCTGAGCACCGAGCATCCTGAGCACTGAGCACCGAGCACCCCGAACCCTGAGCACCCAGCACCCTGAGTACTGAGCACCCAGCACCAAGAGTACTGAGCAGCAAGCACCCCGAGCACTGAGCACCCAGCACCCTGAGTAATGAGCACCCAGCACCCCGAGTACTGAGCACCCAGCACCGTGAGTACTGAGCACCCACCACCCTGAGTACTGAGCACCCAGCACCCTGAGCACTGAGCACAAAGCACGCTGAGTACTGAGCACCCTGAGTACTGAGCACCGAGGACCCTGAGCACTGAGCACCCAGCACCCCGAGCACTGAGCACCCAGCACCCCGAGAATGGGCACCCTGCACCCTGAGTACTGAGAACCGTGCACCCTGAGTACTGAGCACCCAGCACGCTGAGCACTGAGCACCCAGCACCCCGAGTACTGAGCACCCAGCACCCCGAGCACTGAGCACCCAGCACCCCGAGAATGAGCACCCAGCACCCTGAGTACTGAGCACCCAGCACCCTGAGTACTGAGCACCCAGCACTCTGAGCGCTGAGCACTGAGCACCCTGAGCACTGAGTAATGAGCACTGAGCACCCTGAGCACTGAGCACCCAGCACACCGAGTACTGAACACCCAGCACCCTGAGTACTGAACACCCAGCACCCTGAGCACTGAGTACTGAGCACTTAGCACCCTGAGCACTGAGCACCCAGCACCCTGAGTACAGAGCACCCAGCACCCTGAGTACTGAACACCCAGCACCCTGAGTACTGAGCACCCAGCACCCCGAGCACTGAGCACCCAGCACCCCGAGCACTGAGCACCCAGCACCCTGAGTACTGAGCACCCAGCACCCTGAGTACTGAGCACCCAGCACCCTGAGCACTGAGCACCCAGCACCCTGAGTACTGAGCACCCAGCACCCTGAGTACTGAGCAACCAGCACCCTGAGCACTGAGCACTGAGCACCCAGCACCCTGAGCACTGAGCACTGAGCACCCAGCACCCCGAGTACTGAGCACCCAGCACCCCGAGCACTGAGCACCCAGCACCCTGAGCACTGAGCACCCAGCACCCTGAGCACTGAGCACCCAGCACCCTGAGTACTGAGCACCCAGTACCCTGAGTACTGAGCACTCAGCACCCTGAGTACTGAGCACAGAGCACCCCGAGCACTGAGCACCCAGCACCTTGAGCACTGAGCACCCTGAGGACTGAGCACCCAGCACCGTGAGCACTGAGCACCGATCACCCTGAGCACTGAGCACCCAGCACCCCGAGCACTGAGCACCCAGCACCCTGAGTACTGAGCACCCAGCACCCTGAGTACTGAGCACCCAGCACCCTGAGTACTGAGCACCCAGCACCCCGAGCACTGAGCACCCAGCACCCTGAGTACAGAACACCCTGAGTACTGAGCACTGAGCACCGAGCACCCTGAGTACTGAGCACCCTGAGGACTGAGCACCCAGCACCCTGAGCACTGAGCAACCAGCACCCTGAGTACTGAGCACTGATCACCCTGAGCACTGAGCACACAGCACCCCCAGCACTGAGCACCCAGCACCCTGAGTACTGAGCACCCAGCACCCTGAGCACTAAGCACCCAGCACCCTGAGTACTGAGCACTGATCACCCTGAGCAATGAGCACCCAGCACCCTGAGTACTGAGCACCCAGCACCCTGAGTACTGAGCACCCTGAGGACTGAGCACCCAGCACCCTGAGCACTGAGCACCCAGCACCCTGAGTAATGAGCACTGATCACCCTGAGCACTGAGCACCCAGCACCCTGAGTACTGAGCACCCAGCACCCTTTATACTGAGCAACCTGAGGACTGAGCACCCAGCACCCTGAGCACTGAGCACCCAGCACCCTGAGTACTGAGCACTGATCACCCTGAGCACTGAGCACGGAGCACCCCTAGGACTGAGCACCCAGCACCCTGAGCACTGAGCACCCAGCACCTTGAGTACTGAGCAGCGAGCACCCCGAGCACTGAGCACCCAGCACCCTGAATACTGAGCACCCAGCACCCTGAGCACTGAGCACACAGCACCCCGAGCACTGAGCACCCAGCACCCTGAGTACTAAGCACCCAGCACCCTGAGTACTGAGCACGCAGCACCCTAAGCACTGAGCACCCAGCACCCTGAGTACTAAGCACCCAGCACCTTGAGTACTGAGCAGCGAGCACCCCGAGCACTGAGCACCCAGCACCCTGAGTACTGAGCACCCAACACCCAGAGTACTGAGCACCCAGCACCCTGAGCACTGAGCACCCAGCACCCTGAGTACTAAGCACCCAGCACCCTGAGTACTGAGCACGCAGCACCCTAAGCACTGAGCACTAAGCACACAACACCCTGAGCACTGAGCACTGAGCACCCAGCACCCCGAGCACTGAGCACCCAGCACCCCGAGCACTGAGCACCCAGCACCCTGAGCACTGAGCACCCAGCACCCTGAGCACTGAGCACCCAGCCCCCTGAGTACTGAGCACCCAGCACCATGAGTACTGAGCACCCAGCACCCTGAGTACTGAGCACCCAGCACCCTGAGTACAGAGCACCCAGCACCCCGAGCACTGAGCACCCATCACCCTGAGTACTGAGCACCCTGAGTACTGAGCACCGATCACCCTGAGCACTGCGCACCCATCACCCTGAGTACTGAGCACCCAGCACCCTGAGCACTGAGCACCCAGCACCCTGAGTACTGTTCACCCAGCACCCTGAGTACTGAGTACCCAGCACCCTGAGCACTGAGCACCCAGCACACTGAGTACTGAGCACCGAGCACCCTGAGTACTGAGCACCTATCACCTTGAGCACTGAGCACCCAGCACCCTTAGTACTGAGCACCCAGCACCACCCTCAGCACTGAGCACCCAGCACCCCGAGCACTGAGCACCCAGCACCCTGAGCACTGTGCACCCAGCACCCCGAGTACTGAGCACCCAGCACCCCGAGTACTGAGCACCGAGCACCCGAGCACTGAGCACCCAGCACCCTGAGTACTGAGCACCCAGCACCCTGAGTACTGAGCACTGAGCACCCCGAGTACTGAGCACCCAGCACCCCGAGCAATGAGCACCCAGCAACCTGAGTACTGAGAACAGATCAGCCTGAGTACTGAGCACCCAGCACCCTGAGTACTGAGCCCCAGCACCCTGCGTACTGAGCACCCAGCACCCTGAGCACTGAGCCCCAGCACCCTGAGTACTGAGCACCCAGCACCCTGAGCACTGAGCACCCAGCACCCTGAGCACTGAGCACCCAGCACCCTTAGTACTGAGCCACCAGCACCCTGAGTACTGAGTACCCAGCACCCCGAGAATGAGCACCCAGCACCCTGAGTACGGAGAACCGAGCACCCTGAGTACTGAGCACCCAGCACCCTGAGTACTGAGCCCCAGCACCCTGAGTACTGAGCACCCAGCACCCTGAGCACTGAGCACGCAGCACCCCGAGAATGAGCACCCAGCACCCTGAGTACGGAGAACCGAGCACCCTGAGTACTGAGCACCCAGCACCCTTAGTACTGAGCCACCAGCACCCTGAGTACTGAGTACCCAGCACCCCGAGAATGAGCACCCAGCACCCTGAGTACTGAGCACCCAGCACCCTGAGTACTGAGCACTAAGCACCCAGAGCACTGAGCACCCAGCACCCCGAGCACGGAGCACCCAGGACCCCGAGCACTGAGTACTGAGCATCCAGCACCCTGAGTACTGAGCACCGAGCTCCCCGAACACTGAGCACCCAGCACCCTGAGCACTGACCACCCAGCACCCTGAGTACTGAGCACCCAGACCCTGAGCACTGAGCACCCAGCACCCTGAGTACTAAGCACCCAGCACCCTGAGTACTGAGCACGCAGCACCCTAAGCACTGAGCACTAAGCACACAACACCCTGAGCACTGAGCACTGAGCACCCAGCACCCCGAGCACTGAGCACCCAGCACCCCGAGCACTGAGCACCCAGCACCCTGAGCACTGAGCACCCAGCACCCTGAGCACTGAGCACCCAGCCCCCTGAGTACTGAGCACCCAGCACCATGAGTACTGAGCACCCAGCACCCTGAGTACTGAGCACTCAGCACCCTGAGTACTGAGCACCGAGCACCCCGAGCACTGAGCACCCAGCACCCTGAGCACTGAGCACCCTGAGGACTGAGCACCCAGCACCCTGAGCACTGAGCACCCAGCACCCTGAGTACTGAGCACCGATCACCCTGAGCACTGAGCACCCAGGACCCCGAGCACTGAGCACCCAGCACCCTGAGTACAGAGCACCCAGCACCCCGAGTACTGAGCACCCAGCACCCCGAGCACTGAGCACCCATCACCCTGAGTACTGAGCACCCTGAGTACTGAGCACCGATCACCCTGAGCACTGCGCACCCATCACCCTGAGTACTGAGCACCCAGCACCCTGAGCACTGAGCACCCAGCACCCTGAGTACTGTTCACCCAGCACCCTGAGTACTGAGTACCCAGCACCCTGAGCACTGAGCACCCAGCACACTGAGTACTGAGCACCGAGCACCCTGAGTACTGAGCACCTATCACCTTGAGCACTGAGCACCCAGCACCCTTAGTACTGAGCACCCAGCACCACCCTCAGCACTGAGCACCCACCACCCCGAGCATTGAGCACCCAGCACCCTGAGCACTGTGCACCCAGCACCCCGAGTACTGAGCACCCAGCAACCCGAGTACTGAGCACCGAGCACCCGAGCACTGAGCACCCAGCACCCTGAGTACTGAGCACCCAGCACCCTGAGTACTGAGCACTGAGCACCCCGAGTACTGAGCACCCAGCACCCCGAGCAATGAGCACCCAGCAACCTGAGTACTGAGAACAGATCACCCTGAGTACTGAGCACCCAGCACCCTGAGTACTGAGCCCCAGCACCCTGAGTACTGAGCACCCAGCACCCCGAGAACTGAGCACCCAGCACCCCGAGAATGAGCACCCAGCACCCTGAGTACTGAGAACCGAGCACCCTGAGTACTGAGCACCCAGAACCCTGAGTACTGAGCCCCCAGCACCCTGAGCCCTGAGCACCCAGCACCCCGAGCACTGAGCACCCAGCACCCCGAGAATGAGCACCCAGCACCCTGAGTAATGAGCACCCAGCACCCTGAGTACTGAGCACTAAGCACCCAGAGCACTGAGCACCCAGCACCCCGAGCACGGATCACCCAGGACCCCGAGCACTGAGTACTGAGCACCCAGCACCCTGAGTACTGAGCACCGAGCTCCCCGAGCACTGAGCACCCTGAGTACTGAGCACCCAGCACCCCGATCACTGAGTACCCAGTACCCTGAGCACTGAGCACCCAGCACCCTGAGCACTGAGCACCCAGCACCCTGAGTACTGAGCACCCAGCACGCTGAGTACTGAGCACCCAGCAACCCGAGCACTGAGCACCCAGCACCCTGAGTACTGAGCACTGAGCACCCAGCAAGGCAAGCACTGAGCACCCAGCACCCTGTGTACTGAGCACTGAGCACCCTGAGTACTAAGCACCCAGCACCCTGAGTACTGAGCACCCAGGACCCTGAGCACTGAGCACCGAGCACCCCGAGCACTGAGCACCCAGCACCCTGAGCACTCAGCACCCAGCACCCCGAGCACTGAGCACCCAGCACCCTGAGCACTGAGCACCCAGCACCCTGAGCACGGAGCACCCCGAGGACTGAGCACCCAGCACCCTGAGTACGGGGCCCCCAGCACCCTGAGTACGGAGAACCGAGCACCCTGAGTACTGAGCACCCAGCACCCTTAGTACTGAGCCACCAGCACCCTGAGTACTGAGTACCCAGCACCCCGAGAATGAGCACCCAGCACCCTGAGTACTGAGCACCCAGCACCCTGAGTACTGAGCACTAAGCACCCAGAGCACTGAGCACCCAGCACCCCGAGCACGGAGCACCCAGGACCCCGAGCACTGAGTACTGAGCATCCAGCACCCTGAGTACTGAGCACCGAGCTCCCCGAACACTGAGCACCCAGCACCCTGAACACTGACCACCCAGCACCCTGAGTACTGAGCACCCAGACCCCGAGCACTGAGCACCCAGAACCCCTAGCACTGTGCACCCAGCACCCTGAGTACTGAGAACCCAGCATCCTGAGCACTGAGCACCCAGCACCCTTAGTACTGAGCACCCAGCACCACCCTCAGCACTGAGCACCCAGCACCCCGAGCACTGAGCACCCGGCACCCCGAGTACTGAGCACCCTGAGTACTGAGCACTGAGCACCCAGCACCCTGAGCACTGACCACCCAGCAGCCTGAGCACTGAGCACCCAGCATCTTGAGCACTGAGTACTGAGCACCCAGCACCCTGAGCACTGAGCACCCAGCACCCTGAGCACTGAACACCCAGCACCCTGAGTACTGAGCACCCAGCACCCCAAGCACTGAGCACCGAGCAACCTGAGTACTGAGCACCCAGCACGCTGAGCACTGAGCACCCAGCACCCCGAGTACTGAGCACCCAGCACCCTGAGTACTGAGCACCCAGCACCCTGAGTACTGAGCACCCAGCACACCGAGCATTGAGCACCAGCACCCTGAGCACTGAGCACCCAGCACCCTGAGTACTGAGCATCAAGCACGCTGAGCACTGAGCACCCATCACCCTGAGCACTGAGCACCCAGCACCCTGAGCACTGAGCACACAGCACCCTGAGTACTGAGCACCGAGCACCCCGAACACTGAGCACCGTGTACCCCGAGCACTGAGCACCCAGCACCCTGAGTACTGAGCACCCAGCACCCTGAGTACTGAGCACTGAGCACTGAGCACCCTGAGCACTGAGCACCCAACACCCTGAGCACTGAGCACCTAGCATCCTGAGCACTGAGTACTGAGCACCCAGCACCCTGAGCACTGAGCACCCAGCACCCTGAGCACTGAGCACCCAGCACCCTGAGTACTGAGCACTGAGCACCCAGCACCCTGAGCACTGACCACCCAGCAGCCTGAGCACTGAGCACCCAGCATCTTGAGCACTGAGTACTGAGCACCCAGCACCCTGAGCACTGAGCACCCAGCACCCTGAGCACTGAACACCCAGCACCCTGAGTACTGAGCACCCAGCACCCCAAGCACTGAGCACCGAGCAACCTGAGTACTGAGCACCCAGCACGCTGAGCACTGAGCACCCAGCACCCCGAGTACTGAGCACCCAGCACCCTGAGTACTGAGCACCCAGCACCCTGAGTACTGAGCACCGAGCTCCCCGAGCACTGAGCACCCTGAGTACTGAGCACCCAGCACCCCGATCACTGAGTACCCAGTACCCTGAGCACTGAGCACCCAGCACCCTGAGCACTGAGCACCCAGCACCCTGAGTACTGAGCACCCAGCACGCTGAGTACTGAGCACCCAGCAACCCGAGCACTGAGTACCCAGCACCCTGAGTACTGAGCACTGAGCACCCAGCAAGGCAAGCACTGAGCACCCAGCACCCTGTGTACTGAGCACTGAGCACCCTGAGTACTAAGCACCCAGCACCCTGAGTACTGAGCACCCAGGACCCTGAGCACTGAGCACCGAGCACCCCGAGCACTGAGCACCCAGCACCCTGAGCACTCAGCACCCAGCACCCCGAGCACTGAGCACCCAGCACCCTGAGCACTGAGCACCCAGCACCCTGAGCACGGAGCACCCCGAGGACTGAGCACCCAGCACCCTGAGTACGGGGCCCCCAGCACCCTGAGTACGGAGAACCGAGCACCCTGAGTACTGAGCACCCAGCACCCTTAGTACTGAGCCACCAGCACCCTGAGTACTGAGTACCCAGCACCCCGAGAATGAGCACCCAGCACCCTGAGTACTGAGCACCCAGCACCCTGAGTACTGAGCACTAAGCACCCAGAGCACTGAGCACCCAGCACCCCGAGCACGGAGCACCCAGGACCCCGAGCACTGAGTACTGAGCATCCAGCACCCTGAGTACTGAGCACCGAGCTCCCCGAACACTGAGCACCCAGCACCCTGAGCACTGACCACCCAGCACCCTGAGTACTGAGCACCCAGACCCCGAGCACTGAGCACCCAGCACCCCTAGCACTGTGCACCCAGCACCCTGAGTACTGAGAACCCAGCATCCTGAGCACTGAGCACCCAGCACCCTTAGTACTGAGCACCCAGCACCACCCTCAGCACTGAGCACCCAGCACCCCGAGCACTGAGCACCCGGCACCCCGAGTACTGAGCACCCTGAGTACTGAGCACTGAGCACCCAGCACCCTGAGCACTGACCACCCAGCAGCCTGAGCACTGAGCACCCAGCATCTTGAGCACTGAGTACTGAGCACCCAGCACCCTGAGCACTGAGCACCCAGCACCCTGAGCACTGAACACCCAGCACCCTGAGTACTGAGCACCCAGCACCCCAAGCACTGAGCACCGAGCAACCTGAGTACTGAGCACCCAGCACGCTGAGCACTGAGCACCCAGCACCCCGAGTACTGAGCACCCAGCACCCTGAGTACTGAGCACCCAGCACCCTGAGTACTGAGCACCCAGCACACCGAGCATTGAGCACCCAGCACCCTGAGCACTGAGCACCCAGCACCCTGAGTACTGAGCATCAAGCACGCTGAGCACTGAGCACCCATCACCCTGAGCACTGAGCACCCAGCACCCTGAGCACTGAGCACACAGCACCCTGAGAACTGAGCACCGAGCACCCCGAACACTGAGCACCGTGTACCCCGAGCACTGAGCACCCAGCACCCTGAGTACTGAGCACCCAGCACCCTGAGTACTGAGCACTGAGCACTGAGCACCCTGAGCACTGAGCACCCAACACCCTGAGCACTGAGCACCTAGCATCCTGAGCACTGAGTACTGAGCACCCAGCACCCTGAGCACTGAGCACCCAGCACCCTGAGCACTGAGCACCCAGCACCCTGAGTACTGAGCACTGAGCACCCAGCACCCTGAGCACTGACCACCCAGCAGCCTGAGCACTGAGCACCCAGCATCTTGAGCACTGAGTACTGAGCACCCAGCACCCTGAGCACTGAGCACCCAGCACCCTGAGCACTGAACACCCAGCACCCTGAGTACTGAGCACCCAGCACCCCAAGCACTGAGCACCGAGCAACCTGAGTACTGAGCACCCAGCACGCTGAGCACTGAGCACCCAGCACCCCGAGTACTGAGCACCCAGCACCCTGAGTACTGAGCACCCAGCACCCTGAGTACTGAGCACCCAGCACACCGAGCATTGAGCACCCAGCACCCTGAGCACTGAGCACCCAGCACCCTGAGTACTGAGCATCAAGCACGCTGAGCACTGAGCACCCATCACCCTGAGCACTGAGCACCCAGCACCCTGAGCACTGAGCACACAGCACCCTGAGTACTGAACACCGAGCACCCCGAACACTGAGCACCGTGTACCCCGAGCACTGAGCACCCAGCACCCTGAGTACTGAGCACCCAGCACCCTGAGTACTGAGCACTGAGCACTGAGCACCCTGAGCACTGAGCACCCAACACCCTGAGCACTGAGCACCCAGCATCCTGAGCACTGAGTACTGAGCACCCAGCACCCTGAGCACTGAGCACCCAGCACCCTGAGCACTGAGCACCCAGCACCCTGAGTACTGAGCACCCAGCACCCCAAACACTGAGCACCGAGCACCCTGAGAACTGAGCACCGAGCACCCTGAGTACTGAGCACCCAGCACCATGAGTACTGAGCCCCGAGCAACCAGAGTACTGAGCAACCTGAGTACTGAGCACCCAGCACCCCGAGAAGGAGCACCCAGCACCATGAGTACTGAGCACCGAGCACCCTGAGCACTGAGCACCCAGCACCCTGAGCACTGAGCACCCACGACCCTGAGTACTGAGCACCCAGCACCCTGAGTTCTGAGCACCTAGCACCCTGAGCACTGAGCACACTGAGTACTGAGCACCCACGACCCTGAGTACTGAGCACGCAGCACCCTGAGTTCTGAGCACCTAGCACCCTGAGCACTGAGCACACTGAGTACTGAGCAACCAGCACCCTGAGCACTGAGCACCCAGCACCCCGAGCACTGAGCACCCAGCACCCCGAGCATTGAGCACTGAGCACCCTGAGCACTGAGGACCCAGCACCCCGAGCACTGAGCACCCAGCACCCTGAGAATTGAGCACCCAGCACACTGAGCACTGAGGACCTAGCACCCCGAGCACTGAGCACAGAGCACGCTGAGTACTGAGCACTGAGCACCCAGCACCCTGAGTACTGAGCACCCAGCACCCTGAGTACTGAGCACCCAGCACCCCGAGCACTGAGCACTGAGCACCCTGAGTACTGAGCACAGAGCACCCTTAGTACTGAGCACCAAGCACCCTGAGTACTGAGCACCCAGCAACCTGAGCACTGAGCACAGAGCACCCCGAGGACTGAGCACCCAGCACCGTGAGCACTGAGCACCCAGCTCCTTGAGTACTGAGCACCGAGCACCCCGAGCACTGAGCACCCAGCACCCTGAGTACTGAGCACCCAGCACCCCGAGCACTGAGCACCCAGCACCCTGAGTACTGAGCACCCAGCACCCTGAGTACTGAGCACTGAGCACCCTGAGAACTGAGCACCCAACACACCGAGCACTGAGCATCCAACACCCTGAGTACTGAGCACCCAGCACCCTGAGTACTGAGCACTCAGCACCCTGAGTACTGAGCACCGAGCACCCCGAGCACTGGGAACCCAGCACCCTGAGCACTGAGCACCCTGAGGACTGAGCACGCAGCACCCTGAGTACTGAGCACCCAGCACCCTGAGTACTGAGCACCCAGCACCCTGAGTACAGAGCAACGATCACCCTGAGCCCTGAGCACACAGCACCCCGAGCACTGAGCACCCAGCACCCTGAGTACTGAGCACCCAGAGTGCTGAGCACCCAGCACCCTGATTACTGAGCACCCAGCACCCTGAGCACTGAGCACCCAGCACCCTGAGTACTTAGCACCCAGCTCCTGAGCACTGAGGACCCAGCACCCCGAGCACTGAGCACCCAGCACCCCGAGCACTGAGCACCGAGCACCCCGAGTACTGAGCACCCAGCACCCCGAGCACTGAGCACCCAGCACCCTGAGCACTGAGCACCCAGCACCCCAAGCACTGAGCACCCAGCACCCTGAGTACTGAGTACAGAGCACCCTGAGTACTGAGCAGCCAGCACCCTGAGCAATGAGCACCCAGCACCCTGAGTACTGAGCACCGAGCACCCCGAGCACTGAGCACCAAGCACCCTGAGTACTGAGCACCCAGCACCAAAAGTACTGAGCACCGAGCATCCTGAGCACTGAGCACCGAGCACCCCGAACCCTGAGCACCCAGCACCCTGAGTACTGAGCACCCAGCACCAAGAGTACTGAGCAGCAAGCACCCCGAGCACTGAGCACCCAGCACCCTGAGTAATGAGCACCCAGCACCCCGAGTACTGAGCACCCAGCACCGTGAGTACTGAGCACCCACCACCCTGAGTACTGAGCACCCAGCACCCTGAGCACTGAGCACAAAGCACGCTGAGTACTGAGCACCCTGAGTACTGAGCACCGAGGACCCTGAGCACTGAGCACCCAGCACCCCGAGCACTGAGCACCCATCACCCCGAGAATGGGCACCCTGCACCCTGAGTACTGAGAACCGTGCACCCTGAGTACTGAGCACCCAGCACGCTGAGCACTGAGCACCCAGCACCCCGAGTACTGAGCACCCAGCACCCTGAGCACTGAGCACCCAGCACCCTGAGTACTTAGCACCCAGCTCCTGAGCACTGAGGACCCAGCACCCTGAGTACTGAGCACCCAGCACCAAGAGTACTGAGCAGCAAGCACCCCGAGCACTGAGCATCCAGCACCCTGAGTAATGAGCACCCAGCACCCCGAGTACTGAGCACCCAGCACCCTGTGTACTGAGCACTGTGCACCCTGAGTACTAAGCACCCAGCACCCTGAGTACTGAGCACCCAGGACCCTGAGCACTGAGCACCGAGCACCCCGAGCACTGAGCACCCAGCACCCTGAGCACTCAGCACCCAGCACCCCGAGCACTGAGCATCCAGCACCCTGAGCACTGAGCCCCCAGCACCCTGAGTACTGAGTCCCCAGCACCCTGAGTACTGAGCACCCAGCACCCTGAGCACTGAGCACCCAGCACCCCGAGAATGAGCACCCAGCACCCTGAGTACTGAGAACCGAGCACCCTGAGTACTGAGCACCCAGCACCCTGAGTACTGAGCCCCCAGCACCCTGAGTACTGAGCACGCAGCACCCCGAACACTGAGCACCCAGCACCCAGAGAATGAGCACACAGCACCCTGAGTAATGAGCACCCAGCTCCCTGAGTACTGAGCACTAAGCACCCAGAGCACTGAGCAACCAGCACCCCGAGCACGGAGCACAGAGGACCCCGAGCACTGAGTACTGAGTACCCAGCACCCTGAGTACTGAGCACCGAGCTCCCCGAGCACTGAGCACCCACCACCCTGAGTACTGAGCACCCAGCACCCTGAGCACTGAGCACAAACACGCTGAGTACTGAGCACCCTGAGTACTGAGCACCGAGGACCCTGAGCACTGAGCACCCTGCATCCCAAGCACTGAGCACCCAGTACCCCGAGAATGGGCACCCAGCACCCTGAGTACTGAGAACCGAGCACCCTTAGTACTGAGCACCCAGCACCCTGAGTACTGAGCACCCAGCACCAAGAGTACTGAGCAGCAAGCACCCCGAGCACTGAGCACCCAGCACCCTGAGTAATGAGCACCCAGCACCCCGAGTACTGAGCACCCAGCACCGTGAGTACTGAGCACCCACCACCCTGAGTACTGAGCACCCAGCACCCTGAGCACTGAGCACAAAGCATGCTGAGTACTGAGCACCCTGAGTACTGTGCACCGAGGACCCTGAGCACTGAGCACCCAGCACCCCGAGCACTGAGCACCCAGCACCCCGAGAATGGGCACCCAGCACCCTGAGTACTGAGAACCGAGTACCCTGAGTACTGAGCACCCAGCACGCTGAGCACTGAGCACCCAGCACCCCGAGTACTGAGCACCCAGCACCCCGAGCACTGAGCACCCAGCACCCCGAGAATGAGCACCCAGCAACCTGAGTACTGAGCACCCAGCACCCTGAGTACTGAGCACCCAGCACCCAGAGCACTGAGCAACCTGAATACTGAGCACCCAGCACCCTGAGTACTGTGCACTAAGCACCCAGAGCGCTGAGCACCCAGGACCCCGAGCACTGAGTACTGAGCACCCAACACCCTGAGTTCTGAGCACGGAGCTCCCCGAGCACTGATCACCCTGAGTACTGAGCACCCATCAAACTGAGTACTGAGCACCCAGCACCCTGTGCACTGAGCACCCAGCACCCTGAGTACTGAGCACCCAGCACCCCGAGCACTGAGCACCCAGCACCCTGAGTACTGAGCAACCAGCACCCTGAGTACTGAGCAACCCGAGCACTGAGCACCCAGCACCCTGAGTACTGAGCACCCTGAGGACTTAGCACCGATCACCCTGAGCAATGAGCACCCAGCACCCTGAGTACTGAGCACCCAGCACCCTGAGCACTGAGCACCCAGCACCCTGAATACTGAGCAGCGAGCACCTTGAGTACTGAGCACCCAGCACCCTGAGTACTGAGCACCCAGCACCCTGAGTACTGAGCACCGAGCACCCCGAGTACTGAGCACCCAGCAACCTGAGCACTCAGCACCCAGCACCCTGAGCACAGAGCACCCAGCACCCTGAGTACTGAGCTCCCAGCACCCCGAGCCCTGAGCACCCAGCCCCCTGAGTACTGAGCACCCTGAGTACTGAGCACCGATCACCCTGAGCACTGAGCACCCAGCACCCTGAGTACTGAGCACCCAACGTACTGAGCACCGAGCATACCGAGCACTGAGCTCCCAGCACCCTGAGTACTGAGCACCGAGCACCCCGAGCACTGAGCACCCAGCGCCCTGAGCACTGAGCACCCTTAGGACTGAGCACCCAGCACCCTGAGTACTGAGCACCCAGCACCCTGAGTCCTGAGCACCCAGCATCCTGAGTACTGAGCAACGATCACCCTGAGCACTGAGCACCCAGCACCGGAGCACTGAGCACCCAGCACCCTGAGTACTGAGCACCCTGAGTACTGAGCACCCAGCACCCCGTGCACTGAGCACCCAGCACCCTGAGTACTGAGTACCCTGAGTGCTGAGCACCCAGCACCCTGAGCACTGAGCACCCAGCACCCTGAGCACTGAGCACCCAGCACCCTGAGTACTGAGCACCCAGCACCCTGAGTACTTAGCACCCAGCACCTGAGCACTGAGCACCCAGCACCCTGAGTACTGAGCACCCAGCACCCTGAGTACTGAGCACCGAGCACCCCGAGTACTGAGCACCCAGCAACCTGAGCACTGAGAACCCAGCACCCTGAGTACTGAGCACCCAGCACCCCAAGCAATGAGCACCCAGCACCCTGAGTACTGAGTACTGAGCACCCTGCGTACTGAGCTCCCAGCACCCTGAGCACTGAGCACCCAGCACCATGAGCACTGAGCACCCAGCACCCTGAGTACTGAGCACCCAGCACCAAATGTACTGAGCACCGAGCATCCTGAGCACAGAGCACCGAGCACCCCGAGCACTGAGCACCCAGCACCCAGAGTACTGAGCACCCAGGACCCTGAGCACTGAGCACCGAGCAACCCGAGCACTGAGCACCCAGCACCCTGAGCACTGAGCACCCAGCACCCTGAGCACGGAGCACCCCGAGGACTGAGCACCCAGCACCCTGAGTACTGAGCCCCAAGCACCCTGAGTACTGAGCACCCAGCACCCCGAGCACTGAGCACCCAGCACCCCGAGAATGGGCACCCAGCACCCTGAGTACTGAGAACCGAGCACCATGAGTTCTGAGCACCCAGCACGCTGAGCACTGAGCACCCAGCACCCCGAGTACTGAGCACCCAGCACCCCGAGCACTGAGCACCCAGCACCCCGAGAATGAGCACCCAGCAACCTGAGTACTGAGCACCCAGCACCCTGAGTACTGAGCACCCAGCAGCCAGAGCACTGAGCACCCTGAATACTGAGCACCCAGCACCCTGAGTACTGTGCACTAAGCACCCAGAGCGCTGAGCACCCAGGACCCCGAGCACTGAGTACTGAGCACCCAGCACCCTGAGTACTGAGCACCGAGCTCCCCGAGCACTGAGCACCCTGAGTACTGAGCACCCATCACCCTGAGTACTGAGCACCCATCACCCTGTGCACTGAGCACCCAGCACCCTGAGTACTGAGCACCCAGCACCCCGAGCACTGAGCACCCAGCACCCTGAGTACTGAGCAACCAGCACCCTGAGCACTGAGCACTGAGCACCCAGCACCCTGAGCACTGAGCACTGAGCACCCAGCACCCCGAGCACTGAGCACCCAGCACCCCGAGCACTGAGCACCCAGCACCCTGAGCACTGAGCAATCAGCACACTGAGTACTGAGCACCGAGCACCCCGAGCACTGAGCACCCAGCACCTTGAGCACTGAGCACCCTGAGGACTGAGCACCCAGCACCGTGAGCACTGAGCACCGATCACCCTGAGCACTGAGCACCCAGCACCCAGAGCTCTGAGCACCCAGCACCCTGAGTACTGAGCACCCAGCACCCCGAGTACTGAGCACCCAGCACCCTGAGTACTGAGCACCCAGCACCCCGAGCACTGAGCACCCAGCACCCTGAGTACTGAACACCCTGAGTACTGAGTACTGAGCACCGAGCACCCTGAGTACTGAGCACCCTGAGGACTGAGCACCCAGCACCCCGAGCACTGAGCACCCAGCACCCTGAGTACTGAGCACCCAGCACCCTGAGCACTGAGCACCCAGCACCCTGAGTACTGAGCACTGATCACCCTGAGCACTGAGCACCCAGCACCCTGAGTACTGAGCACCCAGCACCCTGAGTACTGAGCACCCTGAGGACTGAGCACCCAGCACCCTGAGCACTGAGCACCCAGCACCCTGAGTACTGAGCTCTGATCATCCTGAGCACTGAGCTCCCAGCACCCTGAGCAATGAGCACGGAGCACCCCGAGGACTGAGCACCCAGCACCCTGAGCACTGAGCACCCAGCACCTTGAGTACTGAGCACCGAGCACGCCGAGCACTGAGCACCCAGCACCCTGAATACTGAGCACCCAGCACCCTGAGCACTGAGCACACAGCACCCCGAACACTGAGCACCCAGCACCCCGAGCACTGAGCACCCAGCACACTGAGTACTGAGCACCCAACACCCAGAGTACTGAGCACCCAGCACCCTGAGCACTGAGCACCCAGCACCCTGAGTACTGAGCACCCAGCACCCTGAGTACTGAGCACGCAGCACCCTGAGCACTGAGCACTGAGCACCCAACACCCTGAGCACTGAGCACTGAGCACCCAGCACCCTGAGCACTGAGCACCCAGCACCCCGAGCACTGAGCACCCAGCACCCTGAGCACTGAGCAAGCAGCACCCTGAGCACTGAGCACCCAGCCCCCTGAGTACTGAGCACCCAGCACCATGAGTACTGAGCACCCAGCACCCTGAGTACTGAACACTCAGCACCCTGAGTACTGAGCACCGAGCACCCCGAGCACTGAGCACCCAGCACCCTGAGCACTGAGCACCCTGAGGACTGAGCACCCAGCACCCTGAGCACTGAGCACCCAGCACCCTGAGTACTGAGTACCGATCACCCTGAGCACTGAGCACCCAGGACCCTGAGTACTGAGCAACCAGCACCCTGAGCACTGAGCACCCAGCAACCTGAGCACTGAGCACCCAGCACCCTGAGTACTGAGCACCCAGCACCCTGAGTACTGAGTACCCAGGACCCTGAGCACTGAGCACCCAGCACCCTGAGTACTGAGCACCGAGCACCCTGAGTACTGAGTACCCAGCACCCTGAGCACTGAGCACCCAGCACCCTTAGTACTGAGCACCCAGCACCACCCTCAGCACTGAGCACCCAGCACCCCGAGCACTGAGCACCCAGCACCCTGAGCACTGTGCACCCAGCACCCCGAGTACTGAGCACCCAGCACCCCGAGTACTGAGCACCGAGCACCCTGAGCACTGAGCACGCAGCACCCTGAGTACTGAGCACCCAGCACCCTGAGTACTGAGCACTGAGCACCCCGAGTACTAAGCACCCAGCACCCCGAGCAATGAGCACCCAGCAACCTGAGTACTGAGAACAGATCACCGTGAGTACTGAGCACCCAGCACCCTGAGTACTGAGCCCAGGCACCCTGAGTACTGAGCACCCAGCACCCCGAGAACTGAGCAAAGCACCCTGAGAATTAGCACCCAGCACCCTGAGTACTGAGAACCGAGCACCCTGAAGACTGAGCACCCAGAACCCTGAGCACTGAGCCCACAGCACCCTGAGCCCTGAGCACCCAGCACGCCGAGCACTGAGCACCCAGCACCCCGAGAATGAGCACCCAGCACCCTGAGTACTGAGCACCCAGCACCCTGAGTACTGAGCACTAAGCACCCAGAGCACTGAGCACCCAGCACCCCGAGCAAGGATCACCCAGGTCCCTGAGCACTGAGTACTGAGCACCCAGCACCCTGAGTACTGAGCACCCAGCACCCTGAGTACTGAGCACCCAGCACCGCGATCACTGAGCACCCCGCACCCTGAGCACTGAGCACCCAGCACCCTGAGTACTGAGCACCCAGCACCCCGAGCACTGAGCACCCAGCACCCTGAGTACTGAGCACCCAGCACCCTGAGTACTGAGCACTGAGCACCCTGAGCACTGAGCACCCAGCACCCCGAGCACTGAGCACACAGCACCCTGAGTACTGAGCACCCATCACCCTGAGCACTGAGCACCCAGCACCCTGAGCACTGAGCACCCAGCACCCTGAGTACTGAGCACCCAAAACCCAGAGTACTGAGCACCCAGCACCCTGAGCACTGAGCACGCAGCACCCTGAGTACTGAGTACCCAGCACCCTGAGTACTGAACACCCAGCACTCTGAGCACTGAGCACCCTGAGCACTGAATACTGAGCACTGAGCAACCTGAGCACTCTGAGCACTGAGCACCCAGCACACCGAGTACTGAACACCCAGCACCCTGAGTACTGAACACCCAGCACCCTGAGCACTGAGCACTGAGCACCCTGAGCACTGAGTAATGAGCACTGAGCACCCTGAGCACTGAGCACCCAGCACCCTGAGTACTGAACACCCAGCAACCTGAGCACTGAGTACTGAGCACCCAGCACACCGAGCACTGAGCACTGAGCACCCTGAGCACTGAGCACTCAGCACCCCGAGTACTGAGCACTGAGCACCCTGAGTACTGAGCACCCACCACACTGAGCACTGAGCACCGAGCACCCTGAGTACTGAGCACTGAGAACCCTGAGTACTGAGCACCGAGCACCCTGAGTACTGAGCACCCAGCACCCTGATCACTGAGCACGGTGCACCCCGAGGACTGAGCACCCAGCAGACTGAGCACTGAGCACCCAGCACCTTGAGTACTGAGCACCGAGCACCCCGAGCACTGAGCACCCAGCACCCTGATTACTGAGCACCCAGCACCCCGAGCACTGAGCACCCAGCACCCCGAGCACTGAGCACCCAGCACCCTGAGTACTGAGCACCCAGCACCCTGAGTACTGAGCACCCAGCACCCTGAGCACTGAGCACCCAGCACCCTGAGTACTGAGCACCCAGCACCCTGAGTACTGAGCAAACAGCACCCTGAGCACTGAGCACCCAGCACCCTGAGCACTGAGCACTGAGCACCCAGCACCCTGAGTCCTGAGCACTGAGCACTGAGCACCCTGAGCACTGAGAACCCAACACTCTGAGCACTGAGCACCCAGCATCCTGAGCACTGAGCACACAGCACCCTGAGCACTGAGCACCCAGCACCCTGAGTACTGAGCACTCAGCACCCTGAGTACTGAGCACCGAGCACCCCGAGCACTGAGCACCCAGCACCTTGAGCACTGAGCACCCTGAGGACTGAGCACCCAGCACCGTGAGCACTGAGCACCGATCACCCTGAGCACTGAGCACCCAGCACCCAGAGCTCTGAGCACCCAGCACCCTGAGTACTGAGCACCCAGCACCCCGAGTACTGAGCACCCAGCACCCTGAGTACTGAGCACCCAGCACCCCGAGCACTGAGCACCCAGCACCCTGAGTACTGAACACCCTGAGTACTGAGCACTGAGCACCGAGCACACTGAGTACTGAGCACCCTGAGCACTGAGCACCCAGCACCCTGAGCACTGAGCACCCAGCACACTGAGCACTGAGCACCCAGCACACTGAGCACTGAGGACCTAGCACCCCGAGCACTGAGCACCCAGCACGCTGAGTACTGAGCACTGAGCACCCAGCACCCTGAGTACTGAGCACCCAGCACCCTGAGTACTGAGCACCCAGCACCCTGAGCACTGAGCACTGAGCACCCTGAGTACTGAGCACTGAGCACCCTTAGTACTGAGCACCAAGCACCCTGAGTACTGAGCACCCAGCACCCTGAGCACTGAGCACGGAGCACCCCGAGGACTGAGCACCCAGCACCGTGAGCACTGAGCACCCAGCACCTTGAGTACTGAGCACCGAGCACATCGAGCACTGAGCACCCAGCACCCTGAGAACTGAGCACCCAGCACCCCGAGCCCTGAGCACCCAGCACCCTGAGTACTGAGCACCCAGCACCCTGAGTACTCAGCACCCAGCACCCTGAGTACTGAGCACCCAACACCCTGAGTACTCAGCACCCAGCACCCTGAGTACTGAGCACTCAGCACCCTGAGTACTGAGCACACTGAGGACTGAGCACCCAGCACCCTGAGTACTGAGCACCCAGCAGCCTGAGTACTGAGCACCCAGCACCCTGAGTACTGAGCACCCAGCACCCTGAGCACTGAGCACCCTGAGGACTGAGCACCCAGCACCCTGAGTAATGAGCACCCAGCACCCTGAGTACTGAGCACCCAGCATCCTGAGTACTGAGCACCGATCACCCTGAGCACTGAGCACCCAGAACCCCGAGCACTGAGCACCCAGCACCCTGAGTACTGAGCACCCTGAGTGGTGAGCACCCAGCACCCTGATTACTGAGCACCCAGCACCCTGAGCACTGAGCACCCAGCACCCTGTGTACTGAGCACACAGCACCCTGAGTACTTAGCACCCAGCACCTGAGCACTGAGTACCCAGCACCCCGAGCACTGAGCATCCAGGACCCCGAGCACTGAGTACTGAGCACCCAGCACCCTAAGTACTGAGCACTGAGCTCCCCGAGCACTGAGCACCCAGCACACTGAGCACTGAGCACCCAGCACCCTGAGCACTGAGCACCCAGCACCCTGAGTACTGAGCACCCAGCATGCTGAGTACTGAGCACCCAGCACCCCGAGCACTGAGCACCCAGCACCCTGCGTACTGAGCACTGAGCACCCAGCACCCCGAGCACTGAGCACCCAGCACCCTGTGTACTGAGCACTGAGCACCCTGAGTACTAAGCACCCAGCACCCTGAGTACTGAGCACCCAGGACCCTGAGCACTGAGCACCGAGCACCCCGAGCACTGAGCACCCAGCACCCTGAGGACTCAGCACCCATCACCCCGATCACTGAGCACCCACCACCCTGAGTACTGAGCACCCAGCACCCCGAGCACTGAGCACCCAGCACCCTGCGTACTGAGCACTGAGCACCCAGCACCCCGAGCACTGAGCACCCAGCACCCTGAGTACTGAGCAGTGAGCACCGTGAGTACTGAGCACCCAGCACCCTGAGTACTGAGCACCCAGCACCCTGAGTACTGAGCACCGAGCACCCCGAGTACTGAGCACCCAGCACCCTGAGCACTCAGCACCCAGCACACCGAGCACTGAGCACCCAGCACCCTGAGTACTAAGCTCCCAGCACCCCGAGCCCTGAGCACCCAGCACCCTGAGTACTGAGCACCCTGAGTACTGAGCACCGATCACCCTGAGCACTGAGCAATCAGCACCCTGAGTATTGAGCACCCAGCACCCTGAGCACTGAGCACTGAGCACCCAGCACCCCGAGCACTGAGCACCCAGCACCCCGAGCACTGAGCACCCAGCACCCTGAGTACTGAGCACTGATCACCCTGAGCACTGAGCACCCAGCACCCCGAGCACTGAGCACCCAGCACCCTGAGTACTGAGCACCCTGCACCCTGAGCACTGAGCACCCAGCAACCTGAGTACTGAGCACCCAGCACCCTGAGTACTGAACACCCAGCACCCTGAGCACTGAGCACTGAGCACCCAGCACCCTGAGCACTGAGCACCCAGCACCCTGAGCACGGAGCACCCCGAGGACTGAGCACGGAGCACCCTGAGCACTGAGCACCCAGCACCTTGAGTACTGAGCACCGAGCACATCGAGCACTGAGCACCCTGAGTACTGAGCACCCAGCACCCCTATCACTGAGCACCCTGCACCCTGAGCACTGAGCACCCAGCACCCTGAGCACTGAGCACCCAGCACCCTGAGTACTGAGCACCCAGCACGCTGAGTACTGAGCACCCAGCACCTCGAGCACTGAGGAACCAGCACCCTGAGCACGGAGCACCCCGAGGACTGAGCACCCAGCACCTTGAGTACTGAGCACCGAGCACCTCGAGCACTAAGCACCCAGCACCCTGAGTACTGAGCACCCAGCACACTGAGCACTGAGCACCCAGCACCCTGAGCACTGAGCACCCAGCACCCCGAGCACTGAGCACACAGCACCCTGAGTACTGAGCACCCAACACCCAGAGTACTGAGCACCCAGCACCCTGAGCACTGAGCACCCAGCAACCTGAGTACTGAGAACCCAGCACCCTGAGTACTGAACACCCAGCACCCTGAGCACTGAGCACTGAGCACCCTGAGCACTGAGTACTGAGCACTGAGCACCCTGAGCACTGAGCACCCAGCACCCCGAGTACTGAGCACCCAGCACCCCGAGCACTGAGCACCCAGCGCCCCGAGCACTGAGCACCCAGCACCCCGAGCACTGAGCACTGAGCACCCTGAGCACTGAGCACCCAGCACCCCGAGTACTGAGCACTGAGCACCCTGAGTACTGAGCACCAAGCACCCCGAGTACTGAGCACTGAGCACCCTGAATACTGAGCACCCAGCACCCTGAGCACTGAGCACCCAGCACCCTGAGTACTGAGCACTGAGTACCCAGCACCCCGAGCACTGAGCACCCAGCACCCTGAGTACTGAGCACCGAGCACCCTGAGTACTGAGCACCAAGCACCCTGATCACTGAGCACGGAGCACCCCGCGGACTGAGCACCCAGCACCCTGAGCACTGAGCACCCAGCACCTTGAGTACTGAGCACCGAGCACCCCGAGCACTGAACACCCAGCACCCTGAGTATTGAGCACCCAGCACCCTGAGCACTGAGCACCCAGCACCCTGAGCACTAAGCACGCAGCACCCCGAGCACTGAGGACCCAGCACCCTGAGTACTGAGCACCCAGCACCCTGAGTACTGAGCACCCAGCACCCTGAGTACTGAGCACCCAGCACCCTGAGCACTGAGCACCCAGCACCCAGAGTACTGAGCACCCAGCACCGTGAGTACTGAGCACCCAGCACCGTGAGAACTGAGCACTCAGCACCCTGAGTACTGAGCACCGAGCACCCCGAGCACTGAGCACCCAGCACCCTGAGCACTGAGCACCCTGAGGACTGAGCACCCAGCACCCTGAGCACTGAGCACCGATCACCCTGAGCACTGAGCACCCAGCTCCCCGAGCACTGAGCACCCAGCACCCTGAGCACTGAGCACCCTGAGGACTGAGCACCCAGCACCCTGAGCACTGAGCACCGATCACCCTGAGCACTGAGCACCCAGCACCCCGAGCACTGAGCACCCAGCACCCTGAGTACTGAGCACCCAGCACCCCGAGCACTGAACACCCAGCACCCTGAGCACTGAGCACTGAGCACCCAGCACCCTGAGCACTGAGCACCCAGCACCCTGAGCACGGAGCACCCCGAGGACTGAGCACCCAGCACCCTGAGCACTGAGCACCCAGCACCTTGAGTATTGAGCACCGAGCACATCGAGCACTGAGCACCCTGAGTACTGAGCACCCAGCACCCCTATCACTGAGCACCCTGCACCCTGAGCACTGAGCACCCAGCACCCTGAGCACTGAGCACCCAGCACCCTGAGTACTGAGCACCCAGCACGCTGAGTACTGAGCACCCAGCACCTCGAGCACTGAGCAACCAGCACCCTGAGCACGGAGCACCCCGAGGACTGAGCACCCAGCACCTTGAGTACTGAGCACCGAGCACCTCGAGCACTAAGCACCCAGCACCCTGAGTACTGAGCACCCAGCACCCTGAGCACTGAGCACCCAGCACCCTGAGCACTGAGCACCCAGCACCCTGAGCACTGAGCACCCAGCACCCTGAGTACTGAGCACCCAACACCCAGAGTACTGAGCACCCAGCACCCTGAACACTGAGCACCCAGCAACCTGAGTACTGAGCACCCAGCACCCTGAGTACTGAACACCCAGCACCCTGAGCACTGAGCACTGAGCACCCTGAGCACTGAGTACTGAGCACTGAGCACCCTGAGCACTGAGCACCCAGCACACCGAATACTGAGCACCCAGCACCCCGAGCACTGAGCACCCAGCGCCCCGAGCACTGAGCACCCAGCACCCCGAGCACTGAGCACTGAGCACCCTGAGCACTGAGCACCCAGCACCCCGAGTACTGAGCACTGAGCACCCTGAGTACTGAGCACCAAGCACCCCGAGTACTGAGCACTGAGCACCCTGAATACTGAGCACCCAGCAACCTGAGCACTGAGCACCCAGCACCCTGAGTACTGAGCACTGAGAACCCAGCACCCCGAGCACTGAGCACCCAGCACCCTGAGTACTGAGCACCGAGCACCCTGAGTACTGAGCACCAAGCACCCTGATCACTGAGCACGGAGCACCCCGCGGACTGAGCACCCAGCACCCTGAGCAATGAGCACCCAGCACCTTGAGTACTGAGCACCCAGCACCCTGAGTACTCAGCAACCAGCACACTGAGCACTGAGCACCCAGCACCCTGAGCACTGAGCACCCAGCACCCCGAGCACTGAGCACCCAGCACCGCGAGCACTGAGCACCCAGCACCCTGAGCACTGAGCACCCAGCACCCTGAGCACTGAGCACCCAGCACCCTGAGTACTGAGCACCCAGCACCCTGAGTACTGAGCACCCAGCACCGTGAGAACTGAGCACTCAGCACCCTGAGTACTGAGCACCGAGCACCCCGAGCACTGAGCACCCAGCACCCTGAGCACTGAGCACCCTGAGGACTGAGCACCCAGCACCCTGAGCACTGAGCACCGATCACCCTGAGCACTGAGCACCCAGCACCCCGAGCACTGAGCACCCAGCACCCTGAGTACTGAGCACCCAGCAACCCGAGCACTGAGCACCCGGCAGCCTGAGTACTGAGAACCCTGAGTACTGAGCACTGAGCACCCAACACCCTGAGGACTGAGTACCCAGCAACCTGAGCACTGAGCACCCAGCACCCTGAGTACTGAGCACTGATCACCCTGAGCACTGAGCACCCAGCACCCCGAGCACTGAGCACCCAGCACCCTGAGTACTGAGCAGCCAGCACCCTGAGCACTGAGCACCCAGCACCCTGAGTACTGAGCACCCAGCACCCTGAGTACTGAGCACCCAGCACCCTGGGCACTGAGCACCCAGCACCCTGAGTACTGAGCACCGAGCACCCTGAGTACTGAGCACCCAGCACCCTGAGTACTGAGCACCCAGCACCCTGAGTACTGAGCACCCAGCACCCCGAGTACTGAGCACTGAGCACCCTGAGTACTGAGCACCAAGCACCCCGAGTACTGAGCACTGAGCACCCTGAATACTGAGCACCCAGCACACTGAGCACTGAGCACCCAGCACCCTGAGTACTGAGCACTGAGAACCCAGCACCCCGAGCACTGAGCACCCAGCACCCTGAGTACTGAGCACCGAGCACCCTGAGTACTGAGCACCAAGCACCCTGATCACTGAGCACGGAGCACCCCGCGGACTGAGCACCCAGCACCCTGAGCACTGAGCACCCAGCACCTTGAGTACTGAGCACCGAGCACCCCGAGCACTGAACACCCAGCACCCTGAGTATTGAGCACCCAGCACCCTGAGCACTGAGCACCCAGCACCCTGAGCACTAAGCACGCAGCACCCCGAGCACTGAGGACCCAGCACCCTGAGCACTGAGCACCCTGAGGACTGAGCACCCAGCACCCTGAGCACTGAGCACCGATCACCCTGAGGACTGAGCACCCAGCACCCCGAGCACTGAGCACCGAGCACCCCGAGCACGGAGCACCCAGCACCCTGAGCACTGAGCACCCTGAGGACTGAGCACCCAGCACCCTGAGCACTGAGCACCGATCACCCTGAGCACTGAGCACCCAGCACCCCGAGCAATGAGCACCCAGCACCCTGAGCACTGAGCACCCTGAGGACTGAGCACCCAGCACCCTGAGCACTGAGCACCGATCACCCTGAGCACTGATCACCCAGCACCCCGAGCACTGAGCACCCAGCACCCTGAGTACTGAGCACCCAGCACCCCGAGCACTGAACACCCAGCACCCTGAGCACTGAGCACTGAGCACCCAGCACCCTGAGCACTGAGCACCCAGCACCCTGAGCACGGAGCACCCCGAGGACTGAGCACCCAGCACCCTGAGCACTGAGCACCCAGCACCTTGAGTATTGAGCACTGAGCACATCGAGCACTGAGCACCCTGAGTACTGAGCACCCAGCACCCCTATCACTGAGCACCCTGCACCCTGAGCACTGAGCACCCAGCACCCTGAGCACTGAGCACCCAGCACCCTGAGTACTGAGCACCCAGCACGCTGAGTACTGAGCACCCAGCACCTCGAGCACTGAGCAACCAGCACCCTGAGCACGGAGCACCCCGAGGACTGAGCACCCAGCACCTTGAGTACTGAGCACCGAGCACCTCGAGCACTAAGCACCCAGCACCCTGAGTACTGAGCACCCAGCACCCTGAGCACTGAGCACCCAGCACCCTGAGCACTGAGCACCCAGCACCCTGAGCACTGAGCACACAGCACCCTGAGTACTGAGCACCCAACACCCAGAGTACTGAGCACCCAGCACCCTGAACACTGAGCACCCAGCAACCTGAGTACTGAGCACCCAGCACCCTGAGTACTGAACACCCAGCACCCTGAGCACTGAGCACTGAGCACCCTGAGCACTGAGTACTGAGCACTGAGCACCCTGAGCACTGAGCACCCAGCACCCCGAGTACTGAGCACCCAGCACCCCGAGCACTGAGCACCCAGCGCCCCGAGCACTGAGCACCCTGAGCACTGAGCACCCAGCACCCCGAGTACTGAGCACTGAGCACCCTGAGTACTGAGCACCAAGCACCCCGAGTACTGAGCACTGAGCACCCTGAATACTGAGCACCCAGCAACCTGAGCACTGAGCACCCAGCACCCTGAGTACTGAGTACTGAGAACCCAGCACCCCGAGCACTGAGCACCCAGCACCCTGAGTACTGAGCACCGAGCACCCTGAGTACTGAGCACCAAGCACCCTGATCACTGAGCACGGAGCACCCCGCGGACTGAGCACCCAGCACCCTGAGCAATGAGCACCCAGCACCTTGAGTACTGAGCACCCAGCACCCTGAGTACTCAGCAACCAGCACCCTGAGCACTGAGCACCCAGCACCCTGAGCACTGAGCACTGAGCACCCAGCACCCCGAGCACTGAGCACCCAGCACCGCGAGCACTGAGCACCCAGCACCCTGAGCACTGAGCACCCAGCACCCTGAGCACTGAGCACCCAGCACCCTGAGTACTGAGCACCCAGCACCCTGAGTACTGAGCACCCAGCACCGTGAGAACTGAGCACTCAGCACCCTGAGTACTGAGCACCGAGCACCCCGAGCACTGAGCACCCAGCAACCTGAGCACTGAGCACCCTGAGGACTGAGCACCCAGCACCCTGAGCACTGAGCACCGATCACCCTGAGCACTGAGCACCCAGCACCCCGAGCACTGAGCACCCAGCACCCTGAGCACTGAGCACCCAGCACCCTGATTACGGAGCACCCCGACCACTGAGCACCCAGCACCCTGAGTACTGAGCCCCCAGCACCCTGAGTACTGAGCACCCAGCACCCCGAGCACTGAGCACCCAGCACCCCGAGAATGAGCACCCAGCACCCTGAGTACTGAGAACCGAGCACCCTGAGTACTGAGCACCCAGCACACTGAGTACTGAGCCCCCAGCACCCTGAGTACTGAGCATCCAGCACCCCGATCACTGAGCACCCAGCACCCCGAGAATGAGCACACAGCACCCTGAGTACTGAGCACCCAGCACCCTGAGTACTGAGCACTAAGCACCCAGAGCACTGAGCAACCAGCACCCCGAGCACGGAGCACCCAGGACCCTGAGCACTGAGTACTGAGCACCCAGCACCCTGAGTACTGAGCACCGAGCTCCCCGAGCACTGAGCACCCACCACCCTGAGTACTGAGCTCCCAGCAACCTGAGCACTGAGCACAAACCACGCTGAGTACTGAGCACCCTGAGTACTGAGCAACGAGGACCCTGAGCACTGAGCACCCAGCACCCCGAGCACTGAGCACCCAGCACCCCGAGAATGGGCACCCAGCACCCTGAGTACTGAGAACCGAGGACCCTGAGTACTGAGCACCCAGCACCCTGAGCACTGAGCACCCAGCACCCTGAGCACTGAGCACCCAGCACCCAGAGCACTGAGCACCCAGCACCCTGAGCACTGAGCACCCAGCACCCTGAGCACTGAGCACCCAGGACCCTGAGTAGTGAGCATCCAACGTACTGAGCACCGAGCACCCCGAGCACTGAGCACCCACCACCCTGAGGACTGAGCACCGATCACCCCGAGCACTGAGCACCCAGCACCCTGAGTACTGAGCTCCGAGCACCCCGAGCACTGAGCACCCAGGGCCCCGAGCACTGAGCACCCAGCACCCTGAGCACTAAGCAGCTAGCGTACTGAGCACCCAGCACCCCAAGCACGGAGCACCCAGGACCCCGAGCACTGAGTACTGAGCACCCAGCACCCTGAGTACTGAGCACCGAGCACCCTGAGCACTGAGCACCCAGCACCCCGAGCACGGAGCACCCAGGACCCCGAGCACTGAGTACTGAGCACCCAGCACCCTGAGTACTGAGCAGCAAGCACCCCGAGCACTGAGCACCCAGCACCCTGAGTTATGAGCAACCAGCACCCCGAGTACTGAGCACCCAGCACCGGGAGTACTGAGCACCCACCACCCTGAGTACTGAGCACCCAGCACCCTGAGCACTGAGCACAAAGCATGCTGAGTACTGAGCACCCTGAGCACTGAGCACCGAGCACCCCGAGCACTGAGCACCCAGCACCCTGAGGACTCAGCACCCATCACCCCGATCACTGAGCACCCAGCACCCTGAGCACTGAGCACCCAGCACCCTGAGCACTGAGCACCCAGCACCCAGAGCACTGAGCACCCAGCACCCTGCGCACTGAGCACCCAGCACCCTGAGTACTGAGCAGCGAGCACCCTGAGTACTGAGCACCCAGCACCCTGAGTACTGAGCACCCAGCACCCTGAGTACTGAGCACCGAGCACCCCGAGTACTGAGCACCCAGCACCCTGAGAACTCAGCACCCAGCACCCCGAGCACTGAGCACCCAGCACCCTGAGTACTGAGCTCCCAGTACGCGGGCACTGAGCACCCAGCACCCTGAGTACTGAGCACCCTGAGTACTGAGCACCGATCACCCTGGGCACTGAGCACCCAGCACCCTGAGTACTGAGCAACGAGCACCCTGAGTACTGAGCACCCAGCACCCTGAGTACTGAGCACCCAGCACCCTGAGCACTGAGCACCCAGCACCCTGAGCACTGAGCACCCAGCACCCTGAGTACTGAGCATCCCGCACCCTGAGTACTGAACACCCAGCACCCTGAGCACTGAGCACCCAGCACCCTGAGCACTGAGCACCCAGCACCCTGAGCACGGAGCACCCCGAGGACTGAGCACCCAGCACCCTGAGCACTGAGCACCCAGCACCTTGAGTACTGAGCACCGAGCACATCGAGCACTGAGCACCCTGAGTACTGAGCACCCAGCACCCCTATCACTGAGCACCCTGCACCCTGAGCACTGAGCACCCAGCACCCTGAGCACTGAGCACCCAGCACCCTGAGTACTGAGCACCCAGCACGCTGAGTACTGAGCACCCAGCACCTCGAGCACTGAGCAAAAAGCACCCTGAGCACGGAGCACCCTGAGGACTGAGCACCCAGCACCTTGAGTACTGAGCACCGAGCACCTCGAGCACTAAGCACCCAGCACCCTGAGTACTGAGCACCCAGCACCCTGAGCACTGAGCACCCAGCACCCTGAGCACTGAGCACCCAGCACCCCGAGCACTGAGCACCCAGCACCCTGAGTACTGAGCACCCAACACCCAGAGTACTGAGCACCCAGCACCCTGAACACTGAGCACCCAGCAACCTGAGTACTGAGCACCCAGCACCCTGAGTACTGAACACCCAGCACCCTGAGCACTGAGCACTGAGCACCCTGAGCACTGAATACTGAGCACTGAGCACCCTGAGCACTGAGCACCCAGCACCCCGAGCACTGAGCACCCAGCGCCCCGAGCACTGAGCACCCAGCAACCAGAGCACTGAGCACTGAGCACCCTGAGCACTGAGCACCCAGCACCCCGAGTACTGAGCACTGAGCACCCTGAGTACTGAGCACCAAGCACCCCGAGTACTGAGCACTGAGCACCCTGAATACTGAGCACCCAGCAACCTGAGCACTGAGCACCCAGCACCCTGAGTACTGAGCACTGAGAACCCAGCACCCCGAGCACTGAGCACCCAGCACCCTGAGTACTGAGCACCGAGCACCCTGAGTACTTAGCACCAAGCACCCTGATCACTGAGCACGGAGCACCCCGCGGACTGAGCACCCAGCACCCTGAGCACTGAGCATCCAGCACCTTGAGTACTGAGCACCGAGCACCCCGAGCACTGAACACCCAGCACCCTGAGTATTGAGCACCCAGCACCCTGAGCACTGAGCACCCAGCACCCCGAGCACTGAACACCCAGCACCCTGAGTACTGAGCACCCAGCACCCTGAGCACTGAGCACCCAGCACCCTGAGCACTGAGCACCCAGCACCCTGAGCACTGAGCACCCAGCACCCTGAGTACTGAGCACCCAACACCCAGAGTACTGAGCACCCAGCACCCTGAACACTGAGCACCCAGCAACCTGAGTACTGAGCACCCAGCACCCTGAGTACTGAACACCCAGCACCCTGAGCACTGAGCACTGAGCACCCTGAGCACTGAGTACTGAGCACTGAGCACCCTGAGCACTGAGCACCCAGCACCCCGAGTACTGAGCACCCAGCACCCCGAGCACTGAGCACCCAGCGCCCCGAGCACTGAGCACCCTGAGCACTGAGCACCCAGCACCCCGAGTACTGAGCACTGAGCACCCTGAGTACTGAGCACCAAGCACCCCGAGTACTGAGCACTGAGCACCCTGAATACTGAGCACCCAGCAACCTGAGCACTGAGCACCCAGCACCCTGAGTACTGAGTACTGAGAACCCAGCACCCCGAGCACTGAGCACCGAGCACCCTGAGTACTGAGCACCGAGCACCCTGAGTACTGAGCACCAAGCACCCTGATCACTGAGCACGGAGCACCCCGCGGACTGAGCACCCAGCACCATGAGCAATGAGCACCCAGCACCTTGAGTACTGAGCACCCAGCACCCTGAGTACTCAGCAACCAGCACCCAGAGCACTGAGCACCCAGCACCCTGAGCACTGAGCACTGAGCACCCAGCACCCCGAGCACTGAGCACCCAGCACCGCGAGCACTGAGCACCCAGCACCCTGAGCACTGAGCACCCAGCACCCTGAGCACTGAGCACCCAGCACCCTGAGTACTGAGCACCCAGCACCCTGAGTACTGAGCACCCAGCACCGTGAGAACTGAGCACTCAGCACCCTGAGTACTGAGCACCGAGCACCCCGAGCACTGAGCACCCAGCAACTTGAGCACTGAGCACCCTGAGGACTGAGCACCCAGCACCCTGAGCACTGAGCACCGATCACCCTGAGCACTGAGCACCCAGCACCCCGAGCACTGAGCACCCAGCACCCTGAGCACTGAGCACCCAGCACCCTGATTACGGAGCACCCCGACCACTGAGCACCCAGCACCCTGAGTACTGAGCCCCCAGCACCCTGAGTACTGAGCACCCAGCACCCCGAGCACTGAGCACCCAGCACCCCGAGAATGAGCACCCAGCACCCTGAGTACTGAGAACCGAGCACCCTGAGTACTGAGCACCCAGCACACTGAGTACTGAGCCCCCAGCACCCTGAGTACTGAGCACCCAGCACCCCGATCACTGAGCACCCAGCACCCCGAGAATGAGCACACAGCACCCTGAGTACTGAGCACCCAGCACCCTGAGTACTGAGCACTAAGCACCCAGAGCACTGAGCAACCAGCACCCCGAGCACGGAGCACCCAGGACCCTGAGCACTGAGTACTGAGCACCCAGCACCCTGAGTACTGAGCACCGAGCTCCCCGAGCACTGAGCACCCACCACCCTGAGTACTGAGCTCCCAGCAACCTGAGCACTGAGCACAAAGCACGCTGAGTACTGAGCACCCTGAGTACTGAGCAACGAGGACCCTGAGCACTGAGCACCCAGCACCCCGAGCACTGAGCACCCAGCACCCCGAGAATGGGCACCCAGCACCCTGAGTACTGAGAACCGAGGACCCTGAGTACTGAGCACCCAGCACCCTGAGCACTGAGCACCCAGCACCCTGAGCACTGAGCACCCAGCACCCAGAGCACTGAGCACCCAGCACCCTGAGCACTGAGCACCCAGCACCCTGAGCACTGAGCACCCAGGACCCTGAGTAGTGAGCATCCAACGTACTGAGCACCGAGCACCCCGAGCACTGAGCACCCACCACCCTGAGGACTGAGCACCGATCACCCCGAGCACTGAGCACCCAGCACCCTGAGTACTGAGCTCCGAGCACCCCGAGCACTGAGCACCCAGGGCCCCGAGCACTGAGCACCCAGCACCCTGAGCACTAAGCAGCCAGCGTACTGAGCACCCAGCACCCCAAGCACGGAGCACCCAGGACCCCGAGCACTGAGTACTGAGCACCCAGCACCCTGAGTACTGAGCACCGAGCACCCTGAGCACTGAGCACCCAGCACCCCGAGCACGGAGAACCCAGGACCCCGAGCACTGAGTACTGAGCACCCAGCACCCTGAGTACTGAGCAGCAAGCACCCCGAGCACTGAGCACCCAGCACCCTGAGTAATGAGCACCCAGCACCCCGAGTACTGAGCACCCAGCACCGGGAGTACTGAGCACCCACCACCCTGAGTACTGAGCACCCAGCACCCTGAGCACTGAGCACAAAGCATGCTGAGTACTGAGCACCCTGAGCACTGAGCACCGAGCACCCCGAGCACTGAGCACCCAGCAACCTGAGGACTCAGCACCCATCACCCCGATCACTGAGCACCCAGCACCCTGAGCACTGAGCACCCAGCACCCTGAGCACTGAGCACCCAGCACCCAGAGCACTGAGCACCCAGCACCCTGCGCACTGAGCACCCAGCACCCTGAGTACTGAGCAGCGAGCACCCTGAGTACTGAGCACCCAGCACCCTGAGTACTGAGCACCCAGCACCCTGAGTACTGAGCACCGAGCACCCCGAGTACTGAGCACCCAGCACCCTGAGAACTCAGCACCCAGCACCCCGAGCACTGAGCACCCAGCACCCTGAGTACTGAGCTCCCAGTACGCGGGCACTGAGCACCCAGCACCCTGAGTACTGAGCACCCTGAGTACTGAGCACCGATCACCCTGGGCACTGAGCACCCAGCACCCTGAGTACTGAGCAACGAGCACCCTGAGTACTGAGCACCCAGCACCCTGAGTACTGAGCACCCAGCACCCTGAGCACTGAGCACCCAGCACCCTGAGCACTGAGCACCCAGCACCCTGAGTACTGAGCATCCCGCACCCTGAGTACTGAACACCCAGCACCCTGAGCACTGAGCACTGAGCACCCAGCACCCTGAGCACTGAGCACCCAGCACCCTGAGCACGGAGCACCCCGAGGACTGAGCACCCAGCACCCTGAGCACTGAGCACCCAGCACCTTGAGTACTGAGCACCGAGCACATCGAGCACTGAGCACCCTGAGTACTGAGCACCCAGCACCCCTATCACTGAGCATCCTGCACCCTGAGCACTGAGCACCCAGCACCCTGAGCACTGAGCACCCAGCACCCTGAGTACTGAGCACCCAGCACGCTGAGTACTGAGCACCCAGCACCTCGAGCACTGAGCAAAAAGCACCCTGAGCACGGAGCACCCTGAGGACTGAGCACCCAGCACCTTGAGTACTGAGCACCGAGCACCTCGAGCACTAAGCACCCAGCACCCTGAGTACTGAGCACCCAGCACCCTGAGCACTGAGCACCCAGCACCCTGAGCACTGAGCACCCAGCACCCCGAGCACTGAGCACCCAGCACCCTGAGTACTGAGCACCCAACACCCAGAGTACTGAGCACCCAGCACACTGAACACTGAGCACCCAGCAACCTGAGTACTGAGCACCCAGCACCCTGAGTACTGAACACCCAGCACCCTGAGCACTGAGCACTGAGCACCCTGAGCACTGAATACTGAGCACTGAGCACCCTGAGCACTGAGCACCCAGCACCCCGAGCACTGAGCACCCAGCGCCCCGAGCACTGAGCACCCAGCAACCAGAGCACTGAGCACTGAGCACCCTGAGCACTGAGCACCCAGCACCCCGAGTACTGAGCACTGAGCACCCTGAGTACTGAGCACCAAGCACCCCGAGTACTGAGCACTGAGCACCCTGAATACTGAGCACCCAGCAACCTGAGCACTGAGCACCCAGCACCCTGAGTACTGAGCACTGAGAACCCAGCACCCCGAGCACTGAGCACCCAGCACCCTGAGTACTGAGCACCGAGCACCCTGAGTACTGAGCACCAAGCACCCTGATCACTGAGCACGGAGCACCCCGCGGACTGAGCACCCAGCACCCTGAGCACTGAGCATCCAGCACCTTGAGTACTGAGCACCGAGCACCCCGAGCACTGAACACCCAGCACCCTGAGTATTGAGCACCCAGCACCCTGAGCACTGAGCACCCAGCACCCCGAGCACTGAGCACCCAGCACCCTGAGTACTGAGCCCCCAGCACCCTGAGTACTGAGCACCCAGCACCCCGAGCACTGAGCACCCAGCACCCCGAGAATGAGCACCCAGCACCCTGAGTACTGAGAACCGAGCACCCTGAGTACTGAGCACCCAGCACACTGAGTACTGAGCCCCCAGCACCCTGAGTACTGAGCACCCAGCACCCCGATCACTGAGCACCCAGCACCCCGAGAATGAGCACACAGCACCCTGAGTACAGAGCACCCAGCACCCTGAGTACTGAGCACTAAGCACCCAGAGCACTGAGCAACCAGCACCCCGAGCACGGAGCACCCAGGACCCCGAGCACTGAGTACTGAGCACCCAGCACCCTGAGTACTGAGCACCGAGCTCCCCGAGCACTGAGCACCCACCACCCTGAGTACTGAGCTCCCAGCAACCTGAGCACTGAGCACAAAGCACGCTGAGTACTGAGCACCCTGAGTACTGAGCAACGAGGACCCTGAGCACTGAGCACACAGCACCCCGAGCACTGAGCACCCAGCACCCCGAGAATGGGCACCCAGCACCCTGAGTACTGAGAACCGAGGACCCTGAGTACTGAGCACCCAGCACCCTGAGTACTGAGCACCCAGCACCCCGAGTACTGAGCACCCAGCACCGTGAGTACTGAGCACCCACCACCCTGAGTACTGAGCACCCAGCACCCTGAGCACTGAGCACAAAGCATGCTGAGTACTGAGCACCCTGAGCACTGAGCACCGAGCACCCCGAGCACTGAGCACCCAGCACCCTGAGGACTCAGCACCCATCACCCCGATCACTGAGCACCCAGCACCCTGAGCACTGAGCACCCAGCACCCTGAGCACTGAGCACCCAGCACCCAGAGCACTGAGCACCCAGCACCCTGCGCACTGAGCACCCAGCACCCTGAGTACTGAGCAGCGAGCACCCTGAGTACTGAGCACCCAGCACCCGGAGTACTGAGCACCCAGCACCCTGAGTACTGAGCACCGAGCACCCCGAGTACTGAGCACCCAGCACCCTGAGAACTCAGCACCCAGCACCCCGAGCACTGAGCACCCAGCACCCTGAGTACTGAGCTCCCAGTACCCCGAGCACTGAGCACCCAGCACCCTGAGTACTGAGCACCCTGAGTACTGAGCACCGATCACCCTGGGCACTGAGCACCCAGCACCCTGAGTACTGAGCAACGAGCACCCTGAGTACTGAGCACCCAGCACCCTGAGTACTGAGCACCCAGCACCCTGAGCACTGAGCACCCAGCACCCTGAGCACTGCGCACCCAGCACCCTGAGTACTGAGCACCCCGCACCCTGAGTACTGAACACCCAGCACCCTGAGCACTGAGCACTGAGCACCCAGCACCCTGAGCACTGAGCACCCAGCACCCTGAGCACGGAGCACCCCGAGGACTGAGCACCCAGCACCCTGAGCACTGAGCACCCAGCACCTTGAGTACTGAGCACCGAGCACATCGAGCACTGAGCACCCTGAGTACTGAGCACCCAGCACCCCTATCACTGAGCACCCTGCACCCTGAGCACTGAGCACCCAGTACCCTGAGCACTGAGCACCCAGCACCCTGAGTACTGAGCACCCAGCACGCTGAGTACTGAGCACCCAGCACCTCGAGCACTGAGCAACCAGCACCCTGAGCACGGAGCACCCCGAGGACTGAGCACCCAGCACCTTGAGTACTGAGCACCGAGCACCTCGAGCACTAAGCACCCAGCACCCTGAGTACTGAGCACCCAGCACCCTGAGCACTGAGCACCCAGCACCCTGAGCACTGAGCACCCAGCACCCCGAGCACTGAGCACCCAGCACCCTGAGTACTGAGCACCCAACACCCAGAGTACTGAGCACCCAGCACCCTGAACACTGAGCACCCAGCAACCTGAGTACTGAGCACCCAGCACCCTGAGTACTGAACACCCAGCACCCTGAGCACTGAGCACTGAGCACCCTGAGCACTGAGTACTGAGCACTGAGCACCCTGAGCACTGAGCACCCAGCACCCCGAGTACTGAGCACCCAGCACCCCGAGCACTGAGCACCCAGCGCCCCGAGCACTGAGCACCCAGCAACCCGAGCACTGAGCACTGAGCACCCTGAGCACTGAGCACCCAGCACCCCGAGTACTGAGCACTGAGCACCCTGAGTACTGAGCACCAAGCACCCCGAGTACTGAGCACTGAGCACCCTGAATACTGAGCACCCAGCAACCTGAGCACTGAGCACCCAGCACCCTGAGTACTGAGCACTGAGAACCCAGCACCCCGAGCACTGAGCACCCACCACCCTGAGTACGGAGCACCGAGCACCCTGAGTACTGAGCACCAAGCACCCTGATCACTGAGCATGGAGCACCCCGCGGACTGAGCACCCAGCACCCTGAGCACTGAGCATCCAGCACCTTGAGTACTGAGCACCGAGCACCCTGAGCACTGAACACCCAGCACCCTGAGTATTGAGCACCCAGCACCCTGAGCACTGAGCACCCAGCACCCTGAGCACTGAGCACGCAGCACCCCGAGCACTGAGCACCCAGCACCCTGAGTACTGAGCAAAGAGCACCCCGAGAACTGAGCACCCAGCACCCTGAGCACTGAGCACCCTGAGGACTGAGCACCCAGCACCCTGAGCACTGAGCACCGATCACCCTGAGCACTGAGCACCCAGCACCCCGAGCACTGAGCACCCAGCACCCTGAGCACTGAGCACCCAGCACCCTGATTACGGAGCACCCCGACCACTGAGCACCCAGCACCCTGAGTACTGAGCCCCCAGCACCCTGAGTACTGAGCACCCAGCACCCCGAGCACTGAGCACCCAGCACCCCGAGAATGAGCACCCAGCACCCTGAGTACTGAGAACCGAGCACCCTGAGTACTGAGCACCCAGCACTCTGAGTACTGAGCCCCCAGCACCCTGAGTACTGAGCACCCAGCACCCCGATCACTGAGCACCCAGCACCCCGAGAATGAGCACACAGCACCCTGAGTACTGAGCACCCAGCACCCTGAGTACTGAGCACAAAGCACCCAGAGCACTGAGCAACCAGCAACCCGAGCACGGAGCACCCAGGACCCCGAGCACTGAGTACTGAGCACCCAGCACCCTGAGTACTGAGCACCGAGCTCCCCGAGCACTGAGCACCCACCACCCTGAGTACTGAGCACCCAGCAACCTGAGCACTGAGCACAATGCACGCTGAGTACTGAGCACCCTGAGTACTGAGCAGCGAGCACCCTGAGTACTGAGCACCCAGCACCCGGAGTACTGAGCACCCAGCACCCTGAGTACTGAGCACCCAGCACCCTGAGTACTGAGCACCGAGCACCCCGAGTACTGAGCACCCAGCACCCTGAGAACTCAGCACCCAGCACCCCGAGCACTGAGCACCCAGCACCCTGAGTACTGAGCTCCCAGTACCCCGAGCACTGAGCACCCAGCACCCTGAGTACTGAGCACCCTGAGTACTGAGCACCGATCACCCTGGGCACTGAGCACCCAGCACCCTGAGTACTGAGCAACGAGCACCCTGAGTACTGAGCACCCAGCACCCTGAGTACTGAGCACCCAGCACCCTGAGCACTGAGCACCCAGCACCCTGAGCACTGAGCACCCAGCACCCTGAGTACTGAGCACCCCGCACCCTGAGTACTGAACACCCAGCACCCTGAGCACTGAGCACTGAGCACCCAGCACCCTGAGCACTGAGCACCCAGCACCCTGAGCACGGAGCACCCCGAGGACTGAGCACCCAGCACCCTGAGCACTGAGCACCCAGCACCTTGAGTACTGAGCACCGAGCACATCGAGCACTGAGCACCCTGAGTACTGAGCACCCAGCACCCCTATCACTGAGCACCCTGCACCCTGAGCACTGAGCACCCAGTACCCTGAGCACTGAGCACCCAGCACCCTGAGTACTGAGCACCCAGCACGCTGAGTACTGAGCACCCAGCACCTCGAGCACTGAGCAACCAGCACCCTGAGCACGGAGCACCCCGAGGACTGAGCACCCAGCACCTTGAGTACTGAGCACCGAGCACCTCGAGCACTAAGCACCCAGCACCCTGAGTACTGAGCACCCAGCACCCTGAGCACTGAGCACCCAGCACCCTGTGCACTGAGCACCCAGCACCCCGAGCACTGAGCACCCAGCACCCTGAGTACTGAGCACCCAACACACAGAGTACTGAGCACCCAGCACCCTGAACACTGAGCACCCAGCAACCTGAGTACTGAGCACCCAGCACCCTGAGTACTGAACACCCAGCACCCTGAGCACTGAGCACTGAGCACCCTGAGCACTGAGTACTGAGCACTGAGCACCCTGAGCACTGAGCACCCAGCACCCCGAGTACTGAGAACCCAGCACCCCGAGCACTGAGCACCCAGCGCCCCGAGCACTGAGCACCCAGCAACCCGAGCACTGAGCACTGAGCACCCTGAGCACTGAGCACCCAGCACCCCGAGTACTGAGCACTGAGCACCCTGAGTACTGAGCACCAAGCACCCCGAGTACTGAGCACTGAGCACCCTGAATACTGAGCACCCAGCAACCTGAGCACTGAGCACCCAGTACCCTGAGTACTGAGCACTGAGAACCCAGCACCCCGAGCACTGAGCACCCACCACCCTGAGTACTGAGCACCGAGCACCCTCAGTACTGAGCACCAAGCACCCTGATCACTGAGCATGGAGCACCCCGCGGACTGAGCACCCAGCACCCTGAGCACTGAGCATCCAGCACCTTGAGTACTGAGCACCGAGCACCCCGAGCACTGAACACCCAGCACCCTGAGTATTGAGCACCCAGCACCCTGAGCACTGAGCACCCAGCACCCTGAGCTCTGAGCACGCAGCACCCCGAGCACTGAGCACCCAGCACCCTGAGTACTGAGCACCCAGCACCCTGAGTACTGAGCACCAAGCACCCTGTGTACTGAGCACCCAGCACCCTGAGCACTGAGCACCCAGCACCCTGAGTACTGAGCACCCAGCACCCTGAGTACTGAGCAACCAGCACCCTGAGCACTGAGCACCCAGCACCCTGAGCACTGAGCACTGAGCACCCAGCACCCCGAGCACTGAGCACCCAGCACCCCGAGCACTGAGCACCCAGCACCCTGAGCACTGAGCACCCAGCACCCTGAGCACTGAGCACCCAGCACCCTGAGTACTGAGCACCCAGCACCCTGAGTACTGAGCACCCCGCACCGTGAGAACTGAGCACTCAGCACCCTGAGTACTGAGCAAAGAGCACCCCGAGAACTGAGCACCCAGCACCCTGAGCACTGAGCACCCTGAGGACTGAGCACCCAGCACCCTGAGCACTGAGCACCGATCACCCTGAGCACTGAGCACCCAGCACCCCGAGCACTGAGCACCCAGCACCCTGAGCACTGAGCACCCAGCACCCTGATTACGGAGCACCCCGACCACTGAGCACCCAGCACCCTGAGTACTGAGCCCCCAGCACCCTGAGTACTGAGCACCCAGCACCCCGAGCACTGAGCACCCAGCACCCCGAGAATGAGCACCCAGCACCCTGAGTACTGAGAACCGAGCACCCTGAGTACTGAGCACCCAGCACACTGAGTACTGAGCCCCCAGCACCCTGAGTACTGAGCACCCAGCACCCCGATCACTGAGCACCCAGCACCCCGAGAATGAGCACACAGCACCCTGAGTACTGAGCACCCAGCACCCTGAGTACTGAGCACAAAGCACCCAGAGCACTGAGCAACCAGCAGTCCGAGCACGGAGCACCCAGGACCCCGAGCACTGAGTACTGAGCACCCAGCACCCTGAGTACTGAGCACCGAGCTCCCCGAGCAATGAGCACCCACCACCCTGAGTACTGAGCACCCAGCAACCTGAGCACTGAGCACAATGCACGCTGAGTACTGAGCACCCTGAGTACTGAGCAACGAGGACCCTGAGCACTGAGCACCCAGCACCCCGAGCACTGAGCACCCAGCACACCGAGAATGGGCACCCAGCACCCTGAGTACTGAGAACCGAGGACCCTGAGTACTGACCACCCAGGACCCTGAGTACTGAGCACCCAGCACCAAGAGTACTGAGCAGCAAGCACCCTGAGCACTCAGCACCCAGCACCCTGAGTAATGAGCACCCAGCACCCCGAGTACTGAGCACCCAGCACCGTGAGTACTGAGCACCCACCACCCTGAGTACTGAGCACCCAGCACCCTGAGCACTGAGCACAAAGCATGCTGAGTACTGAGCACCCTGAGCACTGAGCACCCCGATCACTGAGCACCCAGCACCCTGAGGACTCAGCACCCATCACCCCGATCACTGAGCACCCAGCACCCTGAGCACTGAGCACCCAGCACCCTGAGCACTGAGCACCCAGCACCCAGAGCACTGAGCACCCAGCACCCTGCGCACTGAGCACCAAGCACCCTGATTACTGAGCAGCGAGCACCCTGAGTACTGAGCACCCAGCACCCTGAGTACTGAGCACCCAGCACCCTGAGTACTGAGCACCGAGGACCCCGAGTATTGAGCACCCAGCACCCTGAGAACTCAGCACCCAGCACCCCGAGCACTGAGCACCCAGCACCCTGAGTACTGAGCTCCCAGTACCCCAAGCACTGAGCACCCAGCACCCTGAGAACTGAGCACCCTGAGTACTGAGCACCGATCACCCTGAGCACTGAGCACCCAGCACCCTGAGTATTGAGCACCCAGCACCCTGAGCACTGAGCACCCAGCACCCTGAGCACTGAGCACGCAGCACCCCGAGCACTGAGCACCCAGCACCCTGAGTACTGAGCACCCAGCACCCTGATTACTGTGCACCCAGCACCCTGAGTACTGAGCACCCAGCACCCTGAGCACTGAGCACCCAGCACCCTGAGTACTGAGCACCCAGCACCCTGAGTACTGAGCAACCAGCACCCTGAGCACTGAGCACCCAGCACCCTGAGCACTGAGCACTGAGCACCCAGCACCCCGAGCACTGAGCACCCAGCACCCCGAGCACTGAGCACCAAGCACCCTGAGCACTGAGCACCCAGCACCCTGAGCACTGAGCACCCAGCACCCTGAGTACTGAGCACCCAGCACCCTGAGTACTGAGCACCCAGCACCGTGAGAACTGAGCACTCAGCACCCTGAGTACTGAGCACCGAGCACCCCGAGCACTGAGCACCCAGCACCCTGAGCACTGAGCACCCTGAGGACTGAGCACCCAGCACACTGAGCACTGAGCACCGATCACCCTGAGCACTGAGCACCCAGCACCCCGAGCACTGAGCACCCAGCACCCTGAGTACTGAGCACCCAGCACCCCGAGCACTGAGCACCCGGCACCCTGAGTACTGAGCACCCTGCGTACTGAGCACTGAGCACCCAGCACCCTGAGGACTGAGTACCCAGCACCCTGAGCACTGAGCACCCAGCACCCTGAGTACTGAGCACTGATCACACTGAGCACTGAGCACCCAGCACCCCGAGCACTGAGCACCCAGTACCCTGAGTACTGGGCAGCCAGCACCCTGAGCACTGGGCACCCAGCACCCTGAGTACTGAGCACCCAGCACCCTGAGTACTGAGCACCCAGCACCCTGGGCACTGAGCACCCAGCACCCTGAGTACTGAGCACCGAGCACCCTGAGTACTGAGCACCCAGCACCCTGAGTACTGAGCACCCAGCACCCTGAGCACTGAGCACCCAGCACCCTGAGCACTTAGCACCCAGCACCCTGAGTACTGAGCACCCAGCAACCTGAGTACTGAACACCCAGCACCCTGAGCACTGAGCACTGAGCACCCAGCACCCTGAGCACTGAGCACCCAGCACCCTGAGCACGGAGCACCCCGAGGACTGAGCACCCAGCACCCTGAGCACTGAGCACCCAGCACCTTGAGTAAGGAGCACCGAGCACCTCGAGCACTGAGCACCCTGAGTACTGAGCACCCAGCACCCCTATCACTGAGCACCCTGCACCCTGAGCAATGAGCACCCAGCACCCTGAGCACTGAGCACCCAGCACCCTGAGTACTGAGCACCCAGCACGCTGAGTACTGAGCACCCAGCACCTCGAGCACTGAGCAACCAGCACCCTGAGCACGGAGCACCCCGAGGACTGAGCACCCAGCACCTTGAGTACTGAGCACCGAGCACCTCGAGCACTCAGCACCCAGCACCCTGAATACTGAGCACCCAGCACCCTGAGCACTGAGCACCCAGCACCCTGAGCACTGAGCACCCAGCACCCCGAGCACTGAGCACCCAGCACCCTGAGTACTGAGCACCCAACACCCAGAGTACTGAGCACCCAGCACCCTGAGCACTGAGCACCCAGCAACCTGAGTACTGATCACCCAGCACCCTGAGTACTGAACACCCAGCACCCTGAGCACTGAGCACTGAGCACCCTGAGCACTGAGTACTGAGCACTGAGCACCCTGAGCACTGAGCACCCAGCACCCCGAGTACTGAGCACCCAGCACCCCGAGCACTGAGCACCCAGCGCCCCGAGCACTGAGCACCCAGCATCCCGAGCAGTGAGCACCCTGAGCACTGAGCACCCAGCACCCCGAGTACTGAGCACTGATCACCCTGAGCACTGAGCACCAAGCACCCCGAGTATTGAGCACTGAGCACCCTGAATACTGAGCACCCAGCATCCTGAGCACTGAGCACCCAGCACCCTGAGTACTGAGCACTGAGCACCCATCACCCTGAGTACTGAGCACCGAGCACCCTGAGTACTGAGCACCAAGCACCCTGATCACTGAGCACGGAGCACCCCGCGGACTGAGCACCCAGCACCCTGAGCACTGAGCACCCAGCACCTTGAGTACTGAGCACCGAGCACCCCGAGCACTGAACACCCAGCACCCTGAGTATTGAGCACCCAGCACCCTGAGCACTGAGCACCCAGCACCCTGAGCACTGAGCACGCAGCACCCCGAGCACTGAGCACCCAGCACCCTGAGTACTGAGCACCCAGCACCCTGAGTACTGAGCACCCAGCACCCTGAGTACTGAGCACCCAGCACCCTGAGCACTGAGCACCCAGCACCCTGAGTACTGAGCACCCAGCACCCTGAGTACTGAGCAACCAGCACCCTGAGCACTGAGAACCCAGCACCCTGAGCACTGAGCACTGAGCACCCAGCACCCCGAGCACTGAGCACCCAGCACCCCGAGCACTGAGCACCCAGCACCCTGAGCACTGAGCACCCAGCACCCTGAGCACTGAGCACCCAGCACCCTGAGTACTGAGCACCCAGCCCCCTGAGTACTGAGCACACAGCACCGTGAGAACTGAGCACTCAGCACCCTGAGTACTGAGCACCGAGCACCCCGAGCACTGAGCACCCAGCACCCTGAGCACTGAGCACCCTGAGGACTGAGCACCCAGCACCCTGAGCACTGAGCACCGATCACCCTGAGCACTGAGCACCCAGCACCCCGAGCACTGAGCACCCATCACCCTGAGCACTGAGCACCCAGCACCCTGAGCACGGAGCACCCCGACCACTGAGCACCCAGCACCCTGAGTACTGAGCCCCCTGCACCCTGAGTACTGAGCACCCAGCACCCCGAGCACTGAGCACCCAGCACCCCGAGAATGAGCACCCAGCACCCTGAGTACTGAGAACCGAGCACCCTGAGTACTGAGTACCCAGCACCCTGAGTACTGAGCCCCCAGCACCCTGAGTACTGAGCACCCAGCACCCCGATCACTGAGCACCCAGCGCCCCGAGAATGAGCACACAGCACCCTGAGTACTGAGCACCCAGCACCCTGAGTACTGAGCACTAAGCACCCAGAGCACTGAGCAACCAGCACCCCGAGCACGGAGCACCCAGGACCCCGAGCACTGAGTACTGAGCACCCAGCACCCTGAGTACTGAGCACCGAGCTCCCCGAGCACCGAGCACCCACCACCCTGAGTACTGAGCACCCAGCAACCTGAGCACTGAGCACAAAGCACGCTGAGTACTGAGCACCGTGAGTACTGAGCACCGAGGACCCTGAGCACTGAGCACCCAGCACCCCGAGCACTGAGCACCCAGCAACCCGAGAATGGGCACCCAGCACCCTGAGTACTGAGAACCGAGCACACTGTGTACTGAGCACCCAGCACCCTGAGTACTGAGCACCCAGCACCAAGAGTACTGAGCAGCAAGCACCCCGAGCACTGAGCACCCAGCACCCTGAGCACTGAGCACCCAGCACCCTGAGCACTGAGCACCCAGCACCCAGAGCACTGAGCACCCAGCACCCTGCGCACTGAGCACCCAGCACCCTGAGTACTGAGCAGCGAGCACCCTGAGTACTGAGCACCCAGCACCCTGAGTATTGAGCACCCAGCACCCTGAGTACTGAGCACCGAGCACCCCGAGTACTGAGCACCCAGCACCCTGAGAACTCCGCACTCAGCACCCCGAGCACTGAGCACCCTGCACCCTGAGTACTGAGCTCCCAGTACCCCGAGCACTGAGCACCCAGCACCCTGAGTACTGAGCACCGATCACCCTGAACACTGAGCACCCAGCACCCTGAGTATCGAGCACCCAGCACCCTGAGCACTGAGCACCCAGCACCCTGAGCACTGAGCACGCAGCACCTCGAGCACTGAGCACCCAGCACCCTGAGTACTGAGCACCCAGCACCCTGAGTACTGTGCACCCAGCACCCTGAGTACTGAGCACCCAGCACCCTGAGCACTGAGCACCCAGCACACTGAGTACTGAGCACCGAACACCCATAGTACTGAGCAACCAGCACCCTTAGCACTGAGCACCCAGCACCCTGAGCACTGAGCACTGAGCACCCAGCACCCCGAGCACTGAGCACCCAGCACCCCGAGCACTGAGCACCCAGCACCCTGAGCACTGAGCACCCAGCACCCTGAGCACTGAGCACCCAGCACCCTGAGTACTGAGCACCCAGCACCCTGAGTACTGAGCACCCAGCACCGTGAGAACTGAGCACTCAGCACCCTGAGTACTGAGCACCGAGCACCCTGAGCACTGAGCACCCAGCACCCTGAGCACTGAGCACCCTGAGGACTGAGCACCCAGCACCCTGAGCACTGAGCACCGATCACCCTGAGCACTGAGCACCCAGCACCCCGAGCACTGAGCACCCAGCACCCTGAGTACTGAGCACCCAGCAGCCCGAGCACTGAGCACCCCTCACCCTGAGTACTGAGCACCCTGAGTACTGAGCACTGAGCACCCAGCACCCTTCGGACTGAGTACCCAGCACCCTGAGCACTGAGCACCCAGCACCCTGAGTACTGAGCACTGATCACCCTTAGCACTGAGCACCCAGCACCCCGAGCACTGAGCACCCAGCACCCTGAGTACTGAGCACCCAGCACCCTGGGCACTGAGCACCCAGCACCCTGAGTACTGAGCACCGAGCACCCTGAGTACTGAGCACCCAGCACCCTGAGTACTGAGCACCCAGCACCCTGAGCACTGAGCACCCAGCACCCTGAGCACTGAGCACCCAGCACCCTGAGTACTGAGCACCCAGCACGCTGAGTACTGAACACCCAGCACCCTGAACACTGAGTACTGAGCACTGAGCACCCAGCACCATGAGCACTGAGCACCCAGCACCTTGAGTACTGAGCACCGAGCACCTCGAGCACTGAGCACCCTGAGTACTGAGCACCCAGCACCCCTATCACTGAGCACCCAGCACCCTGAGCACTGAGCACCCAGCACCCTGAGCACTGAGCACCCAGCACCCTGAGTACTGAGCACCCAGCACGCTGAGTACTGAGCACCCAGCACCTCGAGCACTGAGCAACCAGCACCCTGAGCACGGTGCACCCCGAGGACTGAGCACCCAGCACCTTGAGTACTGAGCACCGAGCACCTCGAGCACTAAGCACCCAGCACCCTGAGTACTGAGCACTGAGCACCCTGAGCACTGAGTACTGAGTACTGAGCACCCTGAGTACTGAGCACCGAGGACCCTGAGCACTGAGCACCCAGCACCCCGGCACTGAGCACCCAGCACCCCGAGAATGGGCACCCAGCACCCTGAGTACTGAGAACCGAGCACCCTGTGTAGTGAGCACCCAGCACCCTGAGTACTGAGCACCCAGCACCAAGAGTACTGAGCAGCAAGCACCCCGAGCACTGAGCACCCAGCACCCTGAGCACTGAGCACCCAGCACCCTGAGCACTGAGCACCCAGCACCCAGAGCACTGAGCACCCAGCACCCTGAGTACTGAGCAGCGAGCACCCTGAGTACTGAGCACCCAGCACCCTGAGTATTGAGCACCCAGCACCCTGAGTACTGAGCACCGAGCACCCCGAGTACTGAGCACCCAGCACCCTGAGAACTCAGCACTCAGCACCCCGAGCACTGAGCACCCAGCACCCTGAGTAATGAGCTCCCAGTACCCCGAGCACTGAGCACCCAGCACCCTGAGTACTGAGCACCCTGAGTACTGAGCACCGATCACCCTGAGCACTGAGCACCCAGCACCCTGAGTATTGAGCACCCAGCACCCTGAGCACTGAGCACCCAGCACCCTGAGCACTGAGCACGCAGCACCTCGAGCACTGAGCACCCAGCACCCTGAGTACTGAGCACCCAGCACCGAGTACTGTGCACCCAGCACCCTGAGTACTGAGCACCCAGCACCCTGAGCACTGAGCACCCAGCACACTGAGTACTGAGCACCGAACACCCTTAGTATTGAGCAACCAGCACCCTTAGCACTGAGCACCCAGCACCCTGAGCACTGAGCACTGAGCACCCAGCACCCCGACCACTGAGCACCCAGCACCCCGAGCACTGAGCACCCAGCACCCTGAGCACTGAGCACCCAGCACCCTGAGCACTGAGCACCCAGCACCCTGAGTACTGAGCACCCAGCACCCTGAGTACTGAGCACCCAGCACCCCGAGCACTGAGCACCCAGCACCCTGAGCACTGAGCACCGATCACCCTGAGCACTGAGCACCCAGCACCCCGAGCACTGAGCACCCAGCACCCTGAGTACTGAGCACCCAGCAGCCCGAGCACTGAGCACCCGGCACCCTGAGTACTGAGCACCCTGAGTACTGAGCACTGAGCACCCAGCACCCTGAGGACTGAGTACCCAGCACCCTGAGCACTGAGCACCCAGCACCCTGAGAACTGAGCACTGATCACCCTGAGCACTGAGCACCCAGCACCCCTAGCACTGAGCACCCAGCACCCTGAGTATTGAGCAGCCAGCACCCTGAGCACTGAGCACCCAGCACCCTGAGTACTGAGCACCCAGCACCCTGAGTACTGAGCACCCAGCACCCTGGGCACTGAGCACCCAGCACCCTGAGTACTGAGCACCGAGCACCCTGAGTACTGAGCACCCAGCACCCTGAGAACTGAGCACCCAGCACCCTGAGCACTGAGCACCCAGCACCCTGAGCACTGAGCACCCAGCACCCTGAGTACTGAGCACCCAGCACGCTGAGTACTGAACACCCAGCACCCTGAGCACTGAGCACTGAGCACCCAGCACCCTGAGCACTGAGCACCCAGCACCCTGAGCATGGAGCACCCCGAGGACTGAGCACCCAGCACCATGAGCACTGAGCACCCAGCACCTTGATTACTGAGCACCGAGCACCTCGAGCACTGAGCACCCTGAGTACTGAGCACCCAGCACCCCTATCACTGAGCACCCTGCACCCTGAGCACTGAGCACCCAGCACCCTGAGCACTGAGCACCCAGCACCCTGAGTACTGAGCACCCAGCACGCTGAGTACTGAGCACCCAGCACCTCGAGCACTGAGCAACCAGCACCCTGAGCACGGTGCACCCCGAGGACTGAGCACCCAGCACCTTGAGTACTGAGCACCGAGCACCTCGAGCACTAAGCACCCAGCACCCTGAGTACTGAGCACCCAGCACACTGAGCACTGAGCACCCAGCACCCTGAGCACTGAGCACCCAGCACCCCGAACACTGAGCACCCAGCACCCTGAGTACTGAGCACCCAACACCCAGAGTACTGAGCACCCAGCACCCTGAGCACTGAGCACCCAGCAACCTGTGTACTGAGCACCCAGCACCCTGAGTACTGAACACCCAGCACCCTGAGCACTGAGCACTGAGCACCCTGAGCACTGAGTACTGAGCACTGAGCACCCTGAGCACTGAGCACCCAGCACCCCGAGTACTGAGCACCCAGCACCCCGAGCACTGAGCACCCAGCGCCCCGAGCACTGAGCACCCAGCACCCCGAGCACTGAGCACTGAGCACCCTGAGCACTGAGCACCCAGCACCCCGAGTACTGAGCACTGAGCACCCTGAGTACTGAGCACCAAGCACCCCGAGTACTGAGCACTGAGCACCCTGAATACTGAGCACCCAGCACCCTGAGCACTGAGCACCCAGCACACTGAGTACTGAGCACTGAGAACCCAGCACCCCGAGCACTGAGCACCCAGCACCCTGAGTACTGAGCACCAAGCACCCTGATCACTGAGCACGGAGCACCCCGCGGACTGAGGACCCAGCACCCTGAGCACTGAGCACCCAGCACCTTGAGTACTGAGCACCGAGCACCCCGAGCACTGAACACCCAGCACCCTGAGTATTGAGCACCCAGCACCCTGAGCACTGAGCACAAAGCACCCTGAGCACTGAGCACGCAGCACCCCGAGCACTGAGCACCCAGCACCCTGAGTAATGAGCACCCAGCACCCTGAGTACTGAGCACCCAGCACCCTGAGTACTGAGCACCCAGCACCCTGAGCACTGAGCACCCAGCACCCTGAGTACTGAGCACCCAGCACCCTGAGTACTGAGCAACCAGCACCCTGAGCACTGAGCACCCAGCACCCTGAGCACTGAGCACTGAGCTCCCAGCTCCCCGAGCACTGAACACACAGCACCCCGAGCACTGAGCACACAGCACCCTGAGCACTGAGCACCCAGCACCCTGAGCACTGAGCACCCAGCACCCTGAGTACTGAGCACCCAGCACCCTGAGTACTGAGCACCCAGCACCGTGAGAACTGAGCACTCAGCACCCTGAGTACTGAGCACCGAGCACCCCGAGCACTGAGCACCCAGCACCCTGAGCATTGAGCACCCTGAGGACTGAGCACCCAGCACCCTGAGCACTGAGCACCGATCACCCTGAGCACTGAGCACCCAACACCCCGAGCACTGAGCACCCAGCACCCTGAGCACTGAGCACCCAGCACCCTGAGCACGGAGCACCCCGAACACTGAGCACCCAGCACCCTGAGTACTGAGCCCCCAGCACCCTGAATACTGAGCACCCAGCACCCTGATCACTGAGCACCCAGCACCCCGAGAATGAGCACACAGCACCCTGAGTACTGAGCACCCAGCACCCTGAGTACTGAGCACTAAGCACCCAGAGCACTGAGCAACCAGCACCCCGAGCACGGAGCACCCAGGACCCCGAGCACTGAGTACTGAGCACGCAGCACCCTGAGTACTGAGCACCGAGCTCCCCGAGCACTGAGCACCCACCACCCTGAGTACTGAGTACCCAGCAACCTGAGCACTGAGCACAAAGCACGCTGAGTACTGAGCACCCTGAGTACTGAGCACCGAGGACCCTGAGCACTGAGCACCCAGCACCCCGAGCACTGAGCACCCAGCACCCCGAGAATGGGCACCCAGCACCCTGAGTACTGAGAACCGAGCACCCTGAGTACTGAGCACCCAGCACCCTGAGTACTGAGCACCCAGCACCAAGAGTACTGAGCAGCAAGCACCCCGAGCACTGAGCACCCAGCACACTGAGTAATGAGCACCCAGCACGCTGAGCACTGAGCACCCAGCACCCCGAGCACTGAGCACCCTGAATACTGAGCACCCAGCACCCTGAGTACTGTGCACTAAGCACCCAGAGCGCTGAGCACCCAGGACACCGAGCACTGAGTACTGAGCACCCAGCACCCTGAGTACTGAGCATCGAGCTCCCCTAGCACTGAGCACCCTGAGTACAGAGCACACATCACCCTGAGTACTGAGCACCCAGCATCCTGTGCACTGAGCACGCAGCACCCTGAGTACTGAGCACCCAGCACCCCGAGCACTGAGCACCCAGCACCCTGAGTACTGAGCACCCAGCACCATGAGTACTGAGCAACCCGAGCACTGAGCACCCAGCACACTGAGTACTGAGCCCCCAGCACCCTGAGTACAGAGCACCCAGCACCCCGAGAATGAGCACCCAGCTCCCTGAGTACTGAGAACCGAGCACCCTGAGTACTGAGCACAAAGCACCCTGAGTACTGAGCCCCCAGCACCCTGAGTACTGAGCACCCAGCACCCCGAGCACTGAGCACCCAGCACCCCGAGAATGAGCACCCAGCACCCTGAGTACTGAGCACCCAGCACCCTGAGTACTGAGCACTAAGCACCCAGAGCACTGAGCAACCAGCACCCCGAGCACGGATCACCCAGGACCCCAAGCACTGAGTACTGAGCACCCAGCACCCTGAGTACTGAGCACCGAGCTCCCCGAGCACTGAGCACCCAGCACACTGAGCACTGAGCACCCAGCACCCTGAGCACTGAGCACCCAGCACCCTGAGTACTGAGCACCCAGCACGCTGAGTACTGAGCACCCAGCACCCCGAGCACTGAGCACCCAGCACCCTGAGTACTGAGCACTGAGCACCCAGCAACCCGAGCACTGAGCACCCAGCACCCTGTGTACTAAGCACTGAGCACCCTGAGTACTAAGCACCCAGCACCCTGAGTACTGAGCACCCTGGACCCTGAGCACTGAGCACCCATCACCCCGATCACTGAGCACCCAGCACCCTGAGCACTGAGCACCCAGCACCCTGAGCACTGAGCACCAAGCACCCAGAGCACTGAGCACCCAGCACCCTGAGCACCGAGCACCCAGCACCCTGAGTACTGAGCAGCGAGCACCCTGAGTACTGAGCACCCAGCACCCTGAGTACTGAGCACCCAGCACCCTGAGTACTGAGCACCGAGCACCCCGAGTACTGAGCACCCAGCACCCTGAGCACTCAGCACCCAGCACCCTGAGTACTGAGCTCCCAGCACCCCGAGCCCTGAGCACCCAGCAACCTGAGTACTGAGCACCCTGAGTTCTGAGCACCGATCACCCTGAGCACTGAGCACCCAGCACCCTGAGTATTGAGCACCCAGCACCCTGAGCACTGAGCACCCAGCACCCTGAGCACTGAGCACGCAGCACCCCGAGCACTGAGCACCCAGCACCCTGAGTACTGAGCACCCAGCACCCTGAGTACTGAGCACCCAGCACCCTGAGTACTGAGCACCCAGCACCCTGAGCACTGAGCACCCAGCAACCTGAGTACTGAGCACCCAGCACCCTGAGTACTGAGCAACCAGCACCCTGAGCACTGAGCACCCAGCACCCTGAGCACTAAGCACTGAGCACCCAGCACCCCGAGCACTGAGCACCCAGCACCCCGAGCACTGAGCACCCAGCACCCTGAGCACTGAGCACCCAGCACCCTGTGCACTGAGCACCCAGCACCCTGAGTACTGAGCACCCAGCACCCTGAGTACTGAGCACCCAGCACCCTGAGTACTGAGCACCCAGCACGCTGAGTACTGAGCACCCAGCACCCCGAGCACTGAGCACCCAGCACCCTGAGTACTGAGCACTGAGCAACCAGCACCCCGAGCACGGAGCACCCAGGACCCCAAGCACTGAGTACTGAGCACCCAGCACCCTGAGTACTGAGCACCGAGCTCCCCGAGCACTGAGCACCAAGCACACTGAGAACTGAGCACCCAGCACCCTGAGCACTGAGCACCCAGCACCCTGAGTACTGAGCACCCAGCACGCTGAGTACTGAGCACCCAGCACCCCGAGCACTGAGCACCCAGCACCCTGAGTACTGAGCACTGAGCACCCAGCACCCCGAGCACTGAGCACCCAGCACCCCGAGCACTGAGCACCCAGCACCCTGAGTACTGAGCACCCAGCACCCTGAGTAGTGAGCACCCAGCACCGTGAGAACTGAGCACTCAGCTCCCTGAGTACTGAGCACCGAGCACCCCGAGCACTGAGCACCCAGCACCCTGAGCACTGAGCACCCTGAGGACAGAGTACCCAGCACCCTGAGCACTGAGCACCCAGCACACTGAGTACTGAGCACTGATCACCCTGAGCACTGAGCACCCAGCACCCTGAGGACAGAGTACCCAGCACCCTGAGCACTGAGCACCCAGCACCCTGAGTACTGAGCACTGATCACCCTGAGCACTGAGCACACAGCACCCCGAGCACTGAGCACCCAGCACCCTGAGTACTGAGCACTGATCACCCTGAGCACTGAGCACACAGCACCCTGAGCACTGAGCACCCAGCACCCTGAGTACTGAGCACCCAGCACCCTGAGTACTGAGCACCCAGCACCCTGGGCACTGAGCACCCAACACCCTGAGTACTGAGCACCGAGCACCCTGAGTACTGAGCACCCAGCACCCTGGGTACTGAGCACCCAGCACCCTGAGCACTGAGCACCCAGCACCCTGAGCACTGAGCACCCAGCACCCTGAGTACTGAGCACCCAGCACCCTGAGTACTGAACACCCAGCACCCTGAGCACTGAGCACTGAGCACCCAGCACCCTGAGCACTGAGCACCCAGCACCCTGAGCACGGAGCACCCCGAGGACTGAGCACCCAGCACCCTGAGCACTGAGCACCCAGCACCTTGAGTACTGAGCACCGAGCACCTCGAGCACTGAGCACCATGAGTACTGAGCACCCAGCACCCCGATCACTGAGCACCCTGCACCCTGAGCACTGAGCACCCAGCACCCTGAGCACCCAGCACCCTGAGTACTGAGCACCCAGCACGCTGAGTACTGAGCACCCAGCACCCCGAGCACTGAGCAACCAGCACGGTGAGCACGGAGCACCCCGAGGACTGAGCACCCAGCACCTTGAGTACTGAGCACCGAGCACCTCGAGCACTAAGCACCCAGCACCCTGAGTACTGAGCACCCAGCACCATGAGCACTGAGCACCCAGCACCCTGAGCACTGAGCACCCAGCACCCCGAGCACTGAGCACCCAGCACCCTGAGTACTGAGCACCCAACACCCAGTGTACTGAGCACCCAGCACCCTGAGCACTGAGCACCCAGCAACCTGAGTACTGAGCACCCAGCACCCTGAGTACTGAACACCCAGCACCCTGAGCACTGAGCACTGAGCACCCTGAGCACTGAGTACTGAGCACTGAGCACCCTGAGCACTGAGCACCCAGCACCCCGAGTACTGATCACCCAGCACCCCGAGCACTGAGCACCCAGCGCCCCGAGCACTGAGCACCCAGCACCCCGAGCACTGAGCACTGAGCACCCTGAGCACTGAGCACCCAGCACTCTGAGTACTGAGCACTGAGCACCCTGAGTACTGAGCACCAAGCACCCCGAGTACTGAGCACTGAGCACCCTGAATACTGAGCACCCAGCACCCTGAGCACTGAGCACCCAGCACCCTGAGTACTGAGCACCGAGCACCCTGAGTACTGAGCACCCAGCACCCTGATCACTGAGCACGGAGCACCCAGAGGACTGAGCACCCAGCACCCTGAGCACTGAGCACCCAGCACCTTGAGTACTGAGCACAGAGCACCCCGAGCACTGAGCACCCAGCACCCTGAGTATTGAGCACCCAGCACCCTGAGCACTGAGCACCCAGCACCCTGAGCACTGAGCACGCAGCACCCCGAGCACTGAGCACCCAGCACCCTGAGTACTGAGCACCCAGCACCCTGAGTACTGAGCACCCAGCACCTTGAGTACTGAGCACCCAGCACCCTGAGCACTGAGCACCCAGCACCCTGAGTACTGAGCACCCAGCACCCTGAGTACTGAGCAACCAGCACCCTGAGCACTGAGCACCCAGCACCCTGAGCACTGAGCACTGAGCACCCAGTACCCCGAGCACTGAGCACCCAGCACCCCGAGCACTGAGCACCCAGCACCCTGAGCACTGAGCACCCAGCACCCTGAGCACTGAGCACCCAGGACCCTGAGTACTGAGCACCCAGCACCCTGAGTACTGAGCACCCAGCACCGTGAGAACTGAGCACTCAGCACCCTGAGTACTGAGCACCGAGCACCCCGAGCACTGAGCACCCAGCACCCTGAGCACTGAGCACCCTGAGGACTGAGCACCCAGCACCCTGAGCACTGAGCACCGATCACCCTGAGCACTGAGCACCCAGCACCCCGAGCACTGAGCACCCAGCACCCTGAGTACTGAGCACCCAGCACCCCGAGTACTGAGCACCCAGCACCCTGAGTACTGAGCACCCAGCACCCCGAGCACTGAGCACCCGGCACCCTGAGTACTGAGCACCCTGAGTACTGAGCACTGAGCACCCAGCACCCTGAGGACTGAGTACCCAGCACCCTGAGCACTGAGCACCCAGCACCCTGAGTACTGAGCACTGATCACCCTGAGCACTGAGCACCCAGCACCCCGAGCACTGAGCACCCAGCACCCTGAGAACTGAGCAGCCAGCACCCTGAGCACTGAGCACCCAGCACCATGAGTACTGAGCACCCAGCACCCTGAGTACTGAGCACCCAGCACCCTGGGCACTGAGCACCCAGCACCCTGAGCACTGAGCACCCAGCACCCTGAGCACTGAGCACCCAGCACCCTGAGCACTGAGCACCCAGCACCCTGAGTACTGAGCACCCAGCACCCTGAGTACTGAACACCCAGCACCCTGAGCACTGAGCACTGAGCACCCAGCACCCTGAGCACTGAGCACTGAGCACCCAGCACCCAGAGCACTGAGCACCCAGCACCCCGAGCACTGAGCACCCAGCAACCTGAGCACCCAGCACCCTGAGCACTGAGCACCATGAGCACTGAGCACTGAGTACCCAGCACGCTGAGTACTGAGCACTGAGCACACAGCACCCTGAGTACTGAGCACCCAGCACCCCGAGCACTGAGTACCCAGCGCCCCGAGCACTGAGCACCCAGCACCCCGAGCACTGAGCACCCAGCACCCTGAGTACTGAGCAACCAGCACCCTGAGCACTGAGCACCCAGCACCCTGAGCACTGAGCGCTGAGCACCCAGCACCCCGAGCACTGAGCACCCAGCACCCCGAGCACTGAGCACCCAGCACCCTGAGCACTGAGCACCCAGCACCCTGTGCACTGAGCACCCAGCACCCTGAGTACTGAGCACCCAGCACCCTGAGTACTGAGCACCCAGCACCCTGAGTACTGAGCACCCAGCACGCTGAGTACTGAGCACCCAGCACCCCGAGCACTGAGGACCCAGCACCCTGAGTACTGAGCACTGAGCAACCAGCACCCCAAGCACGGAGCACCCAGGACCCCAAGCACTGAGTACAGAGCACCCAGCACCCTGAGTACTGAGCATCGAGCTCCCCGAGCACTGAGCACCCAGCACACTGAGCACTGAGCACCCAGCACCCTGAGCACTGAGCACCCAGCACCCTGAGTACTGAGCACCCAGCACGCTGAGTACTGAGCACCCAGCACCCCGAGCACTGAGCACCCAGCACCCTGAGTACTGAGCACTGAGCACCCAGCACCCCGAGCACTGAGCACCCAGCACCCTGTGCACTGAGAATCCAGCACCCTGAGTACTGAGCACCCAGCACCCTGAGTACTGAGCAACCAGCACCGTGAGAACTGAGCACTCAGCACCCTGAGTACTGAGCACCGAGCACCCTGATCACTGAGCACCCAGCACCCTGAGCACTGAGCACCCTGAGGACTGAGCACCCAGCACCCTGAGCACTGAGCACCGATCACCCTGAGCACTGAGCACCCAGCACCCCGAGCACTGAGCACCCAGCACCCTGAGTACTGAGCACCCAGCACCCCGAGTACTGAGCACCCAGCACCCTGAGTACTGAGCACCCAGCACCCCGAGCACTGAGCACCCGGCACCCTGAGTACTGAGCACCATGAGTACTGAGCACTGAGCACCCAGCACCCTGAGGACAGAGTACCCAGCACCCTGAGCACTGAGCACCCAGCACCCTGAGTACTGAGCACTGATCACGATGAGCACTGAGCACCCAGCACCCCGAGCACTGAGCACCCAGCACCCTGAGTACTGAGCATCCAGCACCCTGAGCACTGAGCACCCAGCACCCTGAGTACTGAGCACCCAGCACCCTGAGTACTGAGCACCCAGCACCCTGGGCACTGAGCACCCAGCACCCTGAGTACTGAGCACCGAGCACCCTGAGTACTGAGCACCCAGCACCCTGAGTACTGAGCACCCAGCACCCTGAGCACTGAGCACCCAGCACCCTGAGCACTGAGCACCCAGCACCCTGAGTACTGAGCACCCAGCACCCTGAGTACTGAACACCCAGCACCCTGAGCACTGAGCACTGAGCACCCAGCAGCCTGAGCACTGAGCACCCAGCACCCTGAGCACGGAGCACCCCGAGGACTGAGCACCCAGCACCCTGAGCACTGAGCACCCAGCACCTTGAGTACTGAGCACCGTGCACCTCGAGCACTGAGCACCCTGAGTACTGAGCACCCAGCACCCCGATCACTGAGCACCCTGCACCCTGAGCACTGAGCACCCAGCACCCTGAGCACTGAGCACCCAGCACCCTGTGTACTGAGCACCCAGCACGCTGAGTACTGAGCACCCAGCACCCCGAGCAGTGAGCAACCAGCACCGTGAGCACGGAGCACCCCGAGGACTGAGCACCCAGCACCTTGAGTACTGAGCACCGAGCACCTCGAGCACTAAGCACCCAGCACACTGAGTACTGAGCACCCAGCACCCTGAGCACTGAGCACCCAGCACCCTGAGCACTGAGCACCCAGCAACCTGAGTACTGAGCACTCAGCACCCTGAGTACTGAACACCCAGCACCCTGAGCACTGAGCACTGAGCACCCTGAACACTGAGTACTGAGCACTGAACACCCTGAGCACTGAGCACCCAGCACCCCGAGTACTGAGCACCCAGCACCCCGAGCACTGAGCACCCAGCGCCCCGAGCACTGAGCACCCAGCACCCCGAGCACAGAGCACTGAGCACCCTGAGCACTGAGCAACCAGCACCCCGAGTACTGAGCACTGAGCACCTTGAGTACTGAGCACCAAGCACCCCGAGTACTGAGCACTGAGCACCCTGAATACTGAGCACCCAGCACCCTGAGCACTGAGCACCCAGCACCCTGAGTACTCAGCACTGAGAACCCAGCACCCCGAGGACTGAGCACCCAGCACCCTGAGTACTGAGCACCGAGCACCCTGAGTACTGAGCACCCAGCACCCTGATCACTGAGCACGGAGCATCCCGAGGTACTGAGCACCCAGCACAATGAGCACTGAGCACCCAGCACCCTGAGGACTGAGTACCCAGCACCCTGAGCACTGAGCACCCAGCACCCTGAGTACTGAGCACTGATCACCCTGAGCACTGAGCACCCAGCACCCCGAGCACTGAGCACCCAGCACCCTGAGTACTGAGCACCCAGCACCCTGGGCACTGAGCACCCAGCACACTGAGTACTGAGCACCGAGCACCCTGAGTACTGAGCACCCATCACACTGAGTACTGAGCACCCAGCACCCTGAGCACTGAGCACCCAGCACCCTGAGCACTGAGCACCCAGCACCCTGAGTACTGAGCACCCAGCACCCTGAGTACTGAACACCCAGCACCCTGAGCACTGAGCACTGAGCACCCAGCACCCTGAGCACTGAGCACTGAGCACCCAGCACCCTGAGCACTGAGCACCCAGCACCCCGAGCACTGAGCACCCAGCACCCTGAGCACCCAGCACCCTGAGCACTGAGCACCATGAGCACTGAGCACTGAGCACCCAGCACGCTGAGTACTGAGCACTGAGCACACAGCACCCTGAGTACTGAGCACCCAGCACCCCGAGCACTGAGTACCCAGCGCCCCGAGCACTGAGCACCCAGCACCCCGAGCACTGAGCACCCAGCACCCTGAGTACTGAGCAACCAGCACCCTGAGCACTGAGCAACCAGCACCCTGAGCACTGAGCGCTGAGCACCCAGCACCCCGAGCACTGAGCACCCAGCACCCTGAGCACTGAGCACCCAGCACCCTGAGCACTGAGCACCCAGCACCCTGTGCACTGAGCACCCAGCACCCTGAGTACTGAGCACCCAGCACCCTGAGTACTGAGCACCCAGCACCCTGAGTACTGAGCACCCAGCACGCTGAGTACTGAGCACCCAGCACCCCGAGCACTGAGGACCCAGCACCCTGAGTACTGAGCACTGAGCAACCAGCACCCCGAGCACGGAGCACCCAGGACCCCAAGCACTGAGTACAGAGCACCCAGCACCCTGAGTACTGAGCACCGAGCTCCCCGAGCACTGAGCACCCAGCACACTGAGCACTGAGCACCCAGCACCCTGTGCACTGAGCACCCAGCACCCTGAGTACTGAGCACCCAGCACCCTGAGTACTGAGCACCCAGCACCCTGAGTACTGAGCACCCAGCACGCTGAGTACTGAGCACCCAGCACCCCGAGCACTGAGCACCCAGCACCCTGAGTACTGAGCACTGAGCACCCAGCACCCCGAGAACTGAGCACCCAGCACCCTGTGCACTGAGCATCCAGCACCCTGAGTACTGAGCACCCAGCACCCTGAGTACTGAGCACCCAGCATCGTGAGAACTGAGCACTCAGCACCCTGAGTACTGAGCACCGAGCACCCCAAGCACTGAGCACCCAGCACCCTGAGCACTGAGCACCCTGAGGACTGAGCACCCAGCACCCTGAGCACTGAGCACCGATCACCCTGAGCACTGAGCACCCAGCACCCCGAGCACTGAGCACCCAGCACCCTGAGTACTGAGCACCCAGCACCCCGAGTACTGAGCACCCAGCACCCTGAGTACTGAGCACCCAGCACCCCGAGCACTGAGCACCCGGCACCCTGAGTACTGAGCACCATGAGTACTGAGCACTGAGCACCCAGCACCCTGAAGACAGAGTACCCAGCACCCTGAGCACTGAGCACCCAGCACCCTGAGTACTGAGCACTGATCACCCTGAGCACTGAGCACCCAGCACCCCGAGCACTGAGCACCCAGCACCCTGAGTACTGAGCATCCAGCACCCTGAGCACTGAGCACACAGCACCCTGAGTACTGAGCACCCAGCACCCTGAGTACTGAGCACCCAGCACCCTGGGCACTGAGCACCCAGCACCCTGAGTACTGAGCACCGAGCACCCTGAGTACTGAGCACCCAGCACCCTGAGTACTGAGCACCCAGCACCCTGAGCACTGAGCACCCAGCACACTGAGCACTGAGCACCCAGCACCCTGAGTACTGAGCACCCAGCACCCTGAGTACTGAACACCCAGCACCCTGAGCACTGAGCACTGAGCACCCAGCACCCTGAGCACTGAGCACCCAGCACCCTGAGCACGGAGCACCCCGAGGACTGAGCACCCAGCACCCTGAGCACTGAGCACCCAGCACCTTGAGTACTGAGCACCGTGCACCTCGAGCACTGAGCACCCTGAGTACTGAGCACCCAGCACCCCGATCACTGAGCACCCTGCACCCTGAGCACTGAGCACCCAGCACCCTGAGCACTGAGCACCCAGCACCCTGAGTACTGAGCACCCAGCACGCTGAGTACTGAGCACCCAGCACCCCGAGCAGTGAGCAACCAGCACCGTGAGCACGGAGCACCCCGAGGACTGAGCACCCAGCACCTTGAGTACTGAGCACCGAGCACCTCGAGCACTAAGCACCCAGCACCCTGAGTACTGAGCACCCAGCACCCTGAGCACTGAGCACCCAGCACCCTGAGCACTGAGCACCCAGCAACCTGAGTACTGAGCACTCAGCACCCTGAGTACTGAACACCCAGCACCCTGAGCACTGAGCACTGAGCAACCAGCACCCCGAGCACGGAGCACCCAGGACCCCAAGCACTGAGTACTGAGCACCCAGCACCCTGAGTACTGAGCAATGAGCTCCCCGAGCACTGAGCACCCAGCACACTGAGAACTGAGCACCCAGCACCCTGAGCACTGAGCACCCAGCACCCTGAGTACTGAGCACCCAGCACGCTGAGTACTGAGCACCCAGCACCCCGAGCACTGAGCACCCAGCACCCTGAGTACTGAGCTCTGAGCACCCAGCACCCTGAGTACTGAGCACCCAGCACCCTGAGTAGTGAGCAACCAGCACCGTGAGAACTGAGCACTCAGCTCCCTGAGTACTGAGCACCGAGCACCCCGAGCACTGAGCACCCAGCACCCTGAGCACTGAGCACCCTGAGGACAGAGTACCCAGCACCCTGAGCACTGAGCACCCAGCACACTGAGTATTGAGCACTGATCACCCTGAGCACTGAGCACCCAGCACCCTGAGGACAGAGTAACCAGCACCCTGAGCACTGAGCACCCAGCACCCTGAGTACTGAGCACTGATCACCCTGAGCACTGAGCACACAGCACCCCGAGCACTGAGCACCCAGCACCCTGAGTACTGAGCAGCCAGCACCCTGAGCACTGAGCACCCAGCACCCTGAGTACTGAGCACCCAGCACCCTGAGTACTGAGCACCCAGCACCCTGGGCACTGAGCACCCAACACCCTGAGTACTGAGCACCGAGCACCCTGAGTACTGAGCACCCAGCACCCTGGGTACTGAGCACCCAGCACCCTGAGCACTGAGCACCCAGCACCCTGAGCACTGAGCACCCAGCACCCTGAGTACTGAGCACCCAGCACCCTGAGTACTGAACACCCAGCACCCTGAGCACTGAGCACTGAGCACCCAGCACCCTGAGCACTGAGCACCCAGCACCCTGAGCACGGAGCACCCCGAGGACTGAGCACCCAGCACCCTGAGCACTGAGCACCCAGCACCTTGAGTACTGAGCACCGAGCACCTCGAGCACTGAGCACCATGAGTATTGAGCACCCAGCACCCCGATCACTGAGCACCCTGCACCCTGAGCACCCAGCACCCTGAGTACTGAGCACCCAGCACGCTGAGTACTGAGCACCCAGCACCCCGAGCACTGAGCAACCAGCACCGTGAGCACGGAGCACCCCGAGGACTGAGCACCCAGCACCTTGAGTACTGAGCACCGAGCACCTCGAGCACTAAGCACCCAGCACCCTGAGTACTGAGCACCCAGCACCATGAGCACTGAGCACCCAGCACCCTGAGCACTGAGCACCCAGCACCCCGAGCACTGAGCACCCAGCACCCTGAGTACTGAGCACCCAACACCCAGAGTACTGAGCACCCAGCACCCTGAGCACTGAGCACCGAGCAACCTGAGTACTGAGCACCCAGCACCCTGAGTACTGAACACCCAGCACCCTGAGCACTGAGCACTGAGCACCCTGAGCACTGAGTACTGAGCACTGAGCACCCTGAGCACTGAGCACCCAGCACCCCGAGTTCTGATCACCCAGCACCCCGAGCACTGAGCACCCAGCGCCCCGAGCACTGAGCACCCAGCACCCCGAGCACTGAGCACCCAGCACCCTGAGCACTGAGCACCCAGCACCCTGTGCACTGAGCACCCAGCACCCTGAGCACTGAGCACCGAGCAACCTGAGTACTGAGCACCCAGCACCCTGAGTACTGAACTCCCAGCACCCTGAGCACTGAGCACTGAGCACCCTGAGCACTGAGTACTGAGCACTGAGCACCCTGAGCACTGAGCACCCAGCACCCCGAGTACTGATCACCCAGCACCCCGAGCACTGAGCACCCAGCGCCCCGAGCACTGAGCACCCAGCACCCCGAGCACTGAGCACTGAGCACCCTGAGCACTGAGCACCCAGCACCCCGAGTACTGAGCACTGAGCACCCTGAGTACTGAGCACCAAGCACCCCGAGTACTGAGCACTGAGCACCCTGAATACTGAGCACCCAGCACCCTGAGCACTGAGCACCCAGCACCCTGAGTACTGAGCACTGAGAACCCAGCACCCCGAGCACTGAGCACCCAGCACCCTGAGTACTGAGCACCGAGCACCCTGAGTACTGAGCACCCAGCACCCTGATCACTGAGCACGGAGCACCCCGAGGACTGAGCACCCAGCACCCTGAGCACTGAGCACCCAGCACCTTGAGTACTGAGCACCGAGCACCCCGAGCACTGAGCACCCAGCACCCTGAGTATTGAGCACCCAGCACCCTGAGCACTGAGCACCCAGCACCCTGAGCACTGAGCACGCAGCACCCCGAGCACTGAGCACCCAGCACCCTGAGTACTGAGCACCCAGCACCCTGAGTACTGAGCACCCAGCACCTTGAGTACTGAGCACCCAGCACCCTGAGCACTGAGCACCCAGCACCCTGAGTACTGAGCAACCAGCACCCTGAGCACTGAGCACCCAGCACCCTGAGCACTGAGCACTGAGCACCCAGTACCCCGAGCACTGAGCACCCAGCACCCCGAGCACTGAGCACCCAGCACCCTGAGCACTGAGCACCCAGCACCCTGAGCACTGAGCACCCAGCACCCTGAGTACTGAGCACCCAGCACCCTGAGTACTGAGCACCCAGCACCGTGAGAACTGAGCACTCAGCACCCTGAGTACTGAGCACCGAGCACCCCGAGCACTGAGCACCCAGCACCCTGAGCACTGAGCACCCTGAGGACTGAGCACCCAGCACCCTGAGCACTGAGCACCGATCACCCTGAGCACTGAGCACCCAGCACCCCGAGCACTGAGCACCCAGCACCCTGAGTACTGAGCACCCAGCACCCCGAGTACTGAGCACCCAGCACCCTGAGTACTGAGCACCCAGCACCCCGAGCACTGAGCACCCGGCACCCTGAGTACTGAGCACCCTGAGTACTGAGCACTGAGCACCCAGCACCCTGAGGACTGAGTACCCAGCACCCTGAGCACTGAGCACCCAGCACCCTGAGTACTGAGCACTGATCACCCTGAGCACTGAGCACCCAGCACCCTGAGCACTGAGCACCCAGCACCCTGAGAACTGAGCAGGCAGCACCCTGAGCACTGAGCACCCCGCACCCTGAGTACTGAGCACCCAGCACCCTGAGTACTGAGCACCCAGCACCCTGGGCACTGAGCACCCAGCACCCTGAGTACTGAGCACCGAGCACCCTGAGTACTGAGCACCCAACACCCTGAGTACTGAGCACCCAGCACACTGAGCACTGAGCACCCAGCACCCTGAGCACTGAGCACCCAAAACCCTGAGTACTGAGCACCCAGCACCCTGAGTACTGAACACCCAGCACCCTGAGCACTGAGCACTGAGCACCCAGCACCCTGAGCACTGAGCACTGAGCACCCAGCACCCTGAGCACTGAGCACCCAGCACCCCGAGCACTGAGCACCCAGCACCCTGAGCACCCAGCACCCTGAGCACTGAGCACCATGAGCACTGAGCACTGAGCACCCAGCACGCTGAGTACTGAGCACTGAGCACACAGCACCCTGAGTACTGAGCACCCAGCACCCCGAGCACTGAGTACCCAGCGCCCCGAGCACTGAGCACCCAGCACCCCGAGCACTGAGCACCCAGCACCCTGAGTACTGAGCAACCAGCACACTGAGCACTGAGCACCAAGCACCCTGAGCACTGAGCGCTGAGCACCCAGCACCCCGAGCACTGAGCACCCAGCACACCGAGCACTGAGCACCCAGCACCCTGAGCACTGAGCACCCAGCACCCTGTGCACTGAGCACCCAGCACCCTGAGTACTGAGCACCCAGCACCCTGAGTACTGAGCACCCAGCACCCTGAGTACTGAGCACCCAGCACGCTGAGTACTGAGCACCCAGCACCCCGAGCACTGAGGACCCAGCACCCTGAGTACTGAGCACTGAGCAACCAGCACCCCGAGCACGGAGCACCCAGGACCCCAAGCACTGAGTACAGAGCACCCAGCACCCTGAGTACTGAGCACCGAGCTCCCCGAGCACTGAGCACCCAGCACACTGAGCACTGAGCACCCAGCACCCTGAGCACTGAGCACCCAGCACCCTGAGTACTGAGCACCCAGCACGCTGAGTACTGAGCAGCCAGCACCCCAAGCACTGAGCACCCAGCACCCTGAGTACTGAGCACTGAGCACCCAGCACCCCGAGCACTGAGCACCCAGCACCCTGTGCACTGAGCATCCAGCACCCTGAGTACTGAGCACCCAGCACCCTGAGTACTGAGCAACCAGCACCGTGAGAACTGAGCACTCAGCACCCTGAGTACTGAGCACCGAGCACCCCGAGCACTGAGCACCCAGCACCCTGAGCACTGAGCACCCTGAGGACTGAGCACCCAGCACCCTGAGCACTGAGCACCGATCACCCTGAGCACTGAGCACCCAGCACCCCGAGCACTGAGCACCCAGCACCCTGAGTACTGAGCACCCAGCACCCCGAGTACTGAGCACCCAGCACCCTGAGTACTGAGCACCCAGCACCCCGAGCACTGAGCACCCGGCACCCTGAGTACTGAGCACCATGAGTACTGAGCACTGAGCACCCAGCACCCTGAGGACAGAGTACCCAGCACCCTGAGCACTGAGCACCCAGCACCCTGAGTACTGAGCACTGATCACCCTGAGCACTGAGCACCCAGCACCCCGAGCACTGAGCACCCAGCACCCTGAGTACTGAGCATCCAGCACCCTGAGCACTGAGCACCCAGCACCCTGAGTACTGAGCACCCAGCACCCTGAGTACTGAGCACCCAGCACCCTGGGCACTGAGCACCCAGCACCCTGAGTACTGAGCACCGAGCACCCTGAGTACTGAGCACCCAGCACCCTGAGTACTGAGCACCCAGCACCCTGAGCACTGAGCACCCAGCACCCTGAGCACTGAGCACCCAGCACCCTGAGTACTGAGCACCCAGCACCCTGAGTACTGAACACCCAGCACCCTGAGCACTGATTACTGAGCACCCAGCACCCTGAGCACTGAGCACCCAGCACCCTGAGCACGGAGCACCCCGAGGACTGAGCACCCAGCACCCTGAGCACTGAGCACCCAGCACCTTGAGTACTGAGCACCCTGAGTACTGAGCACCCAGCACCCCGATCACTGAGCACCCTGCACCCTGAGCACTGAGCACCCAGCACCCTGAGCACTGAGCACCCAGCACCCTGAGTACTGAGCACCCAGCACGCTGAGTACTGAGCACCCAGCACCCCGAGCAGTGAGCAACCAGCACCGTGAGCACGGAGCACCCCGAGGACTGAGCACCCAGCACCTTGAGTACTGAGCACCGAGCACCTCGAGCACTAAGCACCCAGCACCCTGAGTACTGAGCACCCAGCACCCTGAGCACTGAGCACCCAGCACCCCGAGTACTGAGCACCCAGCACCCCGAGCACTGAGCACCCAGCGCCCCGAGCACTGAGCACCCAGCACCCCGAGCACTGAGCACTGAGCACCCTGAGCACTGAGCACCCAGCACCCCGAGTACTGAGCACTGAGCACCTTGAGTACTGAGCACCAAGCACCCCGAGTACTGAGCACTGAGCACCCTGAATACTGAGCACCCAGCACCCTGAGCACTGAGCACCCAGCACCCTGAGTACTCAGCACTGAGAACCCAGCACCCCGAGGACTGAGCACCCAGCACCCTGAGTACTGAGCACCGAGCACCCTGAGAACTGAGCACCCAGCACCCTGATCACTGAGCACGGAGCACCCCGAGGTACTGAGCACCCAGCACCCTGAGCACTGAGCACCCAGCACCCTGAGGACTGAGTACCCAGCACCCTGAGCACTGAGCACCCAGCACCCTGAGTACTGAGCACTGATCACCCTGAGCACTGAGCACCCAGCACCCCGAGCACTGAGCACCCAGCACCCTGAGTACTGAGCACCCAGCACCCTGGGCACTGAGCACCCAGCACCCTGAGTACTGAGCACCGAGCACCCTGAGTACTGAGCACCCATCACCCTGAGTACTGAGCACCCAGCACCCTGAGCACTGAGCACCCAGCACCCTGAGCACTGAGCACCCAGCACCCTGAGTACTGAGCACCCAGCACCCTGAGTACTGAACACCCAGCACCCTGAGCACTGAGCACTGAGCACCCAGCACCCTGAGCACTGAGCACTGAGCACCCAGCACCCTGAGCACTGAGCACCCAGCACCCCGAGCACTGAGCACCCAGCACCCTGAGCACCCAGCACCCTGAGCACTGAGCACCATGAGCACTGAGCACTGAGCACCCAGCACGCTGAGTACTGAGCACTGAGCACACAGCACCCTGAGTACTGAGCACCCAGCACCCCGAGCACTGAGTACCCAGCACCCCGAGCACTGAGCACGCAGCACCCCGAGCACTGAGCACCCAGCACCCTGAGTACTGAGCAACCAGCACCCTGAGCACTGAGCACCCAGCACCCTGAGCACTGAGCGCTGAGCACCCAGCACCCCGAGCACTGAGCACCCAGCACCCCGAGCACTGAGCACCCAGCACCCTGAGCACTGAGCACCCAGCACCCTGTGCACTGAGCACCCAGCACCCTGAGTACTGAGCACCCAGCACCCTGAGTACTGAGCACCCAGCACCCTGAGTACTGAGCACCCAGCACGCTGAGTACTGAGCACCCAGCACCCCGAGCACTGAGGACCCAGCACCCTGAGTACTGAGCACTGAGCAACCAGCACCCCGAGCACGGAGCACCCAGTACCCCAAGCACTGAGTACAGAGCACCCAGCACCCTGAGTACTGAGCACCGAGCTCCCCGAGCACTGAGCACCCAGCACACTGAGCACTGAGCACCCAGCACCCTGAGCACTGAGCACCCAGCACCCTGAGTACTGAGCACCCAGCACGCTGAGTACTGAGCACCCAACACCCCGAGCACTGAGCACCCAGCACCCTGAGTACTGAGCACTGAGCACCCAGCACCCCGAGAACTGAGCACCCAGCACCCTGTGCACTGAGCATCCAGCACCCTGAGTACTGAGCACCCAGCACCCTGAGTACTGAGCACCCAGCACCCCGAGCACTGAGCACCCAGCACCCTGAGTACTGAGCACCCAGCACCCTGAGTACTGAGCACCCAGCACCCTGAGCACTGAGCACCCAGCACCCTGAGCACTGAGCACCCAGCACCCTGAGTACTGAGCACCCAGCACCCTGAGTACTGAACACCCAGCACCCTGAGCACTGAGCACTGAGCACCCAGCACCCTGAGCACTGAGCACCCAGCACCCTGAGCACGGAGCACCCCGAGGACTGAGCACCCAGCACCCTGAGCACTGAGCACCCAGCACCTTGAGTACTGAGCACCGTGCACCTCGAGCACTGAGCACCCTGAGTACTGAGCACCCAGCACCCCGATCACTGAGCACCCTGCACCCTGAGCACTGAGCACCCAGCACCCTGAGCACTGAGCACCCAGCACCCTGAGTACTGAGCACCCAGCACGCTGAGTACTGAGCACCCAGCACCCCGAGCAGTGAGCAACCAGCACCGTGAGCACGGAGCACCCCGAGGACTGAGCACCCAGCACCTTGAGTACTGAGCACCGAGCACCTCGAGCACTAAGCACCCAGCACCCTGAGTACTGAGCACCCAGCACCCTGAGCACTGAGCACCCAGCACCCTGAGCACTGAGCACCCAGCAACCTGAGTATTGAGCACTCAGCACCCTGAGTACTGAACACCCAGCACCCTGAGCACTGAGCACTGAGCACCCTGAGCACTGAGTACTGAGCACTGAGCACCCTGAGCACTGAGCACCCAGCACCCCGAGTACTGAGCACCCAGCACCCCGAGCACTGAGCACCCAGCGCCCCGAGCACTGAGCACCCAGCACCCCGAGCACTGAGCACTGAGCACCCTGAGCACTGAGCACCCAGCACCCCGAGTACTGAGCACTGAGCACCTTGAGTACTGAGCACCAAGCACCCCGAGTACTGAGCACTGAGCACCCTGAATACTGAGCACCCAGCACCCTGAGCACTGAGCACCCAGCACCCTGAGTACTCAGCACTGAGAACCCAGCACCCCGAGGACTGAGCACCCAGCACCCTGAGTACTGAGCACCGAGCACCCTGAGTACTGAGCACCCAGCACCCTGATCACTGAGCACGGAGCACCCCGAGGTACTGAGCACCCAGCACCCTGAGCACTGAGCACCCAGCACCCTGAGGACTGAGTACCCAGCACCCTGAGCACTGAGCACCCAGCACCCTGAGTACTGAGCACTGATCACCCTGAGCACTGAGCACCCAGCACCCCGAGCACTGAGCACCCAGCACCCTGAGTACTGAGCACCCAGCACCCTGGGCACTGAGCACCCAGCACCCTGAGTACTGAGCACCGAGCACCCTGAGTACTGAGCACCCATCACCCTGAGTACTGAGCACCCAGCACCCTGAGCACTGAGCACCCAGCACCCTGAGCACTGAGCACCCAGCACCCTGAGTACTGAGCACCCAGCACCCTGAGTACTGAACACCCAGCACCCTGAGCACTGAGCACTGAGCACCCAGCACCCTGAGCACTGAGCACTGAGCACCCAGCACCCTGAGCACTGAGCACCCAGCACCCCGAGCACTGAGCACCCAGCACCCTGAGCACCCAGCACCCTGAGCACTGAGCACCATGAGCACTGAGCACTGAGCACCCAGCACGCTGAGTACTGAGCACTGAGCACACAGCACCCTGAGTACTGAGCACCCAGCACCCCGAGCACTGAGTACCCAGCGCCCCGAGCACTGAGCACGCAGCACCCCGAGCACTGAACACCCAGCACCCTGAGTACTGAGCAACCAGCACCCTGAGCACTGAGCACCCAGCACCCTGAGCACTGAGCGCTGAGCACCCAGCACCCCGAGCACTGAGCACCCAGCACCCCGAGCACTGAGCACCCAGCACCCTGAGCACTGAGCACCCAGCACCCTGTGCACTGAGCACCCAGCACCCTGAGTACTGAGCACCCAGCACCCTGAGTACTGAGCACCCAGCACCCTGAGTACTGAGCACCCAGCACGCTGAGTACTGAGCACCCAGCACCCCGAGCACTGAGGACCCAGCACCCTGAGTACTGAGCACTGAGCAACCAGCACCCCGAGCACGGAGCACCCAGGACCCCAAGCACTGAGTACAGAGCACCCAGCACCCTGAGTACTGAGCACCGAGCTCCCCGAGCACTGAGCACCCAGCACACTGAGCACTGAGCACCCAGCACCCTGAGCACTGAGCACCCAGCACCCTGAGTACTGAGCACCCAGCACGCTGAGTACTGAGCACCCAGCACCCCGAGCACTGAGCACCCAGCACCCTGAGTACTGAGCACTGAGCACCCAGCACCCCGAGAACTGAGCACCCAGCACCCTGTGCACTGAGCATCCAGCACCCTGAGTACTGAGCACCCAGCACCCTGAGTACTGAGCACCCAGCACCGTGAGAACTGAGCACTCAGCACGCTGAGTACTGAGCAGCGAGCACCCCGAGCACTGAGCACCCAGCACCCTGAGTACTGAGCACCCAGCACCCTGAGTACTGAGCACCCAGCACCCTGAGCACTGAGCACCCAGCACCCTGAGCACTGAGCACCCAGCACCCTGAGTACTGAGCACCCAGCACCCTGAGTACTGAACACCCAGCACCCTGAGCACTGAGCACTGAGCACCCAGCACCCTGAGCACTGAGCACCCAGCACCCTGAGCACGGAGCACCCCGAGGACTGAGCACCCAGCACCCTGAGCACTGAGCACCCAGCACCTTGAGTACTGAGCACCGTGCACCTCGAGCACTGAGCACCCTGAGTACTGAGCACCCAGCACCCCGATCACTGAGCACCCTGCACCCTGAGCACTGAGCACCCAGCACCCTGAGCACTGAGCACCCAGCACCCTGAGTACTGAGCACCCAGCACGCTGAGTACTGAGCACCCAGCACCCCGAGCAGTGAGCAACCAGCACCGTGAGCACGGAGCACCCCGAGGACTGAGCACCCAGCACCTTGAGTACTGAGCACCGAGCACCTCGAGCACTAAGCACCCAGCACCCTGAGTACTGAGCACCCAGCACCCTGAGCACTGAGCACCCAGCACCCTGAGCACTGAGCACCCAGCAACCTGAGTACTGAGCACTCAGCACCCTGAGTACTGAACACCCAGCACCCTGAGCACTGAGCACTGAGCACCCTGAGCACTGAGTACTGAGCACTGAGCACCCTGAGCACTGAGCACCCAGCACCCCGAGTACTGAGCACCCAGCACCCCGAGCACTGAGCACCCAGCGCCCCGAGCACTGAGCACCCAGCACCCCGAGCACTGAGCACTGAGCACCCTGAGCACTGAGCACCCAGCACCCCGAGTACTGAGCACTGAGCACCTTGAGTACTGAGCACCAAGCACCCCGAGTACTGAGCACTGAGCACCCTGAATACTGAGCACCCAGCACCCTGAGCACTGAGCACCCAGCACCCTGAGTACTCAGCACTGAGAACCCAGCACCCCGAGGACTGAGCACCCAGCACCCTGAGTACTGAGCACCGAGCACCCTGAGTACTGAGCACCCAGCACCCTGATCACTGAGCACGGAGCACCCCGAGGTACTGAGCACCCAGCACCCTGAGCACTGAGCACCCAGCACCCTGAGGACTGAGTACCCAGCACCCTGAGCACTGAGCACCCAGCACCCTGAGTACTGAGCACTGTTCACCCTGAGCACTGAGCACCCAGCACCCCGAGCACTGAGCACCCAGCACCCTGAGTACTGAGCACCCAGCACCCTGGGCACTGAGCACCCAGCACCCTGAGTACTGAGCACCGAGCACCCTGAGTACTGAGCACCCATCACCCTGAGTACTGAGCACCCAGCACCCTGAGCACTGAGCACCCAGCACCCTGAGCACTGAGCACCCAGCACCCTGAGTACTGAGCACCCAGCACCCTGAGTACTGAACACCCAGCACCCTGAGCACTGAGCACTGAGCACCCAGCACCCTGAGCACTGAGCACTGAGCACCCAGCACCCTGAGCACTGAGCACCCAGCACCCCGAGCACTGAGCACCCAGCACCCTGAGCACCCAGCACCCTGAGCACTGAGCACCATGAGCACTGAGCACTGAGCACCCAGCACGCTGAGTACTGAGCACTGAGCACACAGCACCCTGAGTACTGAGCACCCAGCACCCCGAGCACTGAGTACCCAGCGCCCCGAGCACTGAGCACCCAGCACCCCGAGCACTGAGCACCCAGCACCCTGAGTACTGAGCAACCAGCACCCTGAGCACTGAGCACCCAGCACCCTGAGCACTGAGCGCTGAGCACCCAGCACCCCGAGCACTGAGCACCCAGCACCCCGAGCACTGAGCACCCAGCACCCTGAGCACTGAGCACCCAGCACCCTGTGCACTGAGCACCAAGCACCCTGAGTACTGAGCACCCAGCACCCTGAGTACTGAGCACCCAGCACCCTGAGTACTGAGCACCCAGCACGCTGAGTACTGAGCACCCAGCACCCCGAGCACTGAGGACCCAGCACCCTGAGTACTGAGCACTGAGAACCCAGCACCCCGAGGACTGAGCACCCAGCACCCTGAGTACTGAGCACCGAGCACCCTGAGTACTGAGCACCCAGCACCCTGATCACTGAGCACGGAGCACCCCGAGGTACTGAGCACCCAGCACCCTGAGCACTGAGCACCCAGCAACCTGAGTACTGAGCACTCAGCACCCTGAGTACTGAACACCCAGCACCCTGAGCACTGAGCACTGAGCACCCTGAGCACTGAGTACTGAGCACTGAGCACCCTGAGCACTGAGCACCCAGCACCCCGAGTACTGAGCACCCAGCACGACGAGCACTGAGCACCCAGCGCCCCGAGCACTGAGCACCCAGCACCCCGAGCACTGAGCACTGAGCACCCTGAGCACTGAGCACCCAGCACCCCGAGTACTGAGCACTGAGCACATTGAGTACTGAGCACCAAGCACCCCGAGTACTGAGCACTGAGCACCCTGAATACTGAGCACCCAGCACCCTGAGCACTGAGCACCCAGCACCCTGAGTACTCAGCACTGAGAACCCAGCACCCCGAGGACTGAGCACCCAGCACCCTGAGTACTGAGCACCGAGCACCCTGAGTACTGAGCACCCAGCACCCTGATCACTGAGCACGGAGCACCCCGAGGTACTGAGCACCCAGCACCCTGAGCACTGAGCACCCAGCACCCTGAGGACTGAGTACCCAGCACCCTGAGCACTGAGCACCCAGCACCCTGAGTACTGAGCACTGTTCACCCTGAGCACTGAGCACCCAGCACCCCGAGCACTGAGCACCCAGCACCCTGAGTACTGAGCACCCAGCACCCTGGGCACTGAGCACCCAGCACCCTGAGTACTGAGCACCGAGCACCCTGAGTACTGAGCACCCATCACCCTGAGTACTGAGCACCCAGCACCCTGAGCACTGAGCACCCAGCACCCTGAGCACTGAGCACCCAGCACCCTGAGTACTGAGCACCCAGCACCCTGAGTACTGAACACCCAGCACCCTGAGCACTGAGCACTGAGCACCCAGCACCCTGAGCACTGAGCACTGAGCACCCAGCACCCTGAGCACTGAGCACCCAGCACCCCGAGCACTGAGCACCCAGCACCCTGAGCACCCAGCACCCTGAGCACTGAGCACCATGAGCACTGAGCACTGAGCACCCAGCACGCTGAGTACTGAGCACTGAGCACACAGCACCCTGAGTACTGAGCACCCAGCACCCCGAGCACTGAGTACCCAGCGCCCCGAGCACTGAGCACCCAGCACCCCGAGCACTGAGCACCCAGCACCCTGAGTACTGAGCAACCAGCACCCTGAGCACTGAGCACCCAGCACCCTGAGCACTGAGCGCTGAGCACCCAGCACCCCGAGCACTGAGCACCCAGCACCCCGAGCACTGAGCACCCAGCACCCTGAGCACTGAGCACCCAGCACCCTGTGCACTGAGCACCCAGCACCCTGAGTACTGAGCACCCAGCACCCTGAGTACTGAGCACCCAGCACCCTGAGTACTGAGCACCCAGCACGCTGAGTACTGAGCACCCAGCACCCCGAGCACTGAGGACCCAGCACCCTGAGTACTGAGCACTGAGCAACCAGCACCCCGAGCACGGAGCACCCAGTACCCCAAGCACTGAGTACAGAGCACCCAGCACCCTGAGTACTGAGCACCGAGCTCCCCGAGCACTGAGCACCCAGCACACTGAGCACTGAGCACCCAGCACCCTGAGCACTGAGCACCCAGCACCCTGAGTACTGAGCACCCAGCACGCTGAGTACTGAGCACCCAGCACCCCGAGCACTGAGCACCCAGCACCCTGAGTACTGAGCACTGAGCACCCAGCACCCCGAGAACTGAGCACCCAGCACCCTGTGCACTGAGCATCCAGCACCCTGAGTACTGAGCACCCAGCACCCTGAGTACTGAGCACCCAGCACCGTGAGAACTGAGCACTCAGCACGCTGAGTACTGAGCACCGAGCACCCCGAGCACTGAGCACCCAGCACCCTGAGTACTGAGCACCCAGCACCCTGAGTACTGAGCACCCAGCACCCTGAGCACTGAGCACCCAGCACCCTGAGCACTGAGCACCCAGCACCCTGAGTACTGAGCACCCAGCACCCTGAGTACTGAACACCCAGCACCCTGAGCACTGAGCACTGAGCACCCAGCACCCTGAGCACTGAGCACCCAGCACCCTGAGCACGGAGCACCCCGAGGACTGAGCACCCAGCACCCTGAGTACTGAGCAACCAGCACCCTGAGCACTGAGCACCCAGCACCCTGAGCACTGAGCGCTGAGCACCCAGCACCCCGAGCACTGAGCACCCAGCACCCCGAGCACTGAGCACCCAGCACCCTGAGCACTGAGCACCCAGCACCCTGTGCACTGAGCACCCAGCACCCTGAGTACTGAGCACCCAGCACCCTGAGTACTGAGCACCCAGCACCCTGAGTACTGAGCACCCAGCACGCTGAGTACTGAGCACCCAGCACCCCGAGCACTGAGGACCCAGCACCCTGAGTACTGAGCACTGAGCAACCAGCACCCCGAGCACGGAGCACCCAGTACCCCAAGCACTGAGTACAGAGCACCCAGCACCCTGAGTACTGAGCACCGAGCTCCCCGAGCACTGAGCACCCAGCACACTGAGCACTGAGCACCCAGCACCCTGAGCACTGAGCACCCAGCACCCTGAGTACTGAGCACCCAGCACGCTGAGTACTGAGCACCCAGCACCCCGAGCACTGAGCACCCAGCACCCTGAGTACTGAGCACTGAGCACCCAGCACCCCGAGAACTGAGCACCCAGCACCCTGTGCACTGAGCATCCAGCACCCTGAGTACTGAGCACCCAGCACCCTGAGTACTGAGCACCCATCACCGTGAGAACTGAGCACTCAGCACGCTGAGTACTGAGCAGCGAGCACCCCGAGCACTGAGCACCCAGCACCCTGAGTACTGAGCACCCAGCACCCTGAGTACTGAGCACCCAGCACCCTGAGCACTGAGCACCCAGCACCCTGAGCACTGAGCACCCAGCACCCTGAGTACTGAGCACCCAGCACCCTGAGTACTGAACACCCAGCACCCTGAGCACTGAGCACTGAGCACCCAGCACCCTGAGCACTGAGCACCCAGCACCCTGAGCACGGAGCACCCCGAGGACTGAGCACCCAGCACCCTGAGCACTGAGCACCCAGCACCTTGAGTACTGAGCACCGTGCACCTCGAGCACTGAGCACCCTGAGTACTGAGCACCCAGCACCCCGATCACTGAGCACCCTGCACCCTGAGCACTGAGCACCCAGCACCCTGAGCACTGAGCACCCAGCACCCTGAGTACTGAGCACCCAGCACGCTGAGTACTGAGCACCCAGCACCCCGAGCAGTGAGCAACCAGCACCGTGAGCACGGAGCACCCCGAGGACTGAGCACCCAGCACCTTGAGTACTGAGCACCGAGCACCTCGAGCACTAAGCACCCAGCACCCTGAGTACTGAGCACCCAGCACCCTGAGCACTGAGCACCCAGCACCCTGAGCACTGAGCACCCAGCAACCTGAGTACTGAGCACTCAGCACCCTGAGTACTGAACACCCAGCACCCTGAGCACTGAGCACTGAGCACCCTGAGCACTGAGTACTGAGCACTGAGCACCCTGAGCACTGAGCACCCAGCACCCCGAGTACTGAGCACCCAGCACCCCGAGCACTGAGCACCCAGCGCCCCGAGCACTGAGCACCCAGCACCCCGAGCACTGAGCACTGAGCACCCTGAGCACTGAGCACCCAGCACCCCGAGTACTGAGCACTGAGCACCTTGAGTACTGAGCACCAAGCACCCCGAGTACTGAGCACTGAGCACCCTGAATACTGAGCACCCAGCACCCTGAGCACTGAGCACCCAGCACCCTGAGTACTCAGCACTGAGAACCCAGCACCCCGAGGACTGAGCACCCAGCACCCTGAGTACTGAGCACCGAGCACCCTGAGTACTGAGCACCCAGCACCCTGATCACTGAGCACGGAGCACCCCGAGGTACTGAGCACCCAGCACCCTGAGCACTGAGCACCCAGCACCCTGAGGACTGAGTACCCAGCACCCTGAGCACTGAGCACCCAGCACCCTGAGTACTGAGCACTGTTCACCCTGAGCACTGAGCACCCAGCACCCCGAGCACTGAGCACCCAGCACCCTGAGTACTGAGCACCCAGCACCCTGGGCACTGAGCACCCAGCACCCTGAGTACTGAGCACCGAGCACCCTGAGTACTGAGCACCCATCACCCTGAGTACTGAGCACCCAGCACCCTGAGCACTGAGCACCCAGCACCCTGAGCACTGAGCACCCAGCACCCTGAGTACTGAGCACCCAGCACCCTGAGTACTGAACACCCAGCACCCTGAGCACTGAGCACTGAGCACCCAGCACCCTGAGCACTGAGCACTGAGCACCCAGCACCCTGAGCACTGAGCACCCAGCACCCCGAGCACTGAGCACCCAGCACCCTGAGCACCCAGCACCCTGAGAACTGAGCACCATGAGCACTGAGCACTGAGCACCCAGCACGCTGAGTACTGAGCACTGAGCACACAGCACCCTGAGTACTGAGCACCCAGCACCCCGAGCACTGAGTACCCAGCGCCCCGAGCACTGAGCACCCAGCACCCCGAGCACTGAGCACCCAGCACCCTGAGTACTGAGCAACCAGCACCCTGAGCACTGAGCACCCAGCACCCTGAGCACTGAGCGCTGAGCACCCAGCACCCCGAGCACTGAGCACCCAGCACCCCGAGCACTGAGCACCCAGCACCCTGAGCACTGAGCACCCAGCACCCTGTGCACTGAGCACCAAGCACCCTGAGTACTGAGCACCCAGCACCCTGAGTACTGAGCACCCAGCACCCTGAGTACTGAGCACCCAGCACGCTGAGTACTGAGCACCCAGCACCCCGAGCACTGAGGACCCAGCACCCTGAGTACTGAGCACTGAGAACCCAGCACCCCGAGGACTGAGCACCCAGCACCCTGAGTACTGAGCACCGAGCACCCTGAGTACTGAGCACCCAGCACCCTGATCACTGAGCACGGAGCACCCCGAGGTACTGAGCACCCAGCACCCTGAGCACTGAGCACCCAGCAACCTGAGTACTGAGCACTCAGCACCCTGAGTACTGAACACCCAGCACCCTGAGCACTGAGCACTGAGCACCCTGAGCACTGAGTACTGAGCACTGAGCACCCTGAGCACTGAGCACCCAGCACCCCGAGTACTGAGCACCCAGCACCCCGAGCACTGAGCACCCAGCGCCCCGAGCACTGAGCACCCAGCACCCCGAGCACTGAGCACTGAGCACCCTGAGCACTGAGCACCCAGCACCCCGAGTACTGAGCACTGAGCACCTTGAGTACTGAGCACCAAGCACCCCGAGTACTGAGCACTGAGCACCCTGAATACTGAGCACCCAGCACCCTGAGCACTGAGCACCCAGCACCCTGAGTACTCAGCACTGAGAACCCAGCACCCCGAGGACTGAGCACCCAGCACCCTGAGTACTGAGCACCGAGCACCCTGAGTACTGAGCACCCAGCACCCTGATCACTGAGCACGGAGCACCCCGAGGTACTGAGCACCCAGCACCCTGAGCACTGAGCACCCAGCACCCTGAGGACTGAGTACCCAGCACCCTGAGCACTGAGCACCCAGCACCCTGAGTACTGAGCACTGTTCACCCTGAGCACTGAGCACCCAGCACCCCGAGCACTGAGCACCCAGCACCCTGAGTACTGAGCACCCAGCACCCTGGGCACTGAGCACCCAGCACCCTGAGTACTGAGCACCGAGCACCCTGAGTACTGAGCACCCATCACCCTGAGTACTGAGCACCCAGCACCCTGAGCACTGAGCACCCAGCACCCTGAGCACTGAGCACCCAGCACCCTGAGTACTGAGCACCCAGCACCCTGAGTACTGAACACCCAGCACCCTGAGCACTGAGCACTGAGCACCCAGCACCCTGAGCACTGAGCACTGAGCACCCAGCACCCTGAGCACTGAGCACCCAGCACCCCGAGCACTGAGCACCCAGCACCCTGAGCACCCAGCACCCTGAGCACTGAGCACCATGAGCACTGAGCACTGAGCACCCAGCACGCTGAGTACTGAGCACTGAGCACACAGCACCCTGAGTACTGAGCACCCAGCACCCCGAGCACTGAGTACCCAGCGCCCCGAGCACTGAGCACCCAGCACCCCGAGCACTGAGCACCCAGCACCCTGAGTACTGAGCAACCAGCACCCTGAGCACTGAGCACCCAGCACCCTGAGCACTGAGCGCTGAGCACCCAGCACCCCGAGCACTGAGCACCCAGCACCCCGAGCACTGAGCACCCAGCACCCTGAGCACTGAGCACCCAGCACCCTGTGCACTGAGCACCCAGCACCCTGAGTACTGAGCACCCAGCACCCTGAGTACTGAGCACCCAGCACCCTGAGTACTGAGCACCCAGCACGCTGAGTACTGAGCACCCAGCACCCCGAGCACTGAGGACCCAGCACCCTGAGTACTGAGCACTGAGCAACCAGCACCCCGAGCACGGAGCACCCAGTACCCCAAGCACTGAGTACAGAGCACCCAGCACCCTGAGTACTGAGCACCGAGCTCCCCGAGCACTGAGCACCCAGCACACTGAGCACTGAGCACCCAGCACCCTGAGCACTGAGCACCCAGCACCCTGAGTACTGAGCACCCAGCACGCTGAGTACTGAGCACCCAGCACCCCGAGCACTGAGCACCCAGCACCCTGAGTACTGAGCACTGAGCACCCAGCACCCCGAGAACTGAGCACCCAGCACCCTGTGCACTGAGCATCCAGCACCCTGAGTACTGAGCACCCAGCACCCTGAGTACTGAGCACCCAGCACCGTGAGAACTGAGCACTCAGCACGCTGAGTACTGAGCACCGAGCACCCCGAGCACTGAGCACCCAGCACCCTGAGTACTGAGCACCCAGCACCCTGAGTACTGAGCACCCAGCACCCTGAGCACTGAGCACCCAGCACCCTGAGCACTGAGCACCCAGCACCCTGAGTACTGAGCACCCAGCACCCTGAGTACTGAACACCCAGCACCCTGAGCACTGAGCACTGAGCACCCAGCACCCTGAGCACTGAGCACCCAGCACCCTGAGCACGGAGCACCCCGAGGACTGAGCACCCAGCACCCTGAGCACTGAGCACCCAGCACCTTGAGTACTGAGCACCGTGCACCTCGAGCACTGAGCACCCAGAGTACTGAGCACCCAGCACCCCGATCACTGAGCACCCTGCACCCTGAGCACTGAGCACCCAGCACCCTGAGCACTGAGCACCCAGCACCCTGAGTACTGAGCACCCAGCACGCTGAGTACTGAGCACCCAGCACCCCGAGCAGTGAGCAACCAGCACCGTGAGCACGGAGCACCCCGAGGACTGAGCACCCAGCACCTTGAGTACTGAGCACCGAGCACCTCGAGCACTAAGCACCCAGCACCCTGAGTACTGAGCACCCAGCACCCTGAGCACTGAGCACCCAGCACCCTGAGCACTGAGCACCCAGCAACCTGAGTACTGAGCACTCAGCACCCTGAGTACTGAACACCCAGCACCCTGAGCACTGAGCACTGAGCACCCTGAGCACTGAGTACTGAGCACTGAGCACCCTGAGCACTGAGCACCCAGCACCCCGAGTACTGAGCACCCAGCACCCCGAGCACTGAGCACCCAGCGCCCCGAGCACTGAGCACCCAGCACCCCGAGCACTGAGCACTGAGCACCCTGAGCACTGAGCACCCAGCACCCCGAGTACTGAGCACTGAGCACCTTGAGTACTGAGCACCAAGCACCCCGAGTACTGAGCACTGAGCACCCTGAATACTGAGCACCCAGCACCCTGAGCACTGAGCACCCAGCACCCTGAGTACTCAGCACTGAGAACCCAGCACCCCGAGGACTGAGCACCCAGCACCCTGAGTACTGAGCACCGAGCACCCTGAGTACTGAGCACCCAGCACCCTGATCACTGAGCACGGAGCACCCCGAGGTACTGAGCACCCAGCACCCTGAACACTGAGCACCCAGCACCCTGAGGACTGAGTACCCAGCACCCTGAGCACTGAGCACCCAGCACCCTGAGTACTGAGCACTGATCACCCTGAGCACTGAGCACCCAGCACCCCGAGCACTGAGCACCCAGCACCCTGAGTACTGAGCACCCAGCACCCTGGGCACTGAGCACCCAGCACCCTGAGTACTGAGCACCGAGCACCCTGAGTACTGAGCACCTATCACCCTGAGTACTGAGCACCCAGCACCCTGAGCACTGAGCACCCAGCACCCTGAGCACTGAGCACCCAGCACCCTGAGTACTGAGCACCCAGCACCCTGAGTACTGAACACCCAGCACCCTGAGCACTGAGCACTGAGCACCCAGCACCCTGAGCACTGAGCACTGAGCACCCAGCACCCTGAGAACTGAGCACCCAGCACCCCGAGCACTGAGCACCCAGCACCCTGAGCACCCAGCACCCTGAGCACTGAGCACCATGAGCACTGAGCACTGAGCACCCAGCACGCTGAGTACTGAGCACTGAGCACACAGCACCCTGAGTACTGAGCACCCAGCACCCCGAGCACTGAGTAACCAGCGCCCCGAGCACTGAGCACGCAGCACCCCGAGCACTGAGCACCCAGCACCCTGAGTACTGAGCAACCAGCACCCTGAGCACTGAGCACCCAGCACCCTGAGCACTGAGCGCTGAGCACCCAGCACCCCGAGCACTGAGCACCCAGCACCCCGAGCACTGAGCACCCAGCACCCTGAGCACTGAGCACCCAGCACCCTGTGCACTGAGCACCCAGCACCCTGAGTACTGAGCACCCAGCACCCTGAGTACTGAGCACCCAGCACCCTGAGTACTGAGCACCCAGCACGCTGAGTACTGAGCACCCAGCACCCCGAGCACTGAGGACCCAGCACCCTGAGTACTGAGCACTGAGCAACCAGCACCCCGAGCACGGAGCACCCAGTACCCCAAGCACTGAGTACAGAGCACCCAGCACCCTGAGTACTGAGCACCGAGCTCCCCGAGCACTGAGCACCCAGCACACTGAGCACTGAGCACCCAGCACCCTGAGCACTGAGCACCCAGCACCCTGAGTACTGAGCACCCAGCACGCTGAGTACTGAGCACCCAGCACCCCGAGCACTGAGCACCCAGCACCCTGAGTACTGAGCACTGAGCACCCAGCACCCCGAGAACTGAGCACCCAGCACCCTGTGCACTGAGCATCCAGCACCCTGAGTACTGAGCACCCAGCACCCTGAGTACTGAGCACCCAGCACCGTGAGAACTGAGCACTCAGCACGCTGAGTACTGAGCACCGAGCACCCCGAGCACTGAGCACCCAGCACCCTGAGTACTGAGCACCCAGCACCCTGAGTACTGAGCACCCAGCACCCTGAGCACTGAGCACCCAGCACCCTGAGCACTGAGCACCCAGCACCCTGAGTACTGAGCACCCAGCACCCTGAGTACTGAACACCCAGCACCCTGAGCACTGAGCACTGAGCACCCAGCACCCTGAGCACTGAGCACCCAGCACCCTGAGCACGGAGCACCCCGAGGACTGAGCACCCAGCACCCTGAGCACTGAGCACCCAGCACCTTGAGTACTGAGCACCGTGCACCTCGAGCACTGAGCACCCTGAGTACTGAGCACCCAGCACCCCGATCACTGAGCACCCTGCACCCTGAGCACTGAGCACCCAGCACCCTGAGCACTGAGCACCCAGCACCCTGAGTACTGAGCACCCAGCACGCTGAGTACTGAGCACCCAGCACCCCGAGCAGTGAGCAACCAGCACCGTGAGCACGGAGCACCCCGAGGACTGAGCCCCCAGCACCTTGAGTACTGAGCACCGAGCACCTCGAGCACTAAGCACCCAGCACCCTGAGTACTGAGCACCCAGCACCCTGAGCACTGAGCACCCAGCACCCTGAGCACTGAGCACCCAGCAACCTGAGTACTGAGCACTCAGCACCCTGAGTACTGAACACCCAGCACCCTGAGCACTGAGCACTGAGCACCCTGAGCACTGAGTACTGAGCACTGAGCACCCTGAGCACTGAGCACCCAGCACCCCGAGTACTGAGCACCCAGCACCCCGAGCACTGAGCACCCAGCGCCCCGAGCACTGAGCACCCAGCACCCCGAGCACTGAGCACTGAGCACCCTGAGCACTGAGCACCCAGCACCCCGAGTACTGAGCACTGAGCACCTTGAGTACTGAGCACCAAGCACCCCGAGTACTGAGCACTGAGCACCCGGAATACTGAGCACCCAGCACCCTGAGCACTGAGCACCCAGCACCCTGAGTACTCAGCACTGAGAACCCAGCACCCCGAGGACTGAGCACCCAGCACCCTGAGTACTGAGCACCGAGCACCCTGAGTACTGAGCACCCAGCACCCTGATCACTGAGCACGGAGCACCCCGAGGTACTGAGCACCCAGCACCCTGAACACTGAGCACCCAGCACCCTGAGGACTGAGTACCCAGCACCCTGAGCACTGAGCACCCAGCACCCTGAGTACTGAGCACTGATCACCCTGAGCACTGAGCACCCAGCACCCCGAGCACTGAGCACCCAGCACCCTGAGTACTGAGCACCCAGCACCCTGGGCACTGAGCACCCAGCACCCTGAGTACTGAGCACCGAGCACCCTGAGTACTGAGCACCCATCACCCTGAGTACTGAGCACCCAGCACCCTGAGCACTGAGCACCCAGCACCCTGAGCACTGAGCACCCAGCACCCTGAGTACTGAGCACCCAGCACCCTGAGTACTGAACACCCAGCACCCTGAGCACTGAGCACTGAGCACCCAGCACCCTGAGCACTGAGCACTGAGCACCCAGCACCCTGAGCACTGAGCACCCAGCACCCCGAGCACTGAGCACCCAGCAACCTGAGCACCCAGCACCCTGAGCACTGAGCACCATGAGCACTGAGCACTGAGCACCCAGCACGCTGAGTACTGAGCACTGAGCACACAGCACCCTGAGTACTGAGCACCCAGCACCCCGAGCACTGAGTAACCAGCGCCCCGAGCACTGAGCACGCAGCACCCCGAGCACTGAGCACCCAGCACCCTGAGTACTGAGCAACCAGCACCCTGAGCACTGAGCACCCAGCACCCTGAGCACTGAGCGCTGAGCACCCAGCACCCCGAGCACTGAGCACCCAGCACCCCGAGCACTGAGCACCCAGCACCCTGAGCACTGAGCACCCAGCACCCTGTGCACTGAGCACCCAGCCCCCTGAGTACTGAGCACCCAGCACCCTGAGTACTGAGCACCCAGCACCCTGAGTACTGAGCACCCAGCACGCTGAGTACTGAGCACCCAGCACCCCGAGCACTGAGGACCCAGCACCCTGAGTACTGAGCACTGAGCAACCAGCACCCCGAGCACGGAGCACCCAGTACCCCAAGCACTGAGTACAGAGCACCCAGCACCCTGAGTACTGAGCACCGAGCTCCCCGAGCACTGAGCACCCAGCACACTGAGCACTGAGCACCCAGCACCCTGAGCACTGAGCACCCAGCACCCCGAGCACTGAGCACCCAGCACCCTGAGTACTGAGCACTGAGCACCCAGCACCCCGAGAACTGAGCACCCAGCACCCTGTGCACTGAGCATCCAGCACCCTGAGTACTGAGCACCCAGCACCCTGAGTACTGAGCACCCAGCACCGTGAGAACTGAGCACTCAGCACGCTGAGTACTGAGCACCGAGCACCCCGAGCACTGAGCACCCAGCACCCTGAGTACTGAGCACCCAGCACCCTGAGTACTGAGCACCCAGCACCCTGAGCACTGAGCACCCAGCACCCTGAGCACTGAGCACACAGCACCCTGAGTACTGAGCACCCAGCACCCTGAGTACTGAACACCCAGCACCCTGAGCACTGAGCACTGAGCACCCAGCACCCTGAGCACTGAGCACCCAGCACCCTGAGCACGGAGCACCCCGAGGACTGAGCACCCAGCACCCTGAGCACTGAGCACCCAGCACCTTGAGTACTGAGCACCGTGCACCTCGAGCACTGAGCACCCTGAGTACTGAGCACCCAGCACCCCGATCACTGAGCACCCTGCACCCTGAGCACTGAGCACCCAGCACCCTGAGCACTGAGCACCCAGCACCCTGAGTACTGAGCACCCAGCACGCTGAGTACTGAGCACCCAGCACCCCGAGCAGTGAGCAACCAGCACCGTGAGCACGGAGCACCCCGAGGACTGAGCACCCAGCACCTTGAGTACTGAGCACCGAGCACCTCGAGCACTAAGCACCCAGCACCCTGAGTACTGAGCACCCAGCACCCTGAGCACTGAGCACCCAGCACCCTGAGCACTGAGCACCCAGCAACCTGAGTACTGAGCACTCAGCACCCTGAGTACTGAACACCCAGCACCCTGAGCACTGAGCACTGAGCACCCTGAGCACTGAGTACTGAGCACTGAGCACCCTGAGCACTGAGCACCCAGCACCCCGAGTACTGAGCACCCAGCACCCTGAGCACTGAGCACCCAGCGCCCCGAGCACTGAGCACCCAGCACCCCGAGCACTGAGCACTGAGCACCCTGAGCACTGAGCACCCAGCACCCCGAGTACCGAGCACTGAGCACCTTGAGTACTGAGCACCAAGCACCCCGAGTACTGAGCACTGAGCACCCTGAATACTGAGCACCCAGCACCCTGAGCACTGAGCACCCAGCACCCTGAGTACTCAGCACTGAGAACCCAGCACCCCGAGGACTGAGCACCCAGCACCCTGAGTACTGAGCACCCAGCACCCTGATCACTGAGCACCCAGCACCCTGATCACTGAGCACCCAGCACCCTGAGCACTGAGCACCCAGCACCCTGAGTACTGAGCACCGAGCACCCTGAGTACTGAGCACCCAGCACCCTGAGCACTGATTACCCAGCACCCTGAGCACTGAGCACCCAGCACCCTGAGTACTGAGCACCCAGCACCCTGAGTACTGAACACCCAGCACCCTGAGCACTGAGCACTGAGCACCCAGCACCCTGAGCACTGAGCACTGAGCACCCAGCACCCTGAGCACTGAGCACCCAGCACCCCGAGCACTGAGCACCCAGCACCCTGAGCACCCAGCACCCTGAGCACTGAGCACCATGAGCACTGAGCACTGAGCACCCAGCACGCTGAGTACTGAGCACTGAGCACACAGCACCCTGAGTACTGAGCACCCAGCACCCCGAGCACTGAGTACCCAGCGCCCCGAGCACTGAGCACGCAGCACCCCGAGCACTGAGCACCCAGCACCCTGAGTACTGAGCAACCAGCACCCTGAGCACTGAGCACCCAGCACCCTGAGCACTGAGCGCTGAGCACCCAGCACCCCGAGCACTGAGCACCCAGCACCCCGAGCACTGAGCACCCAGCACCCTGAGCACTGAGCACCCAGCACCCTGTGCACTGAGCACCCAGCACCCTGAGTACTGAGCACCCAGCACCCTGAGTACTGAGCACCCAGCACCCTGAGTACTGAGCACCCAGCACGCTGAGTACTGAGCACCCAGCACCCCGAGCACTGAGGACCCAGCACCCTGAGTACTGAGCACTGAGCAACCAGCACCCCGAGCACGGAGCACCCAGTACCCCAAGCACTGAGTACAGAGCACCCAGCACCCTGAGTACTGAGCACCGAGCTCCCCGAGCACTGAGCACCCAGCACACTGAGCACTGAGCACCCAGCACCCTGAGCACTGAGCACCCAGCACCCTGAGTACTGAGCACCCAGCACGCTGAGTACTGAGCACCCAGCACCCCGAGCACTGAGCACCCAGCACCCTGAGTACTGAGCACTGAGCACCCAGCACCCCGAGAACTGAGCACCCAGCACCCTGTGCACTGAGCATCCAGCACCCTGAGTACTGAGCACCCAGCACCCTGAGTACTGAGCACCCAGCACCGTGAGAACTGAGCACTCAGCACGCTGAGTACTGAGCACCGAGCACCCCGAGCACTGAGCACCCAGCACCCTGAGTACTGAGCACCCAGCACCCTGAGTACTGAGCACCCAGCACCCTGAGCACTGAGCACCCAGCACCCTGAGCACTGAGCACCCAGCACCCTGAGTACTGAGCACCCAGCACCCTGAGTACTGAACACCCAGCACCCTGAGCACTGAGCACTGAGCACCCAGCACCCTGAGCACTGAGCACCCAGCACCCTGAGCACGGAGCACCCCGAGGACTGAGCACCCAGCACCCTGAGCACTGAGCACCCAGCACCTTGAGTACTGAGCACCGTGCACCTCGAGCACTGAGCACCCTGAGTACTGAGCACCCAGCACCCCGATCACTGAGCACCCTGCACCCTGAGCACTGAGCACCCAGCACCCTGAGCACTGAGCACCCAGCACCCTGAGTACTGAGCACCCAGCACGCTGAGTACTGAGCACCCAGCACCCCGAGCAGTGAGCAACCAGCACCGTGAGCACGGAGCACCCCGAGGACTGAGCACCCAGCACCTTGAGTACTGAGCACCGAGCACCTCGAGCACTAAGCACCCAGCACCCTGAGTACTGAGCACCCAGCACCCTGAGCACTGAGCACCCAGCACCCTGAGCACTGAGCACCCAGCAACCTGAGTACTGAGCACTCAGCACCCTGAGTACTGAACACCCAGCACCCTGAGCACTGAGCACTGAGCACCCTGAGCACTGAGTACTGAGCACTGAGCACCCTGAGCACTGAGCACCCAGCACCCCGAGTACTGAGCACCCAGCACCCCGAGCACTGAGCACCCAGCGCCCCGAGCACTGAGCACCCAGCACCCCGAGCACTGAGCACTGAGCACCCTGAGCACTGAGCACCCAGCACCCCGAGTACTGAGCACTGAGCACCTTGAGTACTGAGCACCAAGCACCCCGAGTACTGAGCACTGAGCACCCTGAATACTGAGCACCCAGCACCCTGAGCACTGAGCACCCAGCACCCTGAGTACTCAGCACTGAGAACCCAGCACCCCGAGGACTGAGCACCCAGCACCCTGAGTACTGAGCACCGAGCACCCTGAGTACTGAGCACCCAGCACCCTGATCACTGAGCACGGAGCACCCCGAGGTACTGAGCACCCAGCACCCTGAACACTGAGCACCCAGCACCCTGAGGACTGAGTACCCAGCACCCTGAGCACTGAGCACCCAGCACCCTGTGTACTGAGCACTGATCACCCTGAGCACTGAGCACCCAGCACCCCGAGCACTGAGCACCCAGCACCCTGAGTACTGAGCACCCAGCACCCTGGGCACTGAGCACCCAGCACCCTGAGTACTGAGCACCGAGCACCCTGAGTACTGAGCACCCAGCACCCTGAGTACTGAGCACCCAGCACCCTGAGCACTGAGCACCCAGCACCCTGAGTACTGAGCACCCAGCACCCTGAGTACTGCACACCCAGCACCCTGAGCACTGAGCACTGAGCACCCAGCACCCTGAGCACTGAGCACTGAGCACCCAGCACCCTGAGCACTGAGCACCCAGCACCCCGAGCACTGAGCACCCAGCACCCTGAGCACCCAGCACCCTGAGCACTGAGCACCATGAGCACTGAGCACTGAGCACCCAGCACGCTGAGTACTGAGCACTGAGCACACAGCACCCTGAGTACTGAGCACCCAGCACCCCGAGCACTGAGTAACCAGCGCCCCGAGCACTGAGCACGCAGCACCCCGAGCACTGAGCACCCAGCACCCTGAGTACTGAGCAACCAGCACCCTGAGCACTGAGCACCCAGCACCCTGAGCACTGAGCGCTGAGCACCCAGCACCCCGAGCACTGAGCACCCAGCACCCCGAGCACTGAGCACCCAGCACCCTGAGCACTGAGCACCCAGCACCCTGTGCACTGAGCACCCAGCACCCTGAGTACTGAGCACCCAGCACCCTGAGTACTGAGCACCCAGCACCCTGAGTACTGCGCACCCAGCACGCTGAGTACTGAGCACTGAGCACACAGCACCCTGAGTACTGAGCACCCAGCACCCCGAGCACTGAGTACCCAGCGCCCCGAGCACTGAGCACGCAGCACCCCGAGCACTGAGCACCCAGCACCCTGAGTACTGAGCAACCAGCACCCTGAGCACTGAGCACCCAGCACCCTGAGCACTGAGCGCTGAGCACCCAGCACCCCGAGCACTGAGCACCCAGCACCCCGAGCACTGAGCACCCAGCACCCTGAGCACTGAGCACCCAGCACCCTGTGCACTGAGCACCCAGCACCCTGAGTACTGAGCACCCAGCACCCTGAGTACTGAGCACCCAGCACCCTGAGTACTGAGCACCCAGCACGCTGAGTACTGAGCACCCAGCACCCCGAGCACTGAGGACCCAGCACCCTGAGTACTGAGCACTGAGCAACCAGCACCCCGAGCACGGAGCACCCAGTACCCCAAGCACTGAGTACAGAGCACCCAGCACCCTGAGTACTGAGCACCGAGCTCCCCGAGCACTGAGCACCCAGCACACTGAGCACTGAGCACCCAGCACCCTGAGCACTGAGCACCCAGCACCCTGAGTACTGAGCACCCAGCACGCTGAGTACTGAGCACCCAGCACCCCGAGCACTGAGCACCCAGCACCCTGAGTACTGAGCACTGAGCACCCAGCACCCCGAGAACTGAGCACCCAGCACCCTGTGCACTGAGCATCCAGCACCCTGAGTACTGAGCACCCAGCACCCTGAGTACTGAGCACCCAGCACCGTGAGAACTGAGCACTCAGCACGCTGAGTACTGAGCACCGAGCACCCCGAGCACTGAGCACCCAGCACCCTGAGTACTGAGCACCCAGCACCCTGAGTACTGAGCACCCAGCACCCTGAGCACTGAGCACCCAGCACCCTGAGCACTGAGCACCCAGCACCCTGAGTACTGAGCACCCAGCACCCTGAGTACTGAACACCCAGCACCCTGAGCACTGAGCACTGAGCACCCAGCACCCTGAGCACTGAGCACCCAGCACCCTGAGCACGGAGCACCCCGAGGACTGAGCACCCAGCACCCTGAGCACTGAGCACCCAGCACCTTGAGTACTGAGCACCGTGCACCTCGAGCACTGAGCACCCTGAGTACTGAGCACCCAGCACCCCGATCACTGAGCACCCTGCACCCTGAGCACTGAGCACCCAGCACCCTGAGCACTGAGCACCCAGCACCCTGAGTACTGAGCACCCAGCACGCTGAGTACTGAGCACCCAGCACCCCGAGCAGTGAGCAACCAGCACCGTGAGCACGGAGCACCCCGAGGACTGAGCACCCAGCACCTTGAGTACTGAGCACCGAGCACCTCGAGCACTAAGCACCCAGCACCCTGAGTACTGAGCACCCAGCACCCTGAGCACTGAGCACCCAGCACCCTGAGCACTGAGCACCCAGCAACCTGAGTACTGAGCACTCAGCACCCTGAGTACTGAACACCCAGCACCCTGAGCACTGAGCACTGAGCACCCTGAGCACTGAGTACTGAGCACTGAGCACCCTGAGCACTGAGCACCCAGCACCCCGAGTACTGAGCACCCAGCACCCCGAGCACTGAGCACCCAGCGCCCCGAGCACTGAGCACCCAGCACCCCGAGCACTGAGCACTGAGCACCCTGAGCACTGAGCACCCAGCACCCCGAGTACTGAGCACTGAGCACCTTGAGTACTGAGCACCAAGCACCCCGAGTACTGAGCACTGAGCACCCTGAATACTGAGCACCCAGCACCCTGAGCACTGAGCACCCAGCACCCTGAGTACTCAGCACTGAGAACCCAGCACCCCGAGGACTGAGCACCCAGCACCCTGAGTACTGAGCACCGAGCACCCTGAGTACTGAGCACCCAGCACCCTGATCACTGAGCACGGAGCACCCCGAGGTACTGAGCACCCAGCACCCTGAACACTGAGCACCCAGCACCCTGAGGACTGAGTACCCAGCACCCTGAGCACTGAGCACCCAGCACCCTGTGTACTGAGCACTGATCACCCTGAGCACTGAGCACCCAGCACCCCGAGCACTGAGCACCCAGCACCCTGAGTACTGAGCACCCAGCACCCTGGGCACTGAGCACCCAGCACCCTGAGTACTGAGCACCGAGCACCCTGAGTACTGAGCACCCAGCACCCTGAGTACTGAGCACCCAGCACCCTGAGCACTGAGCACCCAGCACCCTGAGTACTGAGCACCCAGCACCCTGAGTACTGCACACCCAGCACCCTGAGCACTGAGCACCATGAGCACTGAGCACTGAGCACCCAGCACGCTGAGTACTGAGCACTGAGCACACAGCACCCTGAGTACTGAGCACCCAGCACCCCGAGCACTGAGTACCCAGCGCCCCGAGCACTGAGCACGCAGCACCCCGAGCACTGAGCACCCAGCACCCTGAGTACTGAGCAACCAGCACCCTGAGCACTGAGCACCCAGCACCCTGAGCACTGAGCGATGAGCACCCAGCACCCCGAGCACTGAGCACCCAGCACCCCGAGCACTGAGCACCCAGCACCCTGAGCACTGAGCACCCAGCACCCTGTGCACTGAGCACCCAGCACCCTGAGTACTGAGCACCCAGCACCCTGAGTACTGAGCACCCAGCACCCTGAGTACTGAGCACCCAGCACGCTGAGTACTGAGCACCCAGCACCCCGAGCACTGAGGACCCAGCACCCTGAGTACTGAGCACTGAGCAACCAGCACCCCGAGCACGGAGCACCCAGTACCCCAAGCACTGAGTACAGAGCACCCAGCACCCTGAGTACTGAGCACCGAGCTCCCCGAGCACTGAGCACCCAGCACACTGAGCACTGAGCACCCAGCACCCTGAGCACTGAGCACCCAGCACCCTGAGTACTGAGCACCCAGCACGCTGAGTACTGAGCACCCAGCACCCCGAGCACTGAGCACCCAGCACCCTGAGTACTGAGCACTGAGCACCCAGCACCCCGAGAACTGAGCACCCAGCACCCTGTGCACTGAGCATCCAGCACCCTGAGTACTGAGCACCCAGCACCCTGAGTACTGAGCACCCAGCACCGTGAGAACTGAGCACTCAGCACGCTGAGTACTGAGCACCGAGCACCCCGAGCACTGAGCACCCAGCACCCTGAGTACTGAGCACCCAGCACCCTGAGTACTGAGCACCCAGCACCCTGAGCACTGAGCACCCAGCACCCTGAGCACTGAGCACCCAGCACCCTGAGTACTGAGCACCCAGCACCCTGAGTACTGAACACCCAGCACCCTGAGCACTGAGCACTGAGCACCCAGCACCCTGAGCACTGAGCACCCAGCACCCTGAGCACGGAGCACCCCGAGGACTGAGCACCCAGCACCCTGAGCACTGAGCACCCAGCACCTTGAGTACTGAGCACCGTGCACCTCGAGCACTGAGCACCCTGAGTACTGAGCACCCAGCACCCCGATCACTGAGCACCCTGCACCCTGAGCACTGAGCACCCAGCACCCTGAGCACTGAGCACCCAGCACCCTGAGTACTGAGCACCCAGCACGCTGAGTACTGAGCACCCAGCACCCCGAGCAGTGAGCAACCAGCACCGTGAGCACGGAGCACCCCGAGGACTGAGCACCCAGCACCTTGAGTACTGAGCACCGAGCACCTCGAGCACTAAGCACCCAGCACCCTGAGTACTGAGCACCCAGCACCCTGAGCACTGAGCACCCAGCACCCTGAGCACTGAGCACCCAGCAACCTGAGTACTGAGCACTCAGCACCCTGAGTACTGAACACCCAGCACCCTGAGCACTGAGCACTGAGCACCCTGAGCACTGAGTACTGAGCACTGAGCACCCTGAGCACTGAGCACCCAGCACCCCGAGTACTGAGCACCCAGCACCCCGAGCACTGAGCACCCAGCGCCCCGAGCACTGAGCACCCAGCACCCCGAGCACTGAGCACTGAGCACCCTGAGCACTGAGCACCCAGCACCCCGAGTACTGAGCACTGAGCACCTTGAGTACTGAGCACCAAGCACCCCGAGTACTGAGCACTGAGCACCCTGAATACTGAGCACCCAGCACCCTGAGCACTGAGCACCCAGCACCCTGAGTACTCAGCACTGAGAACCCAGCACCCCGAGGACTGAGCACCCAGCACCCTGAGTACTGAGCACCGAGCACCCTGAGTACTGAGCACCCAGCACCCTGATCACTGAGCACGGAGCACCCCGAGGTACTGAGCACCCAGCACCCTGAACACTGAGCACCCAGCACCCTGAGGACTGAGTACCCAGCACCCTGAGCACTGAGCACCCAGCACCCTGTGTACTGAGCACTGATCACCCTGAGCACTGAGCACCCAGCACCCCGAGCACTGAGCACCCAGCACCCTGAGTACTGAGCACCCAGCACCCTGGGCACTGAGCACCCAGCACCCTGAGTACTGAGCACCGAGCACCCTGAGTACTGAGCACCCAGCACCCTGAGTACTGAGCACCCAGCACCCTGAGCACTGAGCACCCAGCACCCTGAGTACTGAGCACCCAGCACCCTGAGTACTGCACACCCAGCACCCTGAGCACTGAGCACTGAGCACCCAGCACCCTGAGCACTGAGCACTGAGCACCCAGCACCCTGAGCACTGAGCACCCAGCACCCCGAGCACTGAGCACCCAGCACCCTGAGCACCCAGCACCCTGAGCACTGAGCACCATGAGCACTGAGCACTGAGCACCCAGCACGCTGAGTACTGAGCACTGAGCACACAGCACCCTGAGTACTGAGCACCCAGCACCCCGAGCACTGAGTAACCAGCGCCCCGAGCACTGAGCACGCAGCACCCCGAGCACTGAGCACCCAGCACCCTGAGTACTGAGCAACCAGCACCCTGAGCACTGAGCACCCAGCACCCTGAGCACTGAGCGCTGAGCACCCAGCACCCCGAGCACTGAGCACCCAGCACCCCGAGCACTGAGCACCCAGCACCCTGAGCACTGAGCACCCAGCACCCTGTGCACTGAGCACCCAGCACCCTGAGTACTGAGCACCCAGCACCCTGAGTACTGAGCACCCAGCACCCTGAGTACTGAGCACCCAGCACGCTGAGTACTGAGCACCCAGCACCCCGAGCACTGAGGACCCAGCACCCTGAGTACTGAGCACTGAGCAACCAGCACCCCGAGCACGGAGCACCCAGTACCCCAAGCACTGAGTACAGAGCACCCAGCACCCTGAGTACTGAGCACCGAGCTCCCCGAGCACTGAGCACCCAGCACACTGAGCACTGAGCACCCAGCACCCTGAGCACTGAGCACCCAGCACCCTGAGTACTGAGCACCCAGCACGCTGAGTACTGAGCACCCAGCACCCCGAGCACTGAGCACCCAGCACCCTGAGTACTGAGCACTGAGCACCCAGCACCCCGAGAACTGAGCACCCAGCACCCTGTGCACTGAGCATCCAGCACCCTGAGTACTGAGCACCCAGCACCCTGAGTACTGAGCACCCAGCACCGTGAGAACTGAGCACTCAGCACGCTGAGTACTGAGCACCGAGCACCCCGAGCACTGAGCACCCAGCACCCTGAGTACTGAGCACCCAGCACCCTGAGTACTGAGCACCCAGCACCCTGAGCACTGAGCACCCAGCACCCTGAGCACTGAGCACACAGCACCCTGAGTACTGAGCACCCAGCACCCTGAGTACTGAACACCCAGCACCCTGAGCACTGAGCACTGAGCACCCAGCACCCTGAGCACTGAGCACCCAGCACCCTGAGCACGGAGCACCCCAAGGACTGAGCACCCAGCACCCTGAGCACTGAGCACCCAGCACCTTGAGTACTGAGCACCGTGCACCTCGAGCACTGAGCACCCTGAGTACTGAGCACCCAGCACCCCGATCACTGAGCACCCTGCACCCTGAGCACTGAGCACCCAGCACCCTGAGCACTGAGCACCCAGCACCCTGAGTACTGAGCACCCAGCACGCTGAGTACTGAGCACCCAGCACCCCGAGCAGTGAGCAACCAGCACCGTGAGCACGGAGCACCCCGAGGACTGAGCACCCAGCACCTTGAGTACTGAGCACCGAGCACCTCGAGCACTAAGCACCCAGCACCCTGAGTACTGAGCACCCAGCACCCTGAGCACTGAGCACCCAGCACCCTGAGCACTGAGCACCCAGCACCCTGAGTACTGAGCACCCAGCACCCTGAGTACTGAACACCCAGCACCCTGAGCACTGAGCACTGAGCACCCAGCACCCTGAGCACTGAGCACTGAGCACCCAGCACCCTGAGCACTGAGCACCCAGCACCCCGAGCACTGAGCACCCAGCACCCTGAGCACCCAGCACCCTGAGCACTGAGCACCATGAGCACTGAGCACTGAGCACCCAGCACGCTGAGTACTGAGCACTGAGCACACAGCACCCTGAGTACTGAGCACCCAGCACCCCGAGCACTGAGTAACCAGCGCCCCGAGCACTGAGCACGCAGCACCCCGAGCACTGAGCACCCAGCACCCTGAGTACTGAGCAACCAGCACCCTGAGCACTGAGCACCCAGCACCCTGAGCACTGAGCGCTGAGCACCCAGCACCCCGAGCACTGAGCACCCAGCACCCCGAGCACTGAGCACCCAGCACCCTGAGCACTGAGCACCCAGCACCCTGTGCACTGAGCACCCAGCACCCTGAGTACTGAGCACCCAGCACCCTGAGTACTGAGCACCCAGCACCCTGAGTACTGAGCACCCAGCACGCTGAGTACTGAGCACCCAGCACCCCGAGCACTGAGGACCCAGCACCCTGAGTACTGAGCACTGAGCAACCAGCACCCCGAGCACGGAGCACCCAGTACCCCAAGCACTGAGTACAGATCACCCAGCACCCTGAGTACTGAGCACCGAGCTCCCCGAGCACTGAGCACCCAGCACACTGAGCACTGAGCACCCAGCACCCTGAGCACTGAGCACCCAGCACCCTGAGTACTGAGCACCCAGCACGCTGAGTACTGAGCACCCAGCACCCCGAGCACTGAGCACCCAGCACCCTGAGTACTGAGCACTGAGCACCCAGCACCCCGAGAACTGAGCACCCAGCACCCTGTGCACTGAGCATCCAGCACCCTGAGTACTGAGCACCCAGCACCCTGAGTACTGAGCACCCAGCACCGTGAGAACTGAGCACTCAGCACGCTGAGTACTGAGCACCGAGCACCCCGAGCACTGAGCACCCAGCACCCTGAGTACTGAGCACCCAGCACCCTGAGTACTGAGCACCCAGCACCCTGAGCACTGAGCACCCAGCACCCTGAGCACTGAGCACACAGCACCATGAGTACTGAGCACCCAGCACCCTGAGTACTGAACACCCAGAACCCTGAGCACTGAGCACTGAGCACCCAGCACCCTGAGCACTGAGCACCCAGCACCCTGAGCACGGAGCACCCCGAGGACTGAGCACCCAGCACCCTGAGCACTGAGCACCCAGCACCTTGAGTACTGAGCACCGTGCACCTCGAGCACTGAGCACCCTGAGTACTGAGCACCCAGCACCCCGATCACTGAGCACCCTGCACCCTGAGCACTGAGCACCCAGCACCCTGAGCACTGAGCACCCAGCACCCTGAGTACTGAGCACCCAGCACGCTGAGTACTGAGCACCCAGCACCCCGAGCAGTGAGCAACCAGCACCGTGAGCACGGAGCACCCCGAGGACTGAGCACCCAGCACCTTGAGTACTGAGCACCGAGCACCTCGAGCACTAAGCACCCAGCACCCTGAGTACTGAGCACCCAGCACCCTGAGCACTGAGCACCCAGCACCCTGAGCACTGAGCACCCAGCAACCTGAGTACTGAGCACTCAGCACCCTGAGTACTGAACACCCAGCACCCTGAGCACTGAGCACTGAGCACCCTGAGCACTGAGTACTGAGCACTGAGCACCCTGAGCACTGAGCACCCAGCACCCCGGGTACTGAGCACCCAGCACCCTGAGCACTGAGCACCCAGCGCCCCGAGCACTGAGCACCCAGCACCCCGAGCACTGAGCACTGAGCACCCTGAGCACTGAGCACCCAGCACCCCGAGTACTGAGCACTGAGCACCTTGAGTACTGAGCACCAAGCACCCCGAGTACTGAGCACTGAGCACCCTGAATACTGAGCACCCAGCACCCTGAGCACTGAGCACCCAGCACCCTGAGTACTCAGCACTGAGAACCCAGCACCCCGAGCACTGAGCACCCAGCACCCTGAGTACTGAGCACCCAGCACCCTGGGCACTGAGCACCCAGCACCCTGAGTACTGAGCACCGAGCACCCTGAGTACTGAGCACCCAGCACCCTGAGTACTGAGCACCCAGCACCCTGTGCACTGAGCACCCAGCACCCTGAGTACTGAGCACCCAGCACCCTGAGTACTGAGCACCCAGCACCCTGAGTACTGAGCACCCAGCACGCTGAGTACTGAGCACCCAGCACCCCGAGCACTGAGGACCCAGCACCCTGAGTACTGAGCACTGAGCAACCAGCACCCCGAGCACGGAGCACCCAGTACCCCAAGCACTGAGTACAGAGCACCCAGCACCCTGAGTACTGAGCACCGAGCTCCCCGAGCACTGAGCACCCAGCACACTGAGCACTGAGCACCCAGCACCCTGAGCACTGAGCACCCAGCACCCTGAGTACTGAGCACCCAGCACGCTGAGTACTGAGCACCCAGCACCCCGAGCACTGAGCACCCAGCACCCTGAGTACTGAGCACTGAGCACCCAGCACCCCGAGAACTGAGCACCCAGCACCCTGTGCACTGAGCATCCAGCACCCTGAGTACTGAGCACCCAGCACCCTGAGTACTGAGCACCCAGCACCGTGAGAACTGAGCACTCAGCACGCTGAGTACTGAGCACCGAGCACCCCGAGCACTGAGCACCCAGCACCCTGAGTACTGAGCACCCAGCACCCTGAGTACTGAGCACCCAGCACCCTGAGCACTGAGCACCCAGCACCCTGAGCACTGAGCACCCAGCACCCTGAGTACTGAGCACCCAGCACCCTGAGTACTGAACACCCAGCACCCTGAGCACTGAGCACTGAGCACCCAGCACCCTGAGCACTGAGCACCCAGCACCCTGAGCACGGAGCACCCCGAGGACTGAGCACCCAGCACCCTGAGCACTGAGCACCCAGCACCTTGAGTACTGAGCACCGTGCACCTCGAGCACTGAGCACCCTGAGTACTGAGCACCCAGCACCCCGATCACTGAGCACCCTGCACCCTGAGCACTGAGCACCCAGCACCCTGAGCACTGAGCACCCAGCACCCTGAGTACTGAGCACCCAGCACGCTGAGTACTGAGCACCCAGCACCCCGAGCAGTGAGCAACCAGCACCGTGAGCACGGAGCACCCCGAGGACTGAGCACCCAGCACCTTGAGTACTGAGCACCGAGCACCTCGAGCACTAAGCACCCAGCACCCTGAGTACTGAGCACCCAGCACCCTGAGCACTGAGCACCCAGCACCCTGAGCACTGAGCACCCAGCAACCTGAGTACTGAGCACTCAGCACCCTGAGTACTGAACACCCAGCACCCTGAGCACTGAGCACTGAGCACCCTGAGCACTGAGTACTGAGCACTGAGCACCCTGAGCACTGAGCACCCAGCACCCCGAGTACTGAGCACCCAGCACCCCGAGCACTGAGCACCCAGCGCCCCGAGCACTGAGCACCCAGCACCCCGAGCACTGAGCACTGAGCACCCTGAGCACTGAGCACCCAGCACCCCGAGTACTGAGCACTGAGCACCTTGAGTACTGAGCACCAAGCACCCCGAGTACTGAGCACTGAGCACCCTGAATACTGAGCACCCAGCACCCTGAGCACTGAGCACCCAGCACCCTGAGTACTCAGCACTGAGAACCCAGCACCCCGAGGACTGAGCACCCAGCACCCTGAGTACTGAGCACCGAGCACCCTGAGTACTGAGCACCCAGCACCCTGATCACTGAGCACGGAGCACCCCGAGGTACTGAGCACCCAGCACCCTGAACACTGAGCACCCAGCACCCTGAGGACTGAGTACCCAGCACCCTGAGCACTGAGCACCCAGCACCCTGTGTACTGAGCACTGATCACCCTGAGCACTGAGCACCCAGCACCCCGAGCACTGAGCACCCAGCACCCTGAGTACTGAGCACCCAGCACCCTGGGCACTGAGCACCCAGCACCCTGAGTACTGAGCACCGAGCACCCTGAGTACTGAGCACCCAGCACCCTGAGTACTGAGCACCCAGCACCCTGAGCACTGAGCACCCAGCACCCTGAGTACTGAGCACCCAGCACCCTGAGTACTGCACACCCAGCACCCTGAGCACTGAGCACTGAGCACCCAGCACCCTGAGCACTGAGCACTGAGCACCCAGCACCCTGAGCACTGAGCACCCAGCACCCCGAGCACTGAGCACCCAGCACCCTGAGCACCCAGCACCCTGAGCACTGAGCACCATGAGCACTGAGCACTGAGCACCCAGCACGCTGAGTACTGAGCACTGAGCACACAGCACCCTGAGTACTGAGCACCCAGCACCCCGAGCACTGAGTAACCAGCGCCCCGAGCACTGAGCACGCAGCACCCCGAGCACTGAGCACCCAGCACCCTGAGTACTGAGCAACCAGCACCCTGAGCACTGAGCACCCAGCACCCTGAGCACTGAGCGCTGAGCACCCAGCACCCCGAGCACTGAGCACCCAGCACCCCGAGCACTGAGCACCCAGCACCCTGAGCACTGAGCACCCAGCACCCTGTGCACTGAGCACCCAGCACCCTGAGTACTGAGCACCCAGCACCCTGAGTACTGAGCACCCAGCACCCTGAGTACTGAGCACCCAGCACGCTGAGTACTGAGCACCCAGCACCCCGAGCACTGAGGACCCAGCACCCTGAGTACTGAGCACTGAGCAACCAGCACCCCGAGCACGGAGCACCCAGTACCCCAAGCACTGAGTACAGAGCACCCAGCACCCTGAGTACTGAGCACCGAGCTCCCCGAGCACTGAGCACCCAGCACACTGAGCACTGAGCACCCAGCACCCTGAGCACTGAGCACCCAGCACCCTGAGTACTGAGCACCCAGCACGCTGAGTACTGAGCACCCAGCACCCCGAGCACTGAGCACCCAGCACCCTGAGTACTGAGCACTGAGCACCCAGCACCCCGAGAACTGAGCACCCAGCACCCTGTGCACTGAGCATCCAGCACCCTGAGTACTGAGCACCCAGCACCCTGAGTACTGAGCACCCAGCACCGTGAGAACTGAGCACTCAGCACGCTGAGTACTGAGCACCGAGCACCCCGAGCACTGAGCACCCAGCACCCTGAGTACTGAGCACCCAGCACCCTGAGTACTGAGCACCCAGCACCCTGAGCACTGAGCACCCAGCACCCTGAGCACTGAGCACACAGCACCCTGAGTACTGAGCACCCAGCACCCTGAGTACTGAACACCCAGCACCCTGAGCACTGAGCACTGAGCACCCAGCACCCTGAGCACTGAGCACCCAGCACCCTGAGCACGGAGCACCCCGAGGACTGAGCACCAAGCACCCTGAGCACTGAGCACCCAGCACCTTGAGTACTGAGCACCGTGCACCTCGAGCACTGAGCACCCTGAGTACTGAGCACCCAGCACCCCGATCACTGAGCACCCTGCACCCTGAGCACTGAGCACCCAGCACCCTGAGCACTGAGCACCCAGCACCCTGAGTACTGAGCACCCAGCACGCTGAGTACTGAGCACCCAGCACCCCGAGCAGTGAGCAACCAGCACCGTGAGCACGGAGCACCCCGAGGACTGAGCACCCAGCACCTTGAGTACTGAGCACCGAGCACCTCGAGCACTAAGCACCCAGCACCCTGAGTACTGAGCACCCAGCACCCTGAGCACTGAGCACCCAGCACCCTGAGCACTGAGCACCCAGCACCCTGAGTACTGAGCACCCAGCACCCTGAGTACTGAACACCCAGCACCCTGAGCACTGAGCACTGAGCACCCAGCACCCTGAGCACTGAGCACTGAGCACCCAGCACCCTGAGCACTGAGCACCCAGCACCCCGAGCACTGAGCACCCAGCACCCTGAGCACCCAGCACCCTGAGCACTGAGCACCATGAGCACTGAGCACTGAGCACCCAGCACGCTGAGTACTGAGCACTGAGCACACAGCACCCTGAGTACTGAGCACCCAGCACCCCGAGCACTGAGTAACCAGCGCCCCGAGCACTGAGCACGCAGCACCCCGAGCACTGAGCACCCAGCACCCTGAGTACTGAGCAACCAGCACCCTGAGCACTGAGCACCCAGCACCCTGAGCACTGAGCGCTGAGCACCCAGCACCCCGAGCACTGAGCACCCAGCACCCCGAGCACTGAGCACCCAGCACCCTGAGCACTGAGCACCCAGCACCCTGTGCACTGAGCACCCAGCACCCTGAGTACTGAGCACCCAGCACCCTGAGTACTGAGCACCCAGCACCCTGAGTACTGAGCACCCAGCACGCTGAGTACTGAGCACCCAGCACCCCGAGCACTGAGGACCCAGCACCCTGAGTACTGAGCACTGAGCAACCAGCACCCCGAGCACGGAGCACCCAGTACCCCAAGCACTGAGTACAGATCACCCAGCACCCTGAGTACTGAGCACCGAGCTCCCCGAGCACTGAGCACCCAGCACACTGAGCACTGAGCACCCAGCACCCTGAGCACTGAGCACCCAGCACCCTGAGTACTGAGCACCCAGCACGCTGAGTACTGAGCACCCAGCACCCCGAGCACTGAGCACCCAGCACCCTGAGTACTGAGCACTGAGCACCCAGCACCCCGAGAACTGAGCACCCAGCACCCTGTGCACTGAGCATCCAGCACCCTGAGTACTGAGCACCCAGCACCCTGAGTACTGAGCACCCAGCACCGTGAGAACTGAGCACTCAGCACGCTGAGTACTGAGCACCGAGCACCCCGAGCACTGAGCACCCAGCACCCTGAGTACTGAGCACCCAGCACCCTGAGTACTGAGCACCCAGCACCCTGAGCACTGAGCACCCAGCACCCTGAGCACTGAGCACACAGCACCCTGAGTACTGAGCACCCAGCACCCTGAGTACTGAACACCCAGAACCCTGAGCACTGAGCACTGAGCACCCAGCACCCTGAGCACTGAGCACCCAGCACCCTGAGCACGGAGCACCCCGAGGACTGAGCACCCAGCACCCTGAGCACTGAGCACCCAGCACCTTGAGTACTGAGCACCGTGCACCTCGAGCACTGAGCACCCTGAGTACTGAGCACCCAGCACCCCGATCACTGAGCACCCTGCACCCTGAGCACTGAGCACCCAGCACCCTGAGCACTGAGCACCCAGCACCCTGAGTACTGAGCACCCAGCACGCTGAGTACTGAGCACCCAGCACCCCGAGCAGTGAGCAACCAGCACCGTGAGCACGGAGCACCCCGAGGACTGAGCACCCAGCACCTTGAGTACTGAGCACCGAGCACCTCGAGCACTAAGCACCCAGCACCCTGAGTACTGAGCACCCAGCACCCTGAGCACTGAGCACCCAGCACCCTGAGCACTGAGCACCCAGCAACCTGAGTACTGAGCACTCAGCACCCTGAGTACTGAACACCCAGCACCCTGAGCACTGAGCACTGAGCACCCTGAGCACTGAGTACTGAGCACTGAGCACCCTGAGCACTGAGCACCCAGCACCCCGAGTACTGAGCACCCAGCACCCTGAGCACTGAGCACCCAGCGCCCCGAGCACTGAGCACCCAGCACCCCGAGCACTGAGCACTGAGCACCCTGAGCACTGAGCACCCAGCACCCCGAGTACTGAGCACTGAGCACCTTGAGTACTGAGCACCAAGCACCCCGAGTACTGAGCACTGAGCACCCTGAATACTGAGCACCCAGCACCCTGAGCACTGAGCACCCAGCACCCTGAGTACTCAGCACTGAGAACCCAGCACCCCGAGGACTGAGCACCCAGCACCCTGAGTACTGAGCACCGAGCACCCTGAGTACTGAGCACCCAGCACCCTGATCACTGAGCACGGAGCACCCCGAGGTACTGAGCACCCAGCACCCTGAGCACTGAGCACCCAGCACCCTGAGGACTGAGTACCCAGCACCCTGAGCACTGAGCACCCAGCACCCTGAGTACTGAGCACTGATCACCCTGAGCACTGAGCACCCAGCACCCCGAGCACTGAGCACCCAGCACCCTGAGTACTGAGCACCCAGCACCCTGGGCACTGAGCACCCAGCACCCTGAGTACTGAGCACCGAGCACCCTGAGTACTGAGCACCCATCACCCTGAGTACTGAGCACCCAGCACCCTGAGCACTGAGCACCCAGCACCCTGAGCACTGAGCACCCAGCACCCTGAGTACTGAGCACCCAGCACCCTGAGTACTGAACACCCAGCACCCTGAGCACTGAGCACTGAGCACCCAGCACCCTGAGCACTGAGCACTGAGCACCCAGCACCCTGAGCACTGAGCACCCAGCACCCCGAGCACTGAGCACCCAGCACCCTGAGCACCCAGCACCCTGAGCACTGAGCACCATGAGCACTGAGCACTGAGCACCCAGCACGCTGAGTACTGAGCACTGAGCACACAGCACCCTGAGTACTGAGCACCCAGCACCCCGAGCACTGAGTACCCAGCGCCCCGAGCACTGAGCACCCAGCACCCCGAGCACTGAGCACCCAGCACCCTGAGTACTGAGCAACCAGCACCCTGAGCACTGAGCACCCAGCACCCTGAGCACTGAGCGCTGAGCACCCAGCACCCCGAGCACTGAGCACCCAGCACCCCGAGCACTGAGCACCCAGCACCCTGAGCACTGAGCACCCAGCACCCTGTGCACTGAGCACCCAGCACCCTGAGTACTGAGCACCCAGCACCCTGAGTACTGAGCACCCAGCACCCTGAGTACTGAGCACCCAGCACGCTGAGTACTGAGCACCCAGCACCCCGAGCACTGAGGACCCAGCACCCTGAGTACTGAGCACTGAGCAACCAGCTCCCCGAGCACGGAGCACCCAGTACCCCAAGCACTGAGTACAGAGCACCCAGCACCCTGAGTACTGAGCACCGAGCTCCCCGAGCACTGAGCACCCAGCACACTGAGCACTGAGCACCCAGCACCCTGAGCACTGAGCACCCAGCACCCTGAGTACTGAGCACCCAGCACGCTGAGTACTGAGCACCCAGCACCCCGAGCACTGAGCACCCAGCACCCTGAGTACTGAGCACTGAGCACCCAGCACCCCGAGAACTGAGCACCCAGCACCCTGTGCACTGAGCATCCAGCACCCTGAGTACTGAGCACCCAGCACCCTGAGTACTGAGCACCCAGCACCGTGAGAACTGAGCACTCAGCACCCTGAGTACTGAGCACCGAGCACCCCGAGCACTGAGCACCCAGCACCCTGAGCACTGAGCACCCTGAGGACTGAGCACCCAGCACCCTGAGCACTGAGCACCGATCACCCTGAGCACTGAGCACCCAGCACCCCGAGCACTGAGCACCCAGCACCCTGAGTACTGAGCACCCTGCACCCCGAGTACTGAGCACCCACCACCCTGAGTACTGAGCACCCAGCACCCCGAGCACTGAGCACCCGGCACCCTGAGTACTGAGCACCATGAGTACTGAGCACTGAGCACCCAGCACCCTGAGGACAGAGTACCCAGCACCCTGAGCACTGAGCACCCAGCACCCTGAGTACTGAGCACTGATCACCCTGAGCACTGAGCACCCAGCACCCCGAGCACTGAGCACCCAGCACCCTGAGTACTGAGCATCCAGGACCCTGAGCACTGAGCACCCAGCACCCTGAGTACTGAGCACCCAGCACCCTGAGTACTGAGCACCCAGCACCCTGGGCACTGAGCACCCAGCACCCTGAGTACTGAGCACCGAGCACCCTGAGTACTGAGCACCCAGCACCCTGAGTACTGAGCACCCAGCACCCTGAGCACTGAGCACCCAGCACCCTGAGCACTGAGCACCCAGCACCCTGAGTACTGAGCACCCAGCACCCCGAGCACTGAGTACCCAGCGCCCCGAGCACTGAGCACCCAGCACCCCGAGCACTGAGCACCCAGCACCCTGAGTACTGAGCAACCAGCACCCTGAGCACTGAGCACCCAGCACCCTGAGCACTGAGCGCTGAGCACCCAGCACCCCGAGCACTGAGCACCCAGCACCCCGAGCACTGAGCACCCAGCACCCTGAGCACTGAGCACCCAGCACCCTGTGCACTGAGCACCCAGCACCCTGAGTACTGAGCACCCAGCACCCTGAGTACTGAGCACCCAGCACCCTGAGTACTGAGCACCCAGCACGCTGAGTACTGAGCACCCAGCACCCCGAGCACTGAGGACCCAGCACCCTGAGTACTGAGCACTGAGCAACCAGCTCCCCGAGCACGGAGCACCCAGTACCCCAAGCACTGAGTACAGAGCACCCAGCACCCTGAGTACTGAGCACCGAGCTCCCCGAGCACTGAGCACCCAGCACACTGAGCACTGAGCACCCAGCACCCTGAGCACTGAGCACCCAGCACCCTGAGTACTGAGCACCCAGCACGCTGAGTACTGAGCACCCAGCACCCCGAGCACTGAGCACCCAGCACCCTGAGTACTGAGCACTGAGCACCCAGCACCACGAGAACTGAGCACCCAGCACCCTGTGCACTGAGCATCCAGCACCCTGAGTACTGAGCACCCAGCACCCTGAGTACTGAGCACCCAGCACCGTGAGAACTGAGCACTCAGCACCCTGAGTACTGAGCACCGAGCACCCCGAGCACTGAGCACCCAGCACCCTGAGCACTGAGCACCCTGAGGACTGAGCACCCAGCACCCTGAGCACTGAGCACCGATCACCCTGAGCACTGAGCACCCAGCACCCCGAGCACTGAGCACCCAGCACCCTGAGTACTGAGCACCCTGCACCCCGAGTACTGAGCACCCAGCACCCTGAGTACTGAGCACCCAGCACCCCGAGCACTGAGCACCCGGCACCCTGAGTACTGAGCACCATGAGTACTGAGCACTGAGCACCCAGCACCCTGAGGACAGAGTACCCAGCACCCTGAGCACTGAGCACCCAGCACCCTGAGTACTGAGCACTGATCACCCTGAGCACTGAGCACCCAGCACCCCGAGCACTGAGCACCCAGCACCCTGAGTACTGAGCATCCAGCACCCTGAGCACTGAGCACCCAGCACCCTGAGTACTGAGCACCCAGCACCCTGAGTACTGAGCACCCAGCACCCTGGGCACTGAGCACCCAGCACCCTGAGTACTGAGCACCGAGCACCCTGAGTACTGAGCACCCAGCACCCTGAGTACTGAGCACCCAGCACCCTGAGCACTGAGCACCCAGCACCCTGAGCACTGAGCACCCAGCACCCTGAGTACTGAGCACCCAGCACCCTGAGTACTGAACACCCAGCACCCTGAGCACTGAGCACTGAGCACCCAGCACCCTGAGCACTGAGCACCCAGCACCCTGAGCACGGAGCACCCCGAGGACTGAGCACCCAGCACCCTGAGCACTGAGCACCCAGCACCTTGAGTACTGAGCACCGTGCACCTCGAGCACTGAGCACCCTGAGTACTGAGCACCCAGCACCCCGATCACTGAGCACCCTGCACCCTGAGCACTGAGCACCCAGCACCCTGAGCACTGAGCACCCAGCACCCTGAGTACTGAGCACCCAGCACGCTGAGTACTGAGCACCCAGCACCCCGAGCAGTGAGCAACCAGCACCGTGAGCACGGAGCACCCCGAGGACTGAGCACCCAGCACCTTGAGTACTGAGCACCGAGCACCTCGAGCACTAAGCACCCAGCACCCTGAGTACTGAGCACCCAGCACCCTGAGCACTGAGCACCCAGCACCCTGAGCACTGAGCACCCAGCAACCTGAGTACTGAGCACTCAGCACCCTGAGTACTGAACACCCTGCACCCTGAGCACTGAGCACTGAGCACCCTGAGCACTGAGTACTGAGCACTGAGCACCCTGAACACTGAGCACCCAGCACCCCGAGTACTGAGCACCCAGCACCCCGAGCACTGAGCACCCAGCGCCCCGAGCACTGAGCACCCAGCACCCCGAGCACTGAGCACTGAGCACCCTGAGCACTGAGCACCCAGCACCCCGAGTACTGAGCACTGAGCATCTTGAGTACTGAGCACCAAGCACCCCGAGTACTGAGCACTGAGCACCCTGAATACTGAGCACCCAGCACCCTGAGCACTGAGCACCCAGCACCTTGAGTACTGAGCACCGAGCACCCCGAGCACTGAGCACCCAGCACCCTGAGTATTGAGCACCCAGCACCCTGAGCACTGAGCACCCAGCACCCTTAGCACTGAGCACACAGCACCCTGAGCACTGAGCACCCAGCACCCTGAGTACTGAGCACCCAGCACCCTGAGTACTGAGCACCCAGCACCTTGAGTACTGAGCACCCAGCACCCTGAGCACTGAGCACCCAGCACCCTGAGTACTGAGCACCCAGCACCCTGAGTACTGAGCAACCAGCACCCTGAGCACTGAGCACTCAGCACCCTGAGCACTGAGCACTGAGCACCCAGTACCCCGAGCACTGAGCACCCAGCACCCCGAGCACTGAGCACCCAGCACCCTGAGCACTGAGCACCCAGCACCCTGAGCACTGAGCACCCAGCACCCTGAGTACTGAGCACCCAGCACCCTGAGTACTGAGCACCCAGCACCGTGAGAACTGAGCACCCAGCACCCTGAGTACTGAGCACCCAGCACCCTGGGCACTGAACACCCAGCACCCTGAGTACTGAGCACCAAGCACCCTGAGTACTGAGCACCCATCCCCCTGAGTACTGAGCACCCAGCACCCTGAGCACTGAGCACCCAGCACCCTGAGCACTGAGCACCCAGCACACTGAGTACTGAGCACCCAGCACCCTGAGTACTGAACACCCAGCACCCTGAGCACTGAGCACTGAGCACCCAGCACTCTGAGCACTGAGCACTGAGCACCCAGCACCCTGAGCACTGAGCACCCAGCACCCCGAGCACTGAGCACCCAGCACCCTGAGCACGGAGCACCCTGAGCACTGAGCACCATGAGCACTGAGCACTGAGCACCCAGCACGCTGAGTACTGAGCACTGAGCACACAGCACCCTGAGTACTGAGCACCCAGCACCCCGAGCACTGAGTACCCAGCGCCCCGAGCACTGAGCACCCAGCACCCCGAGCACTGAGCACCCAGCACCCTGAGTACTGAGCAACCAGCACCCTGAGCACTGAGCACCCAGCACCCTGAGCACTGAGCGCTGAGCACCCAGCACCCCGAGCACTGAGCACCCAGCACCCCGAGCACTGAGCACCCAGCACCCTGAGCACTGAGCACCCAGCACCCTGTGCACTGAGCACCCAGCACCCTGAGTACTGAGCACCCAGCACCCTGAGTACTGAGCACCCAGCACCCTGAGTACTGAGCACCCAGCACGCTGAGTACTGAGCACCCAGCACCCCGAGCACTGAGGACCCAGCACCCTGAGTACTGAGCACTGAGCAACCAGCACCCCGAGCACGGAGCACCCAGGACCCCAAGCACTGAGTACAGAGCACCCAGCACCCTGAGTACTGAGCACCGAGCTCCCCGAGCACTGAGCACCCAGCACACTGAGCACTGAGCACCCAGCACCCTGAGCACTGAGCACCCAGCACCCTGAGTACTGAGCACCCAGCACGCTGAGTACTGAGCACCCAGCACCAAGAGCACTGAGCACCCAGCACCCTGAGTACTGAGCACTGAGCACCCAGCACCCCGAGCACTGAGCACCCAGCACCCTGTGCACTGAGCATCCAGCACCCTGAGTACTGAGCACCCAGCACCCTGAGTACTGAGCACCCAGCACCGTGAGAACTGAGCACTCAGCACCCTGAGTACTGAGCACCGAGCACCCCGAGCACTGAGCACCCAGCACCCTGAGCACTGAGCACCCTGAGGACTGAGCACCCAGCACCCTGAGCACTGAGCACCGATCACCCTGAGCACTGAGCACCCAGCACCCCGAGCACTGAGCACCCAGCACCCTGAGTACTGAGCACCCAGCACCCCGAGTACTGAGCACCCAGCACCCTGAGTACTGAGCACCCAGCACCCCGAGCACTGAGCACCCGGCACCCTGAGTACTGAGCACCATGAGTACTGAGCACTGAGCACCCAGCACCCTGAGGACAGAGTACCCAGCACCCTGAGCACTGAGCACCCAGCACCCTGAGTACTGAGCACTGATCACCCTGAGCACTGAGCACCCAGCACCCCGAGCACTGAGCACCCAGCACCCTGAGTACTGAGCATCCAGCACCCTGAGCACTGAGCACCCAGCACCCTGAGTACTGAGCACCCAGCACCCTGAGTACTGAGCACCCAGCACCCTGGGCACTGAGCACCCAGCACCCTGAGTACTGAGCACCGAGCACCCTGAGTACTGAGCACCCAGCACCCTGAGTACTGAGCACCCAGCACCCTGAGCACTGAGCACCCAGCACCCTGAGCACTGAGCACCCAGCACCCTGAGTACTGAGCACCCAGCACCCTGAGTACTGAACACCCAGCACCCTGAGCACTGAGCACTGAGCACCCAGCACCCTGAGCACTGAGCACCCAGCACCCTGAGCACGGAGCACCCCGAGGACTGAGCACCCAGCACCCTGAGCACTGAGCACCCAGCACCTTGAGTACTGAGCACCGTGCACCTCGAGCACTGAGCACCCTGAGTACTGAGCACCCAGCACCCCGATCACTGAGCACCCTGCACCCTGAGCACTGAGCACCCAGCACCCTGAGCACTGAGCACCCAGCACCCTGAGTACTGAGCACCCAGCACCCTGAGTACTGAGCACCCAGCACCCTGAGCACTGAGCACCCAGCACCCTGAGCACTGAGCACCCAGCACCCTGAGTACTGAGCACCCAGCACCCTGAGTACTGAACACCCAGCACCCTGAGCACTGAGCACTGAGCACCCAGCACTCTGAGCACTGAGCACTGAGCACCCAGCACCCTGAGCACTGAGCACCCAGCACCCCGAGCACTGAGCACCCAGCACCCTGAGCACCCAGCACCCTGAGCACTGAGCACCATGAGCACTGAGCACTGAGCACCCAGCACGCTGAGTACTGAGCACTGAGCACACAGCACCCTGAGTACTGAGCACCCAGCACCCCGAGCACTGAGTACCCAGCGCCCCGAGCACTGAGCACCCAGCACCCCGAGCACTGAGCACCCAGCACCCTGAGTACTGAGCAACCAGCACCCTGAGCACTGAGCACCCAGCACCCTGAGCACTGAGCGCTGAGCACCCAGCACCCCGAGCACTGAGCACCCAGCACCCCGAGCACTGAGCACCCAGCACCCTGAGCACTGAGCACCCAGCACCCTGTGCACTGAGCACCCAGCACCCTGAGTACTGAGCACCCAGCACCCTGAGTACTGAGCACCCAGCACCCTGAGTACTGAGCACCCAGCACGCTGAGTACTGAGCACCCAGCACCCCGAGCACTGAGGACCCAGCACCCTGAGTACTGAGCACTGAGCAACCAGCACCCCGAGCACGGAGCACCCAGGACCCCAAGCACTGAGCACTGAGCACCCAGCACCCTGAGCACTGAGCACCCAGCACCCTGAGTACTGAGCACCCAGCACGCTGAGTACTGAGCACCCAGCACCAAGAGCACTGAGCACCCAGCACCCTGAGTACTGAGCACTGAGCACCCAGCACCCCGAGCACTGAGCACCCAGCACCCTGTGCACTGAGCATCCAGCACCCTGAGTACTGAGCACCCAGCACCCTGAGTACTGAGCACCCAGCACCGTGAGAACTGAGCACTCAGCACCCTGAGTACTGAGCACCGAGCACCCCGAGCACTGAGCACCCAGCACCCTGAGCACTGAGCACCCTGAGGACTGAGCACCCAGCACCCTGAGCACTGAGCACCGATCACCCTGAGCACTGAGCACCCAGCACCCCGAGCACTGAGCACCCAGCACCCTGAGTACTGAGCACCCAGCACCCCGAGTACTGAGCACCCAGCACCCTGAGTACTGAGCACCCAGCACCCCGAGCACTGAGCACCCGGCACCCTGAGTACTGAGCACCATGAGTACTGAGCACTGAGCACCCAGCACCCTGAGGACGAGTACCCAGCACCCTGAGCACTGAGCACCCAGCACCCTGAGTACTGAGCACTGATCACCCTGAGCACTGAGCACCCAGCACCCCGAGCACTGAGCACCCAGCACCCTGAGTACTGAGCATCCAGCACCCTGAGCACTGAGCACCCAGCACCCTGAGTACTGAGCACCCAGCACCCTGAGTACTGAGCACCCAGCACCCTGGGCACTGAGCACCCAGCACCCTGAGTACTGAGCACCGAGCACCCTGAGTACTGAGCACCCAGCACCCTGAGTACTGAGCACCCAGCACCCTGAGCACTGAGCACCCAGCACCCTGAGCACTGAGCACCCAGCACCCTGAGTACTGAGCACCCAGCACCCTGAGTACTGAACACCCAGCACCCTGAGCACTGAGCACTGAGCACCCAGCACCCTGAGCACTGAGCACCCAGCACCCTGAGCACGGAGCACCCCGAGGACTGAGCACCCAGCACCCTGAGCACTGAGCACCCAGCACCTTGAGTACTGAGCTCCGTGCACCTCGAGCACTGAGCACCCTGAGTACTGAGCACCCAGCACCCCGATCACTGAGCACCCTGCACCCTGAGCACTGAGCACCCAGCACCCTGAGCACTGAGCACCCAGCACCCTGAGTACTGAGCACCCAGCACGCTGAGTACTGAGCACCCAGCACCCCGAGCAGTGAGCAACCAGCACCGTGAGCACGGAGCACCCCGAGGACTGAGCACCCAGCACCTTGAGTACTGAGCACCGAGCACCTCGAGCACTAAGCACCCAGCACCCTGAGTACTGAGCACCCAGCACCCTGAGCACTGAGCACTGAGCACCCTGAGCACTGAGTACTGAGCACTGAGCACCCTGAGCACTGAGCACCCAGCACCCCGAGTACTGAGCACCCAGCACCCCGAGCACTGAGCACCCACGGCCCGAGCACTGAGCACCCAGCACCCCGAGCACTGAGCACTGAGCACCCTGAGCACTGAGCACCCAGCACCCCGAGTACTGAGCACCCAGCACCCTGAGCACTGAGCACCCAGCACCTTGAGTACTGAGCACTGAGCACCCTGAGCACTGAGTACTGAGCACTGAGCACCCTGAGCACTGAGCACCCCGCACCCCGAGTACTGAGCACCCAGCACCCCGAGCACTGAGCACCCACGGCCCGAGCACTGAGCACCCAGCACCCCGAGCACTGAGCACTGAGCACCCTGAGCACTGAGCACCCAGCACCCCGAGTACTGAGCACCCAGCACCCTGAGCACTGAGCACCCAGCACCTTGAGTACTGAGCACCGAGCACCCCGAGCACTGAGCACCCAGCACCCCGAGCACGGAGCACCCAGGACCCCAAGCACTGAGTACAGAGCACCCAGCACCCTGAGTACTGAGCACCGAGCTCCCCGAGCACTGAGCACCCAGCACACTGAGCACTGAGCACCCAGCACCCTGAGCACTGAGCACCCAGCACCCTGAGTACTGAGCACCCAGCACGCTGAGTACTGAGCACCCAGCACCAAGAGCACTGAGCACCCAGCACCCTGAGTACTGAGCACTGAGCACCCAGCACCCCGAGCACTGAGCACCCAGCACCCTGTGCACTGAGCATCCAGCACCCTGAGTACTGAGCACCCAGCACCCTGAGTACTGAGCACCCAGCACCGTGAGAACTGAGCACTCAGCACCCTGAGTACTGAGCACCGAGCACCCCGAGCACTGAGCACCCAGCACCCTGAGCACTGAGCACCCTGAGGACTGAGCACCCAGCACCCTGAGCACTGAGCACCGATCACCCTGAGCACTGAGCACCCAGCACCCCGAGCACTGAGCACCCAGCACCCTGAGTACTGAGCACCCAGCACCCCGAGTACTGAGCACCCAGCACCCTGAGTACTGAGCACCCAGCACCCCGAGCACTGAGCACCCGGCACCCTGAGTACTGAGCACCATGAGTACTGAGCACTGAGCACCCAGCACCCTGAGGACAGAGTACCCAGCACCCTGAGCACTGAGCACCCAGCACCCTGAGTACTGAGCACTGATCACCCTGAGCACTGAGCACCCAGCACCCCGAGCACTGAGCACCCAGCACCCTGAGTACTGAGCATCCAGCACCCTGAGCACTGAGCACCCAGCACCCTGAGTACTGAGCACCCAGCACCCTGAGTACTGAGCACCCAGCACCCTGGGCACTGAGCACCCAGCACCCTGAGCACTGAGCACGCAGCACCCCGAGCACTGAGCACCCAGCACCCTGAGTACTGAGCACCCAGCACCCTGAGTACTGAGCACCCAGCACCTTGAGTACTGAGCACCCAGCACCCTGAGCACTGAGCACCCAGCACCCTGAGTACTGAGCACCCAGCACCCTGAGTACTGAGCACCCAGCACCTTGAGTACTGAGCAACCAGCACCCTGAGCACTGAGCACCCAGCACCCTGAGCACTGAGCACTGAGCACCCAGTACCCCGAGCACTGAGCACCCAGCACCCCGAGCACTGAGCACCCAGCACCCTGAGCACTGAGCACCCAGCACCCTGAGCACTGAGCACCCAGCACCCTGAGTACTGAGCACCCAGCACCCTGAGTACTGAGCACCCAGCACCGTGAGAACTGAGCACTCAGCACCCTGAGTACTGAGCACCGAGCACCCCGAGCACTGAGCACCCAGCACCCTGAGCACTGAGCACCCTGAGGACTGAGCACCCAGCACCCTGAGCACTGAGCACCGATCACCCTGAGCACGGAGCACCCAGCACCCCGAGCACTGAGCACCCAGCACCCTGAGTACTGAACACCCAGCACCCCGAGTACTGAGCACCCAGCACCCTGAGTACTGAGCACCCAGCACCCCGAGCACTGAGCACCCGGCACCCTGAGTACTGAGCACCCTGAGTACTGAGCACTGAGCACCCAGCACCCTGAGGACTGAGTACCCAGCACCCTGAGCACTGAGCACCCAGCACCCTGAGTACTGAGCACTGATCACCCTGAGCACTGAGCACCCAGCACCCCGAGCACTGAGCACCCAGCACCCTGAGAACTGAGCAGCCAGCACCCTGAGCACTGAGCACCCAGCACCCTGAGTACTGAGCACCCAGCACCCTGAGTACTGAGCACCCAGCACCCTGGGCACTGAGCACCCAGCACCCTGAGTACTGAGCACCGAGCACCCTGAGTACTGAGCACCCATCACCCTGAGTACTGAGCACCCAGCACCCTGAGCACTGAGCACCCAGCACCCTGAGCACTGAGCACCCAGCACCCTGAGTACTGAGCACCCAGCACCCTGAGTACTGAACACCCAGCACCCTGAGCACTGAGCACTGAGCACCCAGCACCCTGAGCACTGAGCACTGAGCACCCAGCACCCTGAGCACTGAGCACCCAGCACCCCGAGCACTGAGCACAAAGCACCCTGAGCACCCAGCACCCTGAGCACTGAGCACCATGAGCACTGAGCACTGAGCACCCAGCACGCTGAGTACTGAGCACTGAACACACAGCACCCTGAGTACTGAGCACCCAGCACCCCGAGCACTGAGTACCCAGCGCCCCGAGCACTGAGCACCCAGCACCCTGAGCACTGAGCACCCAGCACCCTGAGTACTGAGCAACCAGCACCCTGAGCACTGAGCACCCAGCACCCTGAGCACTGAGCGCTGAACACCCAGCACCCCGAGCACTGAGCACCCAGCACCCTGAGCACTGAGCACCCAGCACCCTGTGCACTGAGCACCCAGCACCCTGAGTACTGAGCACCCAGCACCCTGAGTACTGAGCACCCAGCACCCTGAGTACTGAGCATCCAGCACGCTGAGTACTGAGCACCCAGCACCCCGAGCACTGAGGACCCAGCACCCTGAGTACTGAGCACTGAGCAACCAGCACCCCGAGAACGGAGCACCCAGGACCCCAAGCACTGAGTACAGACCACCCAGCACCCTGAGTACTGAGCACCGAGCTCCCCGAGCACTGAGCAACCAGCACACTGAGCACTGAGCACCCAGCACCCTGAGCACTGAGCACCCAGCACCCTGAGTACTGAGCACCCAGCACGCTGAGTACTGAGCACCCAGCACCCCGAGCACTGAGCACCCAGCACCCTGAGTACTGAGCACTGAGCACCCAGCACCCCGAGCACTGAGCACCCAGCACCCTGTGCACTGAGCATCCAGCACCCTGAGTACTGAGCACCCAGCACCCTGAGTACTGAGCACCCAGCACCGTGAGAACTGAGCACTCAGCACCCTGAGTACTGAGCACCGAGCACCCCGAGCACTGAGCACCCAGCACCCTGAGCACTGAGCACCCTGAGGACTGAGCACCCAGCACCCTGAGCACTGAGCACCGATCACCCTGAGCACTGAGCACCCAGCACCCCGAGCACTGAGCACCCAGCACCCTGAGTACTGAGCACCCAGCACCCCGAGTACTGAGCACCCAGCACCCTGAGTACTGAGCACCCAGCACCCCGAGCACTGAGCACCCGGCACCCTGAGTACTGAGCACCATGAGTACTGAGCACTGAGCACCCAGCACCCTGAGGACAGAGTACCCAGCACCCTGAGCACTGAGCACCCAGCACCCTGAGTACTGAGCACTGATCACCCTGAGCACTGAGCACCCAGCACCCCGAGCACTGAGCACCCAGCACCCTGAGTACTGAGCATCCAGCACGCTGAGCACTGAGCACCCAGCACCCTGAGTACTGAGCACCCAGCACCCTGAGTACTGAGCACCCAGCACCCTGGGCACTGAGCACCCAGCACCCTGAGTACTGAGCACCGAGCACCCTGAGTACTGAGCACCCAGCACCCTGAGTACTGAGCACCCAGCACCCTGAGCACTGAGCACCCAGCACCCTGAGCACTGAGCACCCAGCACCCTGAGTACTGAGCACCCAGCACCCTGAGTACTGAACACCCAGCACCCTGAGCACTGAGCACTGAGCACCCAGCACCCTGAGCACTGAGCACCCAGCACCTTGAGTACTGAGCACCGTGCACCTCGAGCACTGAGCACCCTGAGTACTGAGCACCCAGCACCCCGATCACTGAGCACCCTGCACCCTGAGCACTGAGCACCCAGCACCCTGTGCACTGAGCACCCAGCACCCTGAGTACTGAGCACCCAGCACGCTGAGTACTGAGCACCCAGCACCCCGAGCAGTGAGCAACCAGCACCGTGAGCACGGAGCACCCCGAGGACTGAGCACCCAGCACCTTGAGTACTGAGCACCGAGCACCTCGAGCACTAAGCACCCAGCACCCTGAGTACTGAGCACCCAGCACCCTGAGCACTGAGCACCCAGCACCCTGAGCACTGAGCACCCAGCAACCTGAGTACTGAGCACTCAGCACCCTGAGTACTGAACACCCAGCACCCTGAGCACTGAGCACTGAGCACCCTGAGCACTGAGTACTGAGCACTGAGCACCCTGAGCACTGAGCACCCAGCACCCCGAGTACTGAGCACCCAGCACCCCGAGCACTGAGCACCCAGCGCCCCGAGCACTGAGCACCCAGCACCCCGAGCACTGAGCACTGAGCACCCTGAGCACTGAGCACCCAGCACCCCGAGTACTGAGCACTGAGCACCTTGAGTACTGAGCACCAAGCACCCCGAGTACTGAGCAGTGAGCACCCTGAATACTGAGCACCCAGCACCCTGATCACTGAGCACCCAGCACCCTGAGTACTCAGCACTGAGAACCCAGCACCCCGAGGACTGAGCACCCAGCACCCTGAGTACTGAGCACCGAGCACCCTGAGTACTGAGCACCCAGCACCCTGATCACTGAGCACGGAGCACCCCGAGGTACTGAGCACCCAGCACCCTGAGCACTGAGCACCCAGCACCTTGAGTACTGAGCACCGAGCACCCCGAGCACTGAGCACCAAGCACCCTGAGTATTGAGCACCCAGCACCCTGATTACTGAGCACGCAGCACCCCGAGCACTGAGCACCCAGCACCCTGAGTACTGAGCACCCAGCACGCTGAGTACTGAGCACCCAGCACCCTGAGTACTGAGCACTGAGCACCCAGCACCCTGAGTACTGAGCACCGAGCACCCCGAGCACTGAGCACCAAGCACCCTGAGTATTGAGCACCCAGCACCCTGATTACTGAGCACGCAGCACCCCGAGCACTGAGCACCCAGCACCCTGAGTAATGAGCACCCAGCACGCTGAGTACTGAGCACCCAGCACCCTGAGTACTGAGCACTGAGCAACCAGCACCCCGAGCACGGAGCACCCAGGACCCCAAGCACTGAGTACAGAGCACCCAGCACCCTGAGTACTGAGCACCGAGCTCCCCGAGCACTGAGCACCCAGCACACTGAGCACTGAGCACCCAGCACCCTGAGCACTGAGCTCCCAGCACCCTGAGTACTGAGCACCCAGCACGCTGAGTACTGAGCACCCAGCACCCCGAGCACTGAGCACCCAGCACCCTGAGTACTGAGCACTGAGCACCCAGCACCCCGAGCACTGAGCACCCAGCACCCTGTGCACTGAGCATCCAGCACCCTGAGTACTGAGCACCCAGCACCCTGAGTACTGAGCACCCAGCACCGTGAGAACTGAGCACTCAGCACCCTGAGTACTGAGCACCGAGCACCCCGAGCACTGAGCACCCAGCACCCTGAGCACTGAGCACCCTGAATACTGAGCACCCAGCACCCCGAGCACTGAGCACCCAGCACCCTGAGTACTGAGCACCCAGCACCCCGAGTACTGAGCACCCAGCACCCTGAGTACTGAGCACCCAGCACCCCGAGCACTGAGCACCCGGCACCCTGAGTACTGAGCACCATGAGTACTGAGCACTGAGCACCCAGCACCCTGAGGACAGAGTACCCAGCACCCTGAGCACTGAGCAGCCAGCACCCTGAGTACTGAGCACTGATCACCCTGAGCACTGAGCACCCAGCACCCCGAGCACTGAGCACCCAGCACCCTGAGTACTGAGCATCCAGCACCCTGAGCACTGAGCACCCAGCACCCTGAGTACTGAGCACCCAGCACCCTGAGTACTGAGCACCCAGCACCCTGGGCACTGAGCATCCAGCACCCTGAGTACTGAGCACCGAGCACCCTGAGTACTGAGCACCCAGCACCCTGAGTACTGAGCACCCAGCACCCTGAGCACTGAGCACCCAGCACCCTGAGCACTGAGCACCCAGCACCCTGAGTACTGAGCACCCAGCACCCTGAGTACTGAACACCCAGCACCCTGAGCACTGAGCACCCAGCACCCTGAGCACTGAGCACCCAGCACCCTGAGCACGGAGCACCCTGAGGACTGAGCACCCAGTACCCTGAGCACTGAGCACCCAGCACCTTGAGTACTGAGCACCGTGCACCTCGAGCACTGAGCACCCTGAGTACTGAGCACCCAGCACCCCGATCACTGAGCACCCTGCACCCTGAGCACTGAGCACCCAGCACCCTGAGCACTGAGCACCCAGAACCCTGAGTACTGAGCACCCAGCACGCTGAGTACTGAGCACCCAGCACCCAGAGCACTGAGCAACCAGCACCGAGAGCACGGAGCACCCCGAGGACTGAGCACCCAGCACCTTGAGTACTGAGCACCGAGCACCTCGAGCACTAAGCACCCAGCACCCCGAGTACTGAGCACCCAGCACCCTGAGTACTGAACACCCAGCACCCTGAGCACTGAGCACTGAGCACCCTGAGCACTGAGTACTGAGCACTGAGCACCCTGAGCACTGAGCACCCAGCACCCCGAGTACTGAGCACCCAGCACCCCGAGCACTGAGCACCCAGCGCCCCGAGCACTGAGCACCCAGCACCCCGAGCACTGAGCACTGAGCACCCTGAGCACTGAGCACCCAGCACCCCGAGTACTGAGCACTGAGCACCTTGAGTACTGAGCACCAAGCACCCCGAGTACTGAGCACTGAGCACCCTGAATACTGAGCACCCAGCACCCTGAGCACTGAGCACCCAGCACCCTGAGTACTCAGCACTGAGAACCCAGCACCCCGAGGACTGAGCACCCAGCACCCTGAGTACTGAGCACCGAGCACCCTGAGTACTGAGCACCCAGCACCCTGATCACTGAGCACGGAGCACCCCGAGGTACTGAGCACCCAGCACCCTGAGCACTGAGCACCCAGCACCTTGAGTACTGAGCACCGAGCACCCCGAGCACTGAGCACCCAGCACCCTGAGTATTGAGCACCCAGCACCCTGATTACTGAGCACGCAGCACCCCGAGCACTGAGCACCCAGCACCCTGAGAACTGAGCACCCAGCACCCTGAGTACTGAGCACCCAGCACCCTGAGTACTGAGCACCCAGCACCATGAGCACTGAGCACCCAGCACCCTGAGTACTGAGCACCCAGCACCCTGAGTACTGAGCAACCAGCACCCTGAGCACTGAGCACCCAGCACCCTGAGCACTGAGCACTGAGCACCCAGCACCCCGAGCACTGAGCACCCAGCACCCCGAGCACTGAGCACCCAGCACCCTGAGCACTGAGCACCCAGCACCCTGAGCACTGAGCACCCAGCACCCTGAGCACTGAGCACCCAGCACCCCGAGCACTGAGCACCCAGCACCCTGAGCACCCAGCACCCTGAGAACTGAGCACCCTGAGCACTGAGCACCGATCACCCTAAGCACTCAGCACCCAGCACCCCGAGCACTGAGCACCCAGCACCCTGAGTACTGAGCACCCAGCAGCCCGAGCACTGAGCACCCGGCACCCTGAGTACTGAGCACCCTGAGTACTGAGCACTGAGCACCCAGCACCCTGAGGACTGAGTACCAAGCACCCTGAGCACTGAGCACCCAGCACCCTGAGTACTGAGCACTGATCACCCTGAGCACTGAGCACCCAGCACCCCGAGCACTGAGCACCAAGCACCCTGAGTACTGAGCAGCCAGCACCCTGAGCACTGAGCACCCAGCACGCTGAGTACTGAGCACCCAGCACCCTGGGCACTGAGCACCCAGCACCATGAGTACTGAGCACCGAGCACCCTGAGTACTGAGCACCCAGCACCCTGAGTACTGAGCACCCAGCACCCTGAGCACTGAGCACCCAGCACCCTGAGCACTGAGCACCCAGCACGCTGAGTACTGAGCACCCAGCACCCTGAGTACTGAGCACCCAGCACCCTGAGCACTGAGCACCCAGCACCCTGAGCACTGAGCACCCAGCACGCTGAGTACTGAGCACCCAGCACCCTGAGTACTGAACACCCAGCACCCTGAGCACTGAGCACTGAGCACCCAGCACCCTGAGCACTGAGCACCCAGCACCCTGAGCACGGAGCACCCCGAGGACTGAGCACCCAGCACCCTGAGCACTGAGCACCCAGCACCTTGAGTACTGAGCACTGTGCACCTCGAGCACTGAGCACCCTGAGTACTGAGCACCCAGCACCCCGATCACTGAGCACCCTGCACCCTGAGCACTGAGCACCCAGCACCCTGAGCACTGAGCACCCAGCACCCTGAGTACTGAGCACCCAGCACGCTGAGTACTGAGCACCCAGCACCCCGAGCACTGAGCAACCAGCACCGTGAGCACGGAGCACCCCGAGGACTGAGCACCCAGCACCTCGAGCACTAAGCACCCAGCACCCTGAGTACTGAGCACCCAGCACCCTGAGCACTGAGCACCCAGCACCCTGAGCACTGAGCACCCAGCAACCTGAGTACTGAGCACCCAGCACCCTGAGTACTGAACACCCAGCACCCTGAGCACTGAGCACTGAGCACCCTGAGCACTGAGTACTGAGAACTGAGCACCCTGAGCACTGAGCACCCAGCACCCCGAGTACTGAGCACCCAGCACCCCGAGCACTGAGCACCCAGCGCCCCGAGCACTGAGCACCCAGCACCCCGAGCACTGAGCACTGAGCACCCTGAGCACTGAGCACCCAGCACCCCGAGTACTGAGCACTGAGCACCTTGAGTACTGAGCACCAAGCACCCCGAGTACTGAGCACTGAGCACCCTGAATACTGAGCACCCAGCACCCTGAGCACTGAGCACCCAGCACCCTGAGTACTCAGCACTGAGAACCCAGCACCCCGAGGACTGAGCACCCAGCACCCTGAGTACTGAGCACCGAGCACCCTGAGTACTGAGCACCCAGCACCCTGATCACTGAGCACGGAGCACCCCGAGGTACTGAGCACCCAGCAGCCTGAGCACTGAGCACCCAGCACCTTGAGTACTGAGAACCGAGCACCCCGAGCACTGAGCACCCAGCACCCTGAGTATTGAGCACCCAGCACCCTGATTACTGAGCACGCAGCACCCCGAGCACTGAGCACCCAGCACCCTGAGTACTGAGCACCCAGCACGCTGAGTACTGAGCACCCAGCACCCCGAGCACTGAGCACCCAGCACCCTGAGTACTGAGCACTGAGCAACCAGCACCCCGAGCACGGAGCACCCAGGACCCCAAGCACTGAGTACAGAGCACCCAGCACCCTGAGTACTGAGCACCGAGCTCCCCGAGCACTGAGCACCCAGCACACTGAGCACTGAGCACCCAGCACCCTGAGCACTGAGCTCCCAGCACCCTGAGTACTGAGCACCCAGCACGCTGAGTACTGAGCACCCAGCACCCCGAGCACTGAGCACCCAGCACCCTGAGTACTGAGCACTGAGCACCCAGCACCCCGAGCACTGAGCACCCAGCACCCTGTGCACTGAGCATCCAGCACCCTGAGTACTGAGCACCCAGCACCCTGAGTACTGAGCACCCAGCACCGTGAGAACTGAGCACTCAGCACCCTGAGTACTGAGCACCGAGCACCCCGAGCACTGAGCACCCAGCACCCTGAGCACTGAGCACCCTGAGGACTGAGCACCCAGCACCCTGAGCACTGAGCACCGATCACCCTGAGCACTGAGCACCCAGCACCCCGAGCACTGAGCACCCAGCACCCTGAGTACTGAGCACCCAGCACCCCGAGTACTGAGCACCCAGCACCCTGAGTACTGAGCACCCAGCACCCCGAGCACTGAGCACCCGGCACCCTGAGTACTGAGCACCATGAGTACTGAGCACTGAGCACCCAGCACCCTGAGGACAGAGTACCCAGCACCCTGAGCACTGAGCACCCAGCACCCTGAGTACAGAGCACTGATCACCCTGAGCACTGAGCACCCAGCACCCTGAGTACTGAGCATCCAGCACCCTGAGCACTGAGCACCCAGCACCCTGAGTACTGAGCACCCAGCACCCTGAGTACTGAGCACCCAGCACCCTGGGCACTGAGCACCCAGCACCCTGAGTACTGAGCACCGAGCACCCTGAGTACTGAGCACCCAGCACCCTGAGTACTGAGCACCCAGCACCCTGAGCACTGAGCACCCAGCACCCTGAGCACTGAGCACCCAGCACCCTGAGTACTGAGCACCCAGCACCCTGAGTACTGAACACCCAGCACCCTGAGCACTGAGCACTGAGCACCCAGCACCCTGAGCACTTAGCACCCAGCACCCTGAGCACGGAGCACCCCGAGGACTGAGCACCCAGCACCCTGAGCACTGAGCACCCAGCACCTTGTGTACTGAGCACCGTGCACCTCGAGCACTGAGCACCCTGAGTACTGAGCACCCAGCACCCCGATCACTGAGCACCCAGCACCCTGAGCACTGAGCACCCAGCACCCTGAGCACTGAGCACCCAGCACCCTGAGTACTGAGCACCCAGCAGGCTGAGTACTGAGCACCCAGCACCCCGAGCACTGAGCAACCAGCACCGTGAGCACGGAGCACCCCGAGGACTGAGCACCCAGCACCTTGAGTACTGAGCACCGAGCACCTCGAGCACTAAGCACCCAGCACCCTGAGTACTGAGCACCCAGCACCCTGAGCACTGAGCACCCAGCACCCTGAGCACTGAGCACCCAGCAACCTGAGTACTGAGCACCCAGGACCCTGAGTACTGAACAACCAGCACCCTGAGCACTGAGCACTGAGCACCCTGAGCACTGAGTACTGAGCACCCAGCACCCCGAGCACTGAGCACCCAGCGCCCCGAGCACTGAGCACCCAGCACCCCGAGCACTGAGCACTGAGCACCCTGAGCACTGAGCACCCAGCACCCCGAGTACTGAGCACTGAGCACCTTGAGTACTGAGCACCAAGCACCCCGAGTACTGAGCACTGAGCACCCTGAATACTGAGCACCCAGCACCCTGAGCACTGAGCACCCATCACCCTGAGTACTGAGCAACCAGCACCCTGAGTACTGAGCACCCAGCACCCTGAGTACTGAGCACCCAGCACCCTGGGCACTGAGCACCCAGCACCCTGAGTACTGAGCACCGAGCACCCTGAGTACTGAGCACCCAGCCCCCTGAGTACTGAGCACCCAGCACCCTGAGCACTGAGCACCCAGCACCCTGAGCACTGAGCACCCAGCACCCTGAGTACTGAGCACCCAGCACAATGAGTACTGAACACCCAGCACCCTGAGCACTGAGCACTGAGCACCCAGCACCCTGAGCACTGAGCACTGAGCACCCAGCACCCTGAGCACTGAGCACCCAGCACCCCGAGCACTGAGCACCCAGCACCCTGAGCACCCAGCACCCTGAGAACTGAGCACCCTGAGCACTGAGCACCGATCACCCTAAGCACTCAGCACCCAGCACCCCGAGCACTGAGCACCCAGCACCCTGAGTACTGAGCACCCAGCAGCCCGAGCACTGAGCACCCGGCACCCTGAGTACTGAGCACCCTGAGTACTGAGCACTGAGCACCCAGCACCCTGAGGACTGAGTACCAAGCACCCTGAGCACTGAGCACCCAGCACCCTGAGTACTGAGCACTGATCACCCTGAGCACTGAGCACCCAGCACCCCGAGCACTGAGCACCCAGCACCCTGAGTACTGAGCAGCCAGCACCCTGAGCACTGAGCACCCAGCACGCTGAGTACTGAGCACCCAGCACCCTGGGCACTGAGCACCCAGCACCCTGAGTACTGAGCACCGAGCACCCTGAGTACTGAGCACCCAGCACCCTGAGTACTGAGCACCCAGCACCCTGAGCACTGAGCACCCAGCACCCTGAGCACTGAGCACCCAGCACCCTGAGTACTGAGCACCCAGCACCCTGAGTACTGAAAACCCAGCACCCTGAGCACTGAGCACTGAGCACCCAGCACCCTGAGCACTGAGCACCCAGCACCCTGAGCACGGAGCACCCCGAGGACTGAGCACCCAGCACCCTGAGCACTGAGCACCCAGCACCTTGAGTACTGAGCACCGTGCACCTCGAGCACTGAGCACCCTGAGTACTGAGCACCCAGCACCCCGATCACTGAGCACCCTGCACCCTGAGCACTGAGCACCCAGCACCCTGAGCACTGAGCACCCAGCACCCTGAGTACTGAGCACCCAGCACGCTGAGTACTGAGCACCCAGCACCCCGAGCACTGAGCAACCAGCACCGTGAGCACGGAGCACCCCGAGGACTGAGCACCCAGCACCTTGAGTACTGAGCACCGAGCACCTCGAGCACTAAGCACCCAGCACCCTGAGTACTGAGCACCCAGCACCCTGAGCACTGAGCACCCAGCACCCTGAGCACTGAGCACCCAGCAACCTGAGTACTGAGCACCCAGCACCCTGAGTACTGAACACCCAGCACCCTGAGCACTGAGCACTGAGCACCCTGAGCACTGAGTACTGAGCACTGAGCACGCTGAGCACTGAGCACCCAGCACCCCGAGTACTGAGCACCCAGCACCCCGAGCACTGAGCACCCAGCGCCCCGAGCACTGAGCACCCAGCACCCCGAGCACTGAGCACTGAGCACCCTGAGCACTGAGCACCAAGCACCCCGAGTACTGAGCACTGAGCACCCTGAATACTGAGCACCCAGCACCCTGAGCACTGAGCACCCAGCACCCTGAGTACTCAGCACTGAGAACCCAGCACCCCGAGGACTGAGCACCCAGCACCCTGAGTACTGAGCACCGAGCACCCTGAGTACTGAGCACCCAGCACCCTGATCACTGAGCACGGAGCACCCCGAGGTACTGAGCACCCAGCACCCTGAGCACTGAGCACCCAGCACCTTGAGTACTGAGCACCGAGCACCCCGAGCACTGAGCACCCAGCACCCTGAGTATTGAGCACCCAGCACCCTGATTACTGAGCACGCAGCACCCCGAGCACTGAGCACCCAGCACCCTGAGTACTGAGCACCCAGCACGCTGAGTACTGAGCACCCAGCACCCCGAGCACTGAGCACCCAGCACCCTGAGTACTGAGCACTGAGCAACCAGCACCCCGAGCACGGAGCACCCAGGACCCCAAGCACTGAGTACAGAGCACCCAGCACCCTGAGTACTGAGCACCGAGCTCCCCGAGCACTGAGCACCCAGCACACTGAGCACTGAGCACCCAGCACCCTGAGCACTGAGCTCCCAGCACCCTGAGTACTGAGCACCCAGCACGCTGAGTACTGAGCACCCAGCACCCCGAGCACTGAGCACCCAGCACCCTGAGTACTGAGCACTGAGCACCCAGCACCCCGAGCACTGAGCACCCAGCACCCTGTGCACTGAGCATCCAGCACCCTGAGTACTGAGCACCCAGCACCCTGAGTACTGAGCACCCAGCACCGTGAGAACTGAGCACTCAGCACCCTGAGTACTGAGCACCGAGCACCCCGAGCACTGAGCACCCAGCACCCTGAGCACTGAGCACCCTGAGGACTGAGCACCCAGCACCCTGAGCACTGAGCACCGATCACCCTGAGCACTGAGCACCCAGCACCCCGAGCACTGAGCACCCAGCACCCTGAGTACTGAGCACCCAGCACCCCGAGTACTGAGCACCCAGCACCCTGAGTACTGAGCACCCAGCACCCCGAGCACTGAGCACCCGGCACCCTGAGTACTGAGCACCATGAGTACTGAGCACTGAGCACCCAGCACCCTGAGGACAGAGTACCCATCACCCTGAGCACTGAGCACCCAGCACCCTGAGTACTGAGCACTGATCACCCTGAGCACTGAGCACCCAGCACCCCGAGCACTGAGCACCCAGCACCCTGAGTACTGAGCATCCAGCACCCTGAGTACTGAGCACCCAGCACCCTGAGCACTGAGCACCCAGCACCCTGAGCACTGAGCACCCAGCACCCTGAGTACTGAGCACCCAGCACCCTGAGTACTGAACACCCAGCACCCTGAGCACTGAGCACTGAGCACCCAGCACCCTGAGCACTGAGCACCCAGCACCCTGAGCACGGAGCACCCCGAGGACTGAGCACCCAGCACCCTGAGCACTGAGCACCCAGCACCTTGAGTACTGAGCACCGTGCACCTCGAGCACTGAGCACCCTGAGTACTGAGCACCCAGCACCCCGATCACTGAGCACCCTGCACCCTGAGCACTGAGCACCCAGCACCCTGAGCACTGAGCACCCAGCACCCTGAGTACTGAGCACCCAGCACGCTGAGTACTGAGCACCCAGCACCCCGAGCACTGAGCAACCAGCACCGTGAGCACGGAGCACCCCGAGGACTGAGCACCCAGCACCTTGAGTACTGAGCACCGAGCACCTCGAGCACTAAGCACCCAGCACCCTGAGTACTGAGCACCCAGCACCCTGAGCACTGAGCACCCAGCACCCTGAGCACTGAGCACCCAGCAACCTAAGTACTGAGCACCCAGCACCCTGAGTACTGAACAACCAGCACCCTGAGCACTGAGCACTGAGCACCCTGAGCACTGAGTACTGAGCACCCAGCACCCCGAGCACTGAGCACCCAGCGCCCCGAGCACTGAGCACCCAGCACCCCGAGCACTGAGCACTGAGCACCCTGAGCACTGAGCACCCAGCACCCCGAGTACTGAGCACTGAGCACCTTGAGTACTGAGCACCAAGCACCCCGAGTACTGAGCACTGAGCACCCTGAATACTGAGCACCCAGCACCCTGAGCACTGAGCACCCAGCACCCTGAGTACTCAGCACTGAGAACCCAGCACCCCGAGGACTGAGCACCCAGCACCCTGAGTACTGAGCACCGAGCACCCTGAGTACTGAGCACCCAGCACCCTGATCACTGAGCACGGAGCACCCCGAGGTACTGAGCACCCAGCACCCTGAGCACTGAGCACCCAGCACCTTGAGTACTGAGCACCGAGCACCCCGAGCACTGAGCACCCAGCACCCTGAGTATTGAGCACCCAGCACCCTGATTACTGAGCACGCAGCACCCCGAGCACTGAGCACCCAGCACCCTGAGAACTGAGCACCCAGCACCCTGAGTACTGAGCACCCAGCACCCTGAGTACTGAGCACCCAGCACCATGAGCACTGAGCACCCAGCACCCTGAGTACTGAGCACCCAGCACCCTGAGTACTGAGCAACCAGCACCCTGAGCACTGAGTACCCAGCACCCTGAGCACTGAGCACTGAGCACCCAGCACCCCGAGCACTGAGCACCCAGCACCCCGAGCACTGAGCACCCAGCACCCTGAGCACTGAGCACCCAGCACCCTGAGCACTGAGCACCCAGCACCCTGAGTACTGAGCACCCAGCACCCTGAGTACTGAGCACCCAGCACCGTGAGAACTGAGCACTCAGCACCCTGAGGACTGAGCACCGAGCACCCCGAGCACTGAGCACCCAGCACCCTGAGCACTGAGCACCCTGAGGACTGAGCACCCAGCACCCTGAGCACTGAGCACCGATCACCCTGAGCACTGAGCACCCAGCACCCCGAGCACTGAGCACCCAGCACCCTGAGTACTGAGCACCCAGCAACCCGAGTACTGAGCACCCAGCACTCTGAGTACTGAGCACCCAGCACACTGAGCACTGAGCACCCGGCACCCTGAGTACTGAGCATCCTGAGTACTGAGCACTGAGCACCCAGCACCCTGAGGACTGAGTACCCAGCACCCTGAGCACTGAGCACCCAGCACCCTGAGTACTGAGCACTGATCACCCTGAGCACTGAGCACCCAGCACCCCGACCACTGAGCACCCATCACCCTGAGAACTGAGCAGCCAGCACCCTGAGCACTGAGCACCCAGCACCCTGAGTACTGAGCACCCAGCACCCTGAGTACTGAGCACCCAGCACCCTGGGCACTGAGCACCCAGCACCCTGAGTACTGAGCACCGAGCACCCTGAGTACTGAGCACCCAGCACCCTGAGTACTGAGCACCCAGCACCCTGAGCACTGAGCACCCAGCACCCTGAGCACTGAGCACCCAGCACCCTGAGTACTGAGCACCCAGCACCCTGAGTACTGAACACCCAGCACCCTGAGCACTGAGCACTGAGCACCCAGCACCCTGAGCACTGAGCACCCAGCACCCTGAGCACTGAGCACCCAGCACCCTGAGCACCCAGCACCCTGAGAACTGAGCACCCTGAGCACTGAGCACCGATCACCCTAAGCACTGAGCACCCAGCACCCCGAGCACTGAGCACCCAGCACCCTGAGTACTGAGCACCCAGCAGCCCGAGCACTGAGCACCCGGCACCCTGAGTACTGAGCACCCTGAGTACTGAGCACTGAGCACCCAGCACCCTGAGGACTGATTACCAAGCACCCTGAGCACTGAGCACCCAGCACCCTGAGTACTGAGCACTGATCACCCTGAGCACTGAGCACCCAGCACCCCGAGCACTGAGCACCCAGCACCCTGAGTACTGAGCAGCCAGCACCCTGAGCACTGAGCACCCAGCACGCTGAGTACTGAGCACCCAGCACCCTGGGCACTGAGCACCCAGCACCCTGAGTACTAAGCACCGAGCACCCTGAGTACTGAGCACCCAGCACCCTGAGTACTGAGCACCCAGCACCCTGAGCACTGAGCACCCATCACCCTGAGCACTGAGCACCCAGCACCCTGAGTACTGAGCACCCAGCACCCTGAGTACTGAACACCCAGCACCCTGAGCACTGAGCACTGAGCACCCAGCACCCTGAGCACTGAGCACCCAGCACCCTGAGCATGGAGCACCCCGAGGACTGAGCACCCAGCACCCTGAGCACTGAGCACCCAGCACCTTGAGTACTGAGCACCGAGCACCTCGAGCACTGAGCACCCTGAGTACTGAGCACCCAGCACCCCTATCACTGAGCACCCTGCACCCTGAGCACTGAGCACCCAGCACCCTGAGCACTGAGAACCCAGCACCCTGAGTACTGAGCACCCAGCACGCTGAGTACTGAGCACCCAGCACCTCGAGCACTGAGCAACCAGCACCCTGAGCACGGAGCACCCCGAGGACTGAGCACCCAGCACCTTGAGTACTGAGCACCGAGCACCTCGAGCACTAAGCACCCAGCACCCTGAGTACTGAGCACACAGCACCCTGAGCACTGAGCACCCAGCACCCTGAGCACTGAGCACCCAGCACCCCGAGCACTGAGCACCCAGCACCCTGAGTACTGAGCACCCAACACCCAGAGTACTGAGCACCCAGCACCCTGAGCACTGAGCACCCGGCAACCTGTGTACTGAGCACCCAGCACCCTGAGTACTGAGCACCCAGCACACTGAGCACTGAGCACCCAGCACCCTGAGTACTGAGCACCCAGCACCCTGAGTACTGAGCACCCAGCACCGTGAGAACTGAGCACTCAGCACCCTGAGGACTGAGCACCGAGCACCCCGAGCACTGAGCACCCAGCACCCTGAGCACTGAGCACCCTGAGGACTGAGCACCCAGCACCCTGAGCACTGAGCACCGATCACCCTGAGCACTGAGCACCCAGCACCCCGAGCACTGAGCACCCAGCACCCTGAGTACTGAGCACCCAGCAACCCGAGTACTGAGCACCCAGCACTCTGAGTACTGAGCACCCAGCACACCGAGCACTGAGCACCCGGCACCCTGAGTACTGAGCACCCTGAGTACTGAGCACTGAGCACCCAGCACCCTGAGGACTGAGTACCCAGCACCCTGAGCACTGAGCACCCAGCACCCTGAGTACTGAGCACTGATCACCCTGAGCACTGAGCTCCCAGCACCCCGACCACTGAGCACCCATCACCCTGAGAACTGAGCAGCCAGCACCCTGAGCACTGAGCACCCAGCACCCTGAGTACTGAGCACCCAGCACCCTGAGTACTGAGCACCCAGCACCCTGGGCACTGAGCACCCAGCACCCTGAGTACTGAGCACCGAGCACCCTGAGTACTGAGCACCCAGCACCCTGAGTACTGAGCACCCAGCACCCTGAGCACTGAGCACCCAGCACCCTGAGCACTGAGCACCCAGCACCCTGAGTACTGAGCACCCAGCACCCTGAGTACTGAACACCCAGCACCCTGAGCACTGAGCACTGAGCACCCAGCACCCTGAGAACTGAGCACCCAGCACCCTGAGCACTGAGCACCCAGCACCCTGAGCACCCAGCACCCTGAGAACTGAGCACCCTGAGCACTGAGCACCGATCACCCTAAGCACTGAGCACCCAGCACCCCGAGCACTGAGCACCCAGCACCCTGAGTACTGAGCACCCAGCAGCCCGAGCACTGAGCACCCGGCACCCTGAGTACTGAGCACCCTGAGTACTGAGCACTGAGCACCCAGCACCCTGAGGACTGATTACCAAGCACCCTGAGCACTGAGCACCCAGCACCCTGAGTACTGAGCACTGATCACCCTGAGCACTGAGCACCCAGCACCCCGAGCACTGAGCACCCAGCACCCTGAGTACTGAGCAGCCAGCACCCTGAGCACTGAGCACCCAGCACGCTGAGTACTGAGCACCCAGCACCCTGGGCACTGAGCACCCAGCACCCTGAGTACTGAGCACCGAGCACCCTGAGTACTGAGCACCCAGCACCCTGAGTACTGAGCACCCAGCACCCTGAGCACTGAGAACCCATCACCCTGAGCACTGAGCACCCAGCACCCTGAGTACTGAGCACCCAGCACCCTGAGTACTGAACACCCAGCACCCTGAGCACTGAGCACTGAGCACCCAGCACCCTGAGCACTGAGCACCCAGCACCCTGAGCATGGAGCACCCCGAGGACTGAGCACCCAGCACCCTGAGCACTGAGCACCCAGCACCTTGAGTACTGAGCACCGAGCACCTCGAGCACTGAGCACCCTGAGTACTGAGCACCCAGCACCCCTATCACTGAGCACCCTGCACCCTGAGCACTGAGCACCCAGCACCCTGAGCACTGAGAACCCAGCACCCTGAGTACTGAGCACCCAGCACGCTGAGTACTGAGCACCCAGCACCTCGAGCACTGAGCAACCAGCACCCTGAGCACGGAGCACCCCGAGGACTGAGCACCCAGCACCTTGAGTACTGAGCACCGAGCACCTCGAGCACTAAGCACCCAGCACCCTGAGTACTGAGCACACAGCACCCTGAGCACTGAGCACCCAGCACCCTGAGCACTGAGCACCCAGCACCCCGAGCACTGAGCACCCAGCACCCTGAGTACTGAGCACCCAACACCCAGAGTACTGAGCACCCAGCACCCTGAGCACTGAGCACCCGGCAACCTGTGTACTGAGCACCCAGCACCCTGAGTACTGAACACCCAGCACCCTGAGCACTGAGCACTGAGCACCCTGAGCACTGAGTACTGAGCAATGAGCACACTGAGCACTGAGCACCCAGCACCCCGAGTATTGAGCACCCAGCACCCCGAGCACTGAGCACCCAGCGCCCCGAGCACTGAGCACACAGCACCCCGAGCACTGAACACTGAGCACCCTGAGCACTGAGCACCCAGCACCCCGAGTACTGAGCACTGAGCACCCTGAGTACTGAGCACCAAGCACCCCGAGTACTGAGCACTGAGCACCCTGAATACTGAGCACCCAGCACCCTGAGCACTGAGCACCCAGCACCCTGAGTACTGAGCACTGAGAACATAGCACCCCGAGCACTTAGCACCCAGCACCCTGAGTACTGAGCACCAAGCACCCTGATCACTGAGCACGGAGCACCCCGCGGACTGAGCACCCAGCACCCTGAGCACTGAGCACACAGCACCTTGAGTACAGAGCACCGAGCACCCCGAGCACTGAACACCCAGCACCCTGAGTATTGAGCACCCAGCACCCTGAGTACTGAGCACCCAGCACCCTGAGTACTGAGCACCCAGCACCCTGAGCACTGAGCACCCAGCACCCTGAGTACTGAGCACCCAGCACCCTGAGTACTGAGCAACCAGCACCCTGAGCACTGAGCACCAAGCACCCTGAGCACTGAGCACTGAGCACCCAGCACCCCGAGCACTGAGCACCCAGCACCCCGAGCACTGAGCACCCAGCACACTGAGCACTGAGCACCCAGCACCCTGAGCACTGAGCACCCAGCACCCTGAGTACTGAGCACCCAGCACCCTGAGTACTGAGCACCCAGCACCGTGAGAACTGAGCACTCAGCACCCTGAGTACTGAGCACCGAGCACCCCGAGCACTGAGCACCCAGCACCCTGAGCACTGAGCACCCTGAGGACTGAGCACCCAGCACCCTGAGCACTGAGCACCGATCACCCTGAGCACTGAGCACCCAGCACCCCGAGCACTGAGCACCCAGCACCCTGAGCACTGAGCACCCAGCACACTGAGCACGGAGCACCCCGACCACTGAGCACCCAGCACCCTGAGTACTGAGCCCCCAGCACCCTGAGTACTGAGCACCCAGCACCAAGAGCACGGAGCACCCAGCACCCCGAGAATGAGCACCCAGCACCCTGAGTACTGAGAACCGAGCACCCTGAGTTCTGAGCACCCAGCACCCTGAGTACTGAGCCCCCAGCACCCTGAGTACTGAGCACCCAGCACCCCGATCACTGAGCACCCAGCACCCCGAGAATGAGCACACAGCACCCTGAGTACTGAGCACCCAGCACCCTGAGTACTGAGCACTAAGCACCCAGAGCACTGAGCAACCAGCACCCCGAGCACGGAGCACCCAGGACCCCGAGCACTGAGTACTGAGCACCCAGCACCCTGAGTACTGAGCACCTAGCTCCCCGAGCACTGAGCACCCACCACCCTGAGTACTGAGCACCCAGCAACCTGAGCACTGAGCACAAAGCACGCTGAGTACTGAGCACCCTGAGTACTGAGCATCGAGGACCCTGAGTTCTGAGCACCCAGCACCCCGAGCACTGAGCACCCAGCACCCCGAGAATGGGCACCCAGCACCCTGAGTACTGAGAACCGAGCACCCTGAGTACTGAGCACCCAGCACCCTGTGTACTGAGCACCCAGCACCAAGAGTACTGAGCAGCAAGCACAACGAGCACTGAGCACCCAGCACTCTGAGTAATGAGCACCCAGCACCCCGAGTACTGAGCACCCAGCACCGTGAGTACTGAGCACCCACCACCCTGAGTACTGAGCACCCAGCACCCTGAGCACTGAGCACAAAACATGCTGAGTACTGAGCACCCTGACTACTGAGCACCGAGGACCCTGAGCACTGAGCACCCAGCACCCCGAGCACTGAGCACCCAGCACCCCGAGAATGGGCACCCAGCACCCTGAGTACTGAGAACCGAGCACCCTGAGTACTGAGCACCCAGCACGCTGAGCACTGAGCACCCAGCACCCCGAGTACTGAGCACCCAGCACCCCGAGAACTGAGCACCCAGCACCCCGAGAATGAGCACTCAGCTACCTGAGTACTGAGCACCCAGCACCCTGAGTACTGAGCACCCAGCACCCCGAGCACTGAGCACCCTGAATACTGAGCACCCAGCACCCTGAGTACTGTGCACTAAGCACCCAGAGCGCTGAGCACCCAGGACTCCGAGCACTGAGTACTGAGCACCCAGCACCCTGAGTACTGAGCACCGAGCTCCCCGAGCACTGAGCACCCTGAGTACAGAGCACACATCACCCTGAGTACTGAGCTCCCAGCATCCTGTGCACTGAGCACCCAGCACCCTGATTACTGAGCACCCAGCACCCCGAGCACTGAGCACTCAGCACCCTGAGTACTGAGCACCCAGCACCATGAGTACTGAGCAACCCGAGCACTGAGCACCCAGCACCCTGAGTACTGAGCACCCAGCACCAAAAGTACTGAGCAGCAAGCACCCCGAGCACTGAGCACCCAGCACACTGAGTACTGAGCACCCAGCACCAAGAGTACTGAGCAGCAAGCACCCCGAGGACTGAGCACCCAGAACCCTGAGTAATGAGCACCCAGCACCCCGAGTACTGAGCACCCAGCACCCTGTGTATTGAGCACTGAGCACCCTGAGTACTAAGCACCCAGCAACCTGAGTACTGAGCACCCAGGACCCTGAGCACTGAGCACCGAGCACCCCGAGCACTGAGCACCCAGCACCCTGAGCACTCAGCACCCAGCACCCCGAGCACTGAGCACCCAGCACTCTGACCACTGAGCACCCAGCACCCTGAGCACGGAGCACCCCGAGGACTGAGCACCTAGCACCCTGAGTACTGAGCCCCCAGCACCCTGAGTACTGAGCACAGAGCACCCCGAGCACTGAGCACCCAGCACCCCGAGAATGAGCACCCAGCACCCTGAGTACTGAGAACCGAGCAACCTGAGTACTGAGCACAAAGCACCCTGAGTACTGAGCCCCCAGCACCCTGAGTACTGAGCACCCAGCACCCCGAGCACTGAGCACCCAGCACCCCGAGAATGAGCACCCAGCACCCTGAGTACTGAGCACCCAGCACCCTGAGTACTGAGCACCGAGCTCCCCGAGCACTGAGCACCCAGCACACTGAGCACTGAGCACCCAGCACCCTGAGCACTGAGCACCCAGCAACCTGAGTACTGAGCACCCAGCTCGCTGAGTACTGAGCACCCAGCACCCTGAGTACTGAGCACTGAGCACCCAGCAACCCGAGCACTGAGCACCCAGCACCCTGTGTACTGAGCACTGAGCACCCTGAGTACTAAGCACCCAGCACCCTGAGTACTGAGCACCCTGGACCCTGAGCACTGAGCACCGAGCACCCCGAGCACTGAGCACCCAGCACCCTGAGGACTCAGCACCCATCACCCCGATCACTGAGCACCCAGCACCCTGAGCACTGAGCACCCAGCACCCTGAGCACTGAGCACCAAGCACCCAGAGCACTGAGCACCCAGCACCCTGAGCACTGAGCACCCAGCACCCTGAGTACTGAGCAGCGAGCACCCTGAGTACTGAGCACCCAGCACCCTGAGTACTGAGCACCCAGCACCCTGAGTACTGAGCACCGAGCACCCCGAGTACTGAGCACCCAGCACCCTGAGCACTCAGCACCCAGCACCCTGAGTACTGAGCATCCAGCACCCCGAGCCCTGAGCACCCAGTACCCTGAGTACTGAGCACCCTGAGTTCTGAGCACCGATCACCCTGAGCACTGAGCACCCAGCACCCTGAGTATTGAGCACCCAGCACCCTGAGCACTGAGCATCCAGCACCCTGAGTACTGAGCACGCAGCACCCCGAGCACTGAGCACCCAGCACCCTGAGTACTGAGCACCCAGCACCATGAGTACTGAGCAACCCGAGCACTGAGCACCGAGCTCCCCGAGCACTGAGCACCCTGAGTACAGAGCACACATCACCCTGAGTACTGAGCACCCAGCATCCTGTGCACTGAGCACCCAGCACCCTGATTACTGAGCACCCAGCACCCCGAGCACTGAGCACCCAGCACCCTGAGTACTGAGCACCCAGCACCATGAGTACTGAGCAACCCGAGCACTGAGCACCCAGCACCCTGAGTACTGAGCACCCAGCACCAAAAGTACTGAGCACCGAACATCCTGAGCACAGAGCACCGAGCACCCCGAGCACTGAGCACCCAGCACACTGAGTACTGAGCACCCAGCACCAAGAGTACTGAGCAGCAAGCACCCCGCGCACTGAGCACCCAGAACCCTGAGTAATGAGCACCCAGCACCCCGAGTACTGAGCACCCAGCACCCTGTGTACTGAGCACTGAGCACCCTGAGTACTAAGCACCCCGCAACCTGAGTACTGAGCACCCAGGACCCTGAGCACTGAGCACCGAGCACCCCGAGCACTGAGCACCCAGCACCCTGAGCACTCAGCACCCAGCACCCCGAGCACTGAGCACCCAGCACCCTGAGCACTGAGCACCCAGCACCCTGAGCACGGAGCACCCCGAGGACTGAGCACCCAGCACCCTGAGTACTGAGCCCCCAGCACCCTGAGTACTGAGCACCCAGCACCCCGAGCACTGAGCACCCAGCACCCCGAGAATGAGCACCCAGCACCCTGAGTACTGAGAACCGAGCACCCTGAGTACTGAGCACAAAGCACCCTGAGTACTGAGCCCCCAGCACCCTGAGAACTGAGCACCCAGCACCCCGAGCACTGAGCACCCAGCACCCCGAGAATGAGCACCCAGCACCCTGAGTACTGAGCACTGAGCACCCAGCAACCCGAGCACTGAGCACCCAGCACCCTGTGTACTGAGCACTGAGCACCCTGAGTACTAAGCACCCAGCACCCTGAGTACTGAGCACCCTGGACCCTGAGCACTGAGCACCGAGCACCCCGAGCACTGAGCACCCAGCACCCTGAGGACTCAGCACCCATCACCCCGATCACTGAGCACCCAGCACCCTGAGCACTGAGCACCCAGCACCCTGAGCACTGGGCACCAAGCACCCAGAGCACTGAGCACCCAGCACCCTGAGCACTGAGCACCCAGCACCCTGAGTACTGAGCAGCGAGCACCCTGAGTACTGAGCACCCAGCACCCTGAGTACTGAGCACCCAGCACCCTGAGTACTGAGCACCGAGCACCCCGAGTACTGAGCACCCAGCACCCTGAGCACTCAGCACCCAGCACCCTGAGTACTGAGCTCCCAGCACCCCGAGCCCTGAGCACCCAGCACCCTGAGTACTGAGCACCCTGAGTTCTGAGCACCGATCACCCTGAGCACTGAGCACCCAGCACCCTGAGTATTGAGCACCCAGCACCCTGAGCACTGAGCACTCAGGACCCTGAGCACTGAGCACGCAGCACCCCGAGCACTGAGCACCCAGCACCCTGAGTACTGAGCACCCAGCACCCTGAGTACTGAGCACCCAGCACCCTGAATACTGAGCACCCAGCACCCTGAGCACTGAGCACCCAGCACCCTGAGTACTGAGCACCCAGCACCCTGAGTACTGAGCAACCAGCACCCTGAGCACTGAGCACCCAGCACCCTGAGCACTAAGCACTGAGCACCCAGCACCCCGAGCACTGAGCACCCAGCACCCCGAGCACTGAGCACCCAGCACCCTGAGCACTGAGCACCCAGCACCCTGTGCACTGAGCACCCAGCACCCTGAGTACTGAGCACCCAGCACCCTGAGTACTGAGCACCCAGGACCCTGAGCACTGAGCACCGAGCACCCCGAGCACTGAGCACCCAGCACCCTGAGCACTCAGCACCCAGCACCCCGAGCACTGAGCACCCAGCACACTGACCACTGAGCACCCAGCACCCTGAGCACGGAGCACCCCGAGGACTGAGCACCTAGCACCCTGAGTACTGAGCCCCCAGCACCCTGAGTACTGAGCACAGAGCACCCCGAGCACTGAGCACCCAGCACCCCGAGAATGAGCACCCAGCACCCTGAGTACTGAGAACCGAGCAACCTGAGTACTGAGCACAAAGCACCCTGAGTACTGAACCCCCAGCACCCTGAGTACTGAGCACCCAGCACCCCGAGCACTGAGCACCCAGCACCCCGAGAATGAGCACCCAGCACCCTGAGTACTGAGCACCCAGCACCCTGAGTACTGAGCACCGAGCTCCCCGAGCACTGAGCACCCAGCACACTGAGCACTGAGCACCCAGCACCCTGAGCACTGAGCACCCAGCAACCTGAGTACTGAGCACCCAGCTCGCTGAGTACTGAGCACCCAGCACCCTGAGTACTGAGCACTGAGCACCCAGCAACCCGAGCACTGAGCACCCAGCACCCTGTGTACTGAGCACTGAGCACCCTGAGTACTAAGCACCCAGCACCCTGAGTACTGAGCACCCTGGACCCTGAGCACTGAGCACCGAGCACCCCGAGCACTGAGCACCCAGCACCCTGAGGACTCAGCACCCATCACCCCGATCACTGAGCACCCAGCACCCTGAACACTGAGCACCCAGCACCCTGAGCACTGAGCACCAAGCACCCAGAGCACTGAGCACCCAGCACCCTGAGCACTGAGCACCCAGCACCCTGAGTCCTGAGCAGCGAGCACCCTGAGTACTGAGCACCCAGCACCCTGAGTACTGAGCACCCAGCACCCTGAGTACTGAGCACCGAGCACCCCGAGTACTGAGCACCCAGCACCCTGAGCACTCAGCACCCAGCACCCTGAGTACTGAGCATCCAGCACCCCGAGCCCTGAGCACCCAGCACCCTGAGTACTGAGCACCCTGAGTTCTGAGCACCGATCACCCTGAGCACTGAGCACCCAGCACCCTGAGTATTGAGCACCCAGCACCCTGAGCACTGAGCATCCAGCACCCTGAGCACTGAGCACGCAGCACCCCGAGCACTGAGCACCCAGCACCCTGAGTACTGAGCACCCAGCACCATGAGTACTGAGCAACCCGAGCACTGAGCACCGAGCTCCCCGAGCACTGAGCACCCTGAGTACAGAGCACACATCACCCTGAGTACTGAGCACCCAGCATCCTGTGCACTGAGCACCCAGCACCCTGATTACTGAGCACCCAGCACCCCGAGCACTGAGCACCCAGCACCCTGAGTACTGAGCACCCAGCACCATGAGTACTGAGCAACCCGAGCACTGAGCACCCAGCACCCTGAGTACTGAGCACCCAGCACCAAAAGTACTGAGCACCGAACATCCTGAGCACAGAGCACCGAGCACCCCGAGCACTGAGCACCCAGCACACTGAGTACTGAGCACCCAGCACCAAAAGTACTGAGCAGCAAGCACCCCGCGCACTGAGCACCCAGAACCCTGAGTAATGAGCACCCAGCACCCCGAGTACTGAGCACCCAGCACCCTGTGTACTGAGCACTGAGCACCCTGAGTACTAAGCACCCAGCAACCTGAGTACTGAGCACCCAGGACCCTGAGCACTGAGCACCGAGCACCCCGAGCACTGAGCACCCAGCACCCTGAGCACTCAGCACCCAGCACCCCGAGCACTGAGCACCCAGCACCCTGAGCACTGAGCACCCAGCACCCTGAGCACGGAGCACCCCGAGGACTGAGCACCCAGCACCCTGAGTACTGAGCCCCCAGCACCCTGAGTACTGAGCACCCAGCACCCCGAGCACTGAGCACCCAGCACCCCGAGAATGAGCACCCAGCACCCTGAGTACTGAGAACCGAGCACCCTGAGTACTGAGCACAAAGCACCCTGAGTACTGAGCCCCCAGCACCCTGAGAACTGAGCACCCAGCACCCCGAGCACTGAGCAAACAGCACCCCGAGAATGAGCACCCAGCACCCTGAGTACTGAGCACTGAGCACCCAGCAACCCGAGCACTGAGCACCCAGCACCCTGTGTACTGAGCACTGAGCACCCTGAGCACTAAGCACCCAGCACCCTGAGTACTGAGCACCCTGGACCCTGAGCACTGAGCACCGAGCACCCCGAGCACTGAGCACCCAGCACCCTGAGGACTCAGCACCCATCACCCCGATCACTGAGCACCCAGCACCCTGAGCACTGAGCACCCAGCACCCTGAGCACTGAGCACCAAGCACCCAGAGCACTGAGCACCCAGCACCCTGAGCACTGAGCACCCAGCACCCTGAGTACTGAGCAGCGAGCACCCTGAGTACTGAGCACCCAGCACCCTGAGTACTGAGCACCCAGCACCCTGAGTACTGAGCACCGAGCACCCCGAGTACTGAGCACCCAGCACCCTGAGCACTCAGCACCCAGCACCCTGAGTACTGAGCTCCCAGCACCCCGAGCCCTGAGCACCCAGCACCCTGAGTACTGAGCACCCTGAGTTCTGAGCACCGATCACCCTGAGCACTGAGCACCCAGCACCCTGAGTATTGAGCACCCAGCACCCTGAGCACTGAGCACTCAGGACCCTGAGCACTGAGCACGCAGCACCCCGAGCACTGAGCACCCAGCACCCTGAGTACTGAGCACCCAGCACCCTGAGTACTGAGCACCCAGCACCCTGAATACTGAGCACCCAGCACCCTGAGCACTGAGCACCCAGCACCCTGAGTACTGAGCACCCAGCACCCTGAGTACTGAGCAACCAGCACCCTGAGCACTGAGCACCCAGCACCCTGAGCACTAAGCACTGAGCACCCAGCACCCCGAGCACTGAGCACCCAGCACCCCGAGCACTGAGCACCCAGCACCCTGAGCACTGAGCACCCAGCACCCTGTGCACTGAGCACCCAGCACCCTGAGTACTGAGCACCCAGCACCCTGAGTACTGAGCACCCAGCACCCTGAGTACTGAGCACCCAGCACGCTGAGTACTGAGCACCCAGCACCCCGAGCACTGAGCACCCAGCACCCTGAGTACTGAGCACTGAGCAACCAGCACCCCGAGCACGGAGCACCCAGGACCCCAAGCACTGAGTACTGAGCACCCAGCACCCTGAGTACTGAGCACCGAGCTCCCCGAGCACTGAGCACCCAGCACACTGAGCACTGAGCACCCAGCACCCTGAGCACTGAGCACCCAGCACCCAGAGTACTGAGCACCCAGCACCCCGAGCACTGAGCACCCAGCACCCTGAGTACTGAGCACTGAGCACCCAGCACCCCGAGCACTGAGCACCCAGCACCCTGTGCACTGAGCACCCAGCACCCTGAGTACTGAGCACCCAGCACCCTGAGTACTGAGCACCGAGCTCCCCGAGCACTGAGCACCCAGCACACTGAGCACTGAGCACCCAGCACCGTGAGAACTGAGCACTCAGCACCCTGAGTACTGAGCACCGAGCACCCCGAGCACTGAGCACCCAGCACCCTGAGCACTGAGCACCCTGAGGACTGAGCACCCAGCACCCTGAGCACTGAGCACCGATCACCCTGAGCACTGAGCACCCAGCACCCCGATCACTGAGCACCCTGCACCCTGAGCACTGAGCACCCTGAGGACTGAGCACCCAGCACCCTGAGTACTGAGCACCCAGCACGCTGAGTACTGAGCACCCAGCACCCCGAGCACTGAGCAACCAGCACCGTGAGCACGGAGCACCCCGAGGACTGAGCACCCAGCACCTTGAGTACTGAGCACCGAGCACCTCGAGCACTAAGCACCCAGCACCCTGAGTACTGAGCACCCAGCACCCTGAGCACTGAGCACCCAGCACCCTGAGCACTGAGCACCCAGCACCCCGAGCACTGAGCACCCAGCACCCTGAGTACTGAGCACCCAACACCCAGAGTACTGAGCACCCAGCACCCTGAGCACTGAGCACCCAGCAACCTGAGTACTGAGCACCCAGCACCCTGAGTACTGAACACCCAGCACCCTGAGCACTGAGTACTGAGCACTGAGCACCCTGAGCACTGAGCACCCAGCACCCCGAGTACTGAGCACCCAGCACCCCGAGCACTGAGCACCCAGTGCCCCGAGCACTGAGCACCCAGCACCCCGAGCACTGAGCACTGAGCACCCTGAGCACTGAGCACCCAGCACCCCGAGTACTGAGCACTGAGCACCCTGAGTACTGAGCACCAAGCACCCCGAGTACTGAGCACTGAGCACCCTGAATACTGAGAACCCAGCACCCTGAGCACTGAGCACCCAGCACCCTGAGTACTGAGCACTGAGAACCCAGCACCCCGAGCACTGAGCACCCAGCACCCTGAGTACTGAGCACCGAGCACCCTGAGTACTGAGCACCCAGCACCCTGATCACTGAGCACGGAGCACCCCGAGGACTGAGCACCCAGCACCCTGAGCACTGAGCACCCAGCACCTTGAGTACTGAGCACCGAGCACCCCGAGCACTGAGCACCCAGCACCCTGAGTATTGAGCACCCAGCACCCTGAGCACTGAGCACCCAGCACCCTGAGCACTGAGCACGCAGCACCCCGAGCACTGAGCACCCAGCACACTGAGTCCTGAGCACCCAGCACCCTGAGTACTGAGCACCCAGCACCCTGAGTACTGAGCACCCAGCACTCTGAGCACTGAGCACCCAGCACCCTGAGTACTGAGCACCCAGCACCCTGAGTACTGAGCAACCAGCACCCTGAGCACTGAGCACCCAGCACCCTGAGCACTGAGCACTGAGCACCCAGCACCCCGAGCACTGAGCACCCAGCACCCCGAGCACTGAGCACCCAGCACACTGAGCACTGAGCACCCAGCACCCTGAGCACTGAGCACCCAGCACCCTGAGTACTGAGCACCCAGCACCGTGAGAACTGAGCACACAGCACCCTGAGTACTGAGCACCGAGCACCCCGAGCACTGATCACCCAGCACCCTGAGCACTGAGCACCCTGAGGACTGAGCACCCAGCACCCTGAGCACTGAGCACCGATCACCCTGAGCACTGAGCACCCAGCACCCCGAGCACTGAGCACCCAGCACCCTGAGTACTGAGCACCCAGCACCCCGAGTACTGAGCACCCAGCACCCTGAGTACTGAGCACCCAGCACCCCGAGCACTGAGCACCCGGCACCCTGATTACTGAGCACCCTGAGTTCTGAGCACTGAGCACCCAGCACCCTGAGGACTGAGTACCCAGCACCCTGAGCACTGAGCACCCAGCACCCTGAGTACTGAGCACTGATCACCCTGAACACTGAGCACCCAGCACCCCGAGCACTGAGCACCCAGCACCCTGAGAACTGAGCACCCAGCACCCTGAGCACTGAGCACCCAGCACCCTGAGTACTGAGCACCCAGCACCCTGAGTACTGAGCACCCAGCACCCTGGGCACTGAGCACCCAGCACCCTGAGTACTGAGCACCGAGCACCCTGAGTACTGAGCACCCAGCACCCTGAGTACTGAGCACCCAGCACCCTGAGCACTGAGCACCCAGCAACCTGAGCACTGAGCACCCAGCACCCTGAGTACTGAGCACCCAGCACCCTGAGTACTGAACACCCAGCACCCTGAGTACTGAACACCCAGCACCCTGAGCACTGAGCACTGAGCACCCAGCACCCTGAGCACTGAGCACTGAGCACCCAGCACCCTGAGCACTGAGCACCCAGCACCCCGAGCACTGAGCACCCAGCACCCTGAGCACCCAGCACCCTGAGCACCCAGCACCCTGAGCACTGAGCACCATGAGCACTGAGCACTGAGCACCCAGCACGCTGAGTATTGAGCACTGAGCACACAGCACCCTGAGTACTGAGCACCCAGCACCCCGAGCACTGAGTACCCAGCGCCCCGAACACTGAGCACCCAGCGCCCCGAGCACTGAGCACCCAGCACCCTGAGTACTGAGCACCCAGCACCCTGAGTACTGAGCAACCAGCACCCCGATCACTGAGCACCCAGCACCCCGAGCACTGAGCACCCAGCACCCTGAGTACTGAGCACCCAGCACCCTGAGTACTGAGCACCCAGCACCCTGAGTACTGAGCACCCTGCACCCTGAGCACTGAGCACCCAGCACCCTGAGTACTGAGCACCCAGCACCCTGAGTACTGAGCAACCAGCACCCTGAGCACTGAGCACCCAGCACCCTGAGCACTGAGCACCCAGCACCCTGTGCACTGAGCACCCAGCACCCTGAGTACTGAGCACCCAGCACCCTGAGTACTGAGCACCCAGCACCCTGAGTACTGAGCACCCAGCACGCTGAGTACTGAGCACCCAGCACCCCGAGCACTGAGCACCCAGCACCCGGAGTACTGAGCACTGAGCAACCAGCACCCCGAGCACGGAGCACCCAGGACCCCAAGCACTGAGTACTGAGTACTGAGCACCCAGCACCCTGAGTACTGAGCACCGAGCTCCCCGAGCACTGAGCACCCAGCACACTGAGCACTGAGCACCCAGAACCCCGAGCACTGAGCACCCAGCACCCCGAGCACTGAGCACCCAGCACCCTGAGCACCCAGCACCCTGAGCACCCAGCACCCTGAGCACTGAGCACCATGAGCACTGAGCACTGAGCACCCAGCACGCTGAGTATTGAGCACTGAGCACACAGCACCCTGAGTACTGAGCACCAAGCACCCCGAGCACTGAGTACCCAGCGCCCCGAGCACTGAGCACCCAGCACCCCGAGCACTGAGCACCCAGCACCCTGAGTACTGAGCAACCAGCACCCTGAGTACTGAGCAACCAGCACCCCGATCACTGAGCACCCAGCACCCCGAGCACTGAGCACCCAGCACCCTGAGTACTGAGCACCCAGCACCCTGAGTACTGAGCACCCAGCACCCTGAGTACTGAGCACCCAGCACCCTGAGCACTGAGCACCCAGCACCCTGAGTACTGAGCACCCAGCACCCTGAGTACTGAGCAACCAGCACCCTGAGCACTGAGCAACCAGCACCCTGAGCACTGAGCACCCAGCACCCTGTGCACTGAGCACCCAGCACCCTGAGTACTGAGCACCCAGCACCCTGAGTACTGAGCACCCAGCACCCTGAGTACTGAACACCCAGCACGCTGAGTACTGAGCACCCAGCACCCCGAGCACTGAGCACCCAACACCCTGAGTACTGAGCACTGAGCAACCAGCACCCCGAGCACGGAGCACCCAGGACCCCAAGCACTGAGTACTGAGCACCCAGCACCCTGAGTACTGAGCACCGAGCTCCCCGAGCACTGAGCACCCAGCACACTGAGCACTGAGCACCCAGCACCCTGAGCACTGAGCACCCAGCACCCTGAGTACTGAGCACCCAGCACGGTGAGTACTGAGCACCCAGCACCCCGAGCACTGAGCACCCAGCACCCTGAGTACTGAGCACTGAGCACCCAGCACCCCGAGCACTGAGCACCCAGCACCCTGTGCACTGAGCACCCAGCACCCTGAGTACTGAGCACCCAGCACCATGAGTACTGAGCACCCAGCACCGTGAGAACTGAGCACTCAGCACCCTGAGTACTGAGCACCGAGCACCCCGAGCACTGAGCACCCAGCACCCTGAGCACTGAGCACCCTGTGGACTGAGCACCCAGCACCCTGAGCACTGAGCACCGATCACCCTGAGCACTGAGCACCCAGCACCCCGAGCACTGAGCACCCAGCACCCTGAGTACTGAGCACCCAGCACCCCGAGTACTGAGCACCCAGCACCCTGAGTACTGAGCACCCAGCACCCCGAGCACTGAGCACCCGGCACCCTGAGTACTGAGCACCATGAGTACTGAGCACTGAGCACCCAGCACCCTGAGGACAGAGTACCCAGCACCCTGAGCACTGAGCACCCAGCACCCTGAGTACTGAGCACTGATCACCCTGAGCACTGAGCACCCAGCACCCCGAGCACTGAGCACCCAGCACCCTGAGTACTGAGCATCCAGCACCCTGAGCACTGAGCACCCAGCACCCTGAGTACTGAGCACCCAGCACCCTGAGTACTGAGCACCCAGCACCCAGGGCACTGAGCACCCAGCACCCTGAGTACTGAGCACCGAGCACCCTGAGTACTGAGCACCCAGCACCCTGAGTACTGAGCACCCAGCACCCTGAGCACTGAGCACCCAGCACCCTGAGCACTGAGCACCCAGCACCCTGAGTACTGAGCACCCAGCACCCTGAGTACTGAACACCCAGCACCCTGAGCACTGAGCACTGAGCACCCAGCACCCTGAGCACTGAGCACCCAGCACCCTGAGGACGGAGCACCCCGAGGACTGAGCACCCAGCACCCTGAGCACTGAGTACCCAGCACCTTGAGTACTGAGCACCGAGCACCTCGAGCACTGAGCACCCTGAGTACTGAGCAACCAGCACCCCGATCACTGAGCACCCTGCACCCTGAGCACTGAGCACCCAGCACCCTGAGCACTGAGCACCCAGCACCCTGAGTACTGAGCACCCAGCACGCTGAGTACTGAGCACCCAGCACCCCGAGCACTGAGCAACCAGCACCGTGAGCACGGAGCACCCCGAGGACTGAGCACCCAGCACCTTGAGTACTGAGCACCGAGCACCTCGAGCACTAAGCACCCAGCACCCTGAGTACTGAGCACCCAGCACCCTGAGCACTGAGCACCCAGCACCCTGAGCACTGAGCACTCAGCACCCCGAGCACTGAGCACCCAGCACCCTGAGTACTGAGCACCCAACACCCAGAGTACTGAGCACCCAGCACCCTGAGCACTGAGCACCCAGCAACCTGAGTACTGAGCACCCAGCATCCCTGAGTACTGAACACCCAGCACCCTGAGCACTGAGCACTGAGCACCCTGAGCACTGAGTACTGAGCACTGAGCACCCTGAGCACTGAGCACCCAGCACCCCGAGTACTGAGCACCCAGCACCCCGAGCACTGAGCACCCAGCGCCCCGAGCACTGAGCACCCAGCACCCCGAGCACTGAGCACTGAGCACCCTGAGCACTGAGCACCCAGCACCCCGAGTACTGAGCACTGAGCACCTTGAGTACTGAGCACCAAGCACCCCGAGTACTGAGCACTGAGCACCCTGAATACTGAGCACCCATCACCTTGAGCACTGAGCACCCAGAACCCTGAGTACTCAGCACTGAGAAGCCAGGACCCCGAGCACTGAGCACCCAGCACCCTGAGTACTGAGCACCGAGCACCCTGAGTACTGAGCACCCAGCACACTGATCACTGAGCACGGAGCACCCCGAGGTACTGAGCACCCAGCACCCTGAGCACTGAGCACCCAGCACCTTGAGTACTGAGCACCGAGCACCCCGAGCACTGAGCACCCAGCACCCTGAGTATTGAGCACCCAGCACCCTTAGCACTGAGCACGCAGCACCCTGAGCACTGAGCACCCAGCACCCTGAGAACTGAGCACCCAGCACCCTGAGTACTGAGCACCCAGCACCCTGAGTACTGAGCACCCAGCACCCTGAGCACTGAGCACCCAGCACCCTGAGTACTGAGCACCCAGCACCCTGAGTACTGAGCAACCAGCACCCTGAGCACTGAGCACCCAGCAACCTGAGCACTGAGCACCCAGCACCCCGAGCACTGAGCACCCAGCACCCCGAGCACTGAGCACCCAGCACCCTGAGCACTGAGCACCCAGCACCCTGAGCACTGAGCACCCAGCACCCTGACAAATGAGCACCCAGCACCCTGAGTACTGAGCACCCAGCACCGTGAGAACTGAGCACTCAGCACCCTGAGTACTGAGCACCGAGCACCCCGAGCACTAAGCACCCAGCACCCTGAGCACTGAGCACCCTGAGGACTGAGCACCCAGCACCCTGAGAACTGAGCACCGATCACCCTGAGCACTGAGCATCCAGCACCCCGAGCACTGAGCACCCAGCACCCTGAGTACTGAGCACCCAGCACCCCGAGTACTGAGCACCCAGCACCCTGAGTACTGAGCACCCAGCACACCGAGCACTGAGCACCCGGCACCCTGAGTACTGAGCACCCTGAGTACTGAGCACTGAGCACCCAGCACCCTGAGGACTGAGTACCCAGCACCCTGAGCACTGAGCACCCAGCACCCTGAGTACTGAGCACTGATCACCCTGAGTACTGAACACCCAGCACCCTGAGCACTGAGCACTGAGCACCCAGTACCCTGAGCACTGAGCACTGAGCACCCAGCACCCTGAGCACTGAGACCCCAGCACCCCGAGCACTGAGCACCCAGCACCCTGAGCACCCAGCACCCTGAGCACTGAGCACCATGAGCACTGAGCACTCAGCACCCAGCACGCTGAGTACTGAGCACTGAGCACACAGCACCCTGAGTACTGAGCACCCAGCACCCCGAGCACTGAGTACCCAGCGCCCCGAGCACTGAGCACCCAGCACCCCGAGCACTGAGCACCCAGCACCCTGAGTACTGAGCACCCAGCACCCTGAGTACTGTGCAACCAGCACCCCGATCACTGAGCACCCAGCACCCCGAGCACTGAGCACCCAGCACCCTGAGTACTGAGCACCCAGCACCCCGAGCACTGAGCACCCAGCACCCTGAGTACTGAGCACCCAGCACACTGAGTACTGAGCACTGAGCACCCTGAGCACTGAGCACCCAGCACCCCGAGCACTGAGCACCCACCACCCTGAGTACTGAGCACCCATCACCCTGAGCACTGAGCACCCAGCACCCTGAGCACTGAGCACCCAGCACCCTGAGTACTGAACACCCAGCACTCTGAGCGCTGAGCACTGAGCACCCTGAGCACTGAGTAATGAGCACTGAGCACCCTGAGCACTGAGCACCCAGCACACCGAGTACTGAACACCCAGCACCCTGAGTACTGAACACCCAGCACCCTGAGCACTGAGTACTGAGCACTGAGCACCCTGAGCACTGAGCACCCAGCACCCTGAGTACAGAGCACCCAGCACCCTGAGTACTGAACACCCAGCACCCTGAGTACTGAGCACCCAGCACCCCGAGCACTGGGCACCCAGCACCCCGAGCACTGAGCACCCAGCACCCTGAGTACTGAGCACCCAGCACCCTGAGTACTGAGCACCCAGCACCCTGAGCACTGAGCACCCAGCACCCTGAGTACTGAGCACCCAGCACCCTGAGTACTGAGCAACCAGCACCCTGAGCACTGAGCACTGAGCACCCAGCACCCTGAGCACTGAGCACTGAGCACCCAGCACCCCGAGTACTGAGCACCCAGCACCCCGAGCACTGAGCACCCAGCACCCTGAGCACTGAGCACCCAGCACCCTGAGCACTGAGCACCCAGCACCCTGAGTACTGAGCACACAGCACCCTGAGTACTGAGCACCCAGCACCCTGAGTACTGAGCACTCAGCACCCTGAGTACTGAGCACAGAGCACCCCGAGCACTGAGCACCCAGCACCTTGAGCACTGAGCACACTGAGGACTGAGCACCCAGCACCGTGAGCACTGAGCACCGATCACCCTGAGCACTGAGCACCCAGCACCCCGAGCACTGACAACCCAGCACCCTGAGTACTGAGCACCCAGCACCCTGAGTACTGAGCACTCAGCACCCTGAGTACTGAGCACCCAGCACCCCGAGCACTGAGCACCCAGCACCCTGAGTACAGAACACCCTGAGTACTGAGCACTGAGCACCGAGCACCCTGAGTACTGAGCACCCTGAGGACTGAGCACCCAGCACCCTGAGCACTGAGCAACCTGCACCCTGAGTACTGAGCACTGATCACCCTGAGCACTGAGCACCCAGCACCCTGAGTACTGAGCACCCAGCACCCTGAGTACTGAGCACCCTGAGGACTGAGCACCCAGCACCCTGAGCACTGAGCACCCAGCACCCTGAGTAATGAGCACTGATCACCCTGAGCACTGAGCACCCAGCACCCTGAGTACTGAGCACCCAGCACCCTTTATACTGAGCACCCTGAGGACTGAGCACCCAGCACCCTGAGCACTGAGCACCCAGCACCTTGAGTACTGAGCAGCGAGCACCCCGAGCACTGAGCACCCAGCACCCTGAATACTGAGCACCCAGCACCCTGAGCACTGAGCACACAGCACCCCAAGCACTGAGCACCCAGCACCCCGAGCACTGAGCACCCAGCACCCTGAGTACTGAGCACCCAGCACCAAGAGTACTGAGCACCCAGCACCCTGAGCACTGAGCACCCAGCACCCTGAGAACTAAGCACCCAGCACCCTGAGTACTGAGCACACAGCACCCTGAGCACTGAGCACTAAGCACACAACACCCTGAGCACTGAGCACTGAGCACCCAGCACCCCGAGAACTGAGCACCCAGCACCCTGAGCACTGAGCACCCAGCACCCTGAGTACTGAGCACCCAGCACCCTGAGCACTGAGCACCCAGCCCCCTGAGTACTGAGCACCCAGCACTATGAGTACTGAGCACCCAGCACCCTGAGTACTGAGCACTCAGCACCCTGAGTACTGAGCACCGAGCACCCCGAGCACTGAGCACCCCAGCACCCTGAGCACTGAGCACCCTGAGGACTGAGCACCCAGCACCCTGAGCACTGAGCACCCAGCAGCCTGAGTACTGAGCACCGATCACCCTGAGCACTGAGCACCCAGGACCCCGAGCACTGAGCACCCAGCACCCTGAGTACAGAGCACCCAGCACCCCGAGTACTGAGCACCCAGCACCCCGAGCACTGAGCACCCAGCACCCTGAGTACTGAGCACCCTGAGTACTGAGCACCGATCACCCTGAGCACTGCGCACCCATCACCCTGAGTACTGAGCACCCAGCACCCTGAGCACTGAGCACCCAGCACCCTGAGCACTGAGCACCCAGCACCCTGAGTACTGTTCACCCAGCACCCTGAGTACTGAGTACCCAGCACCTTGAGCACTGAGCACCCAGCACCCTGAGTACTGAGCACCGAGCACCCTGAGTACTGAGCACCCATCACCCTGAGCACTGAGCACCCAGCACCCTTAGTACTGAGCACCCAGCACCACCCTCAGCACTGAGCACCCAGCACCCCGAGCACTGAGCACCCAGCACCCTGAGCACTGTGCACCCAGCACCCCGAGTACTGAGCACCCAGCACCCCGAGTACTGAGCACCGAGCACCCGAGCACTGAGCACCCAGCACCCTGAGTACTGAGCACCCAGCACCCTGAGTACTGAGCACTGAGCACCCCGAGTACTGAGCACCCAGCACCCCGAGCAATGAGCACCCAGCAACCTGAGTACTGAGAACAGATCACCCTGAGTACTGAGCACCCAGCACCCTGAGTACTGGGCCCCAGCACCCTGAGTACTGAGCACCCAGCACCCCGAGAACTGAGCACCCAGCACCCTGAGAATGAGCACCCAGCACCCTGAGTACTGAGAACCGAGCACCCTGAGTACTGAGCACCCAGATCCCTGAGTACTGAGCCCCCAGCACCCTGAGCCCTGAGCACCCAGCACCCCGAGCACTGAGCACCCAGCACCCCGAGAATGAGCACCCAGCACCCTGAGTACTGAGCACCCAGCACCCTGAGTACTGAGCACTAAGAACCCAGAGCACTGAGCACCCAGCACCCCGAGCACGGATCACCCAGGACCCCGAGCACTGAATACTGAGCACCCAGCACCCTGAGTACTGAGCACCGAGCTCCCCGAGCACTGAGTACTGAGCACCCAGTACCCTGAGCACTGAGCACCCAGCACCCTGAGTACTGAGCACCCAGCACGCTGAGTACTGAGCACCCAGCACCCCGAGCACTGAGCACCCAGCACCCTGAGCACTGAGCACCCAGCACCCTGAGTACTGAGCACCCAGCACGCTGAGTACTGAGCACCCAGCACCCCGAGCACTGAGCACCCAGCACCCTGAGTACTGTGCAACCAGCACCCCGATCACTGAGCACCCAGCACCCCGAGCACTGAGCACCCAGCACCCTGAGTACTGAGCACCCAGCACCCCGAGCACTGAGCACCCAGCACCCTGAGTACTGAGCACCCAGCACCCTGAGTACTGAGCACTGAGCACCCTGAGCACTGAGCACCCAGCACCCCGAGCACTGAGCACCCACCACCCTGAGTACTGAGCACCCATCACCCTGAGCACTGAGCACCCAGCACCCTGAGCACTGAGCACCCAGCACCCTGAGTACTGAACACCCAGCACTCTGAGCGCTGAGCACTGAGCACCCTGAGCACTGAGTAATGAGCACTGAGCACCCTGAGCACTGAGCACCCAGCACACCGAGTACTGAACACCCAGCACCCTGAGTACTGAACACCCAGCACCCTGAGCAGTGAGTACTGAGCACTGAGCACCCTGAGCACTGAGCACCCAGCACCCTGAGTACAGAGCACCCAGCACCCTGAGTACAGAGCACCCAGCACCCTGAGTACTGAACACCCAGCACCCTGAGTACTGAGCACCCAGCACCCCGAGCACTGAGCACCCAGCACCCCGAGCACTGAGCACCCAGCACCCTGAGTACTGAGCACCCAGCACCCTGAGTACTGAGCACCCAGCACCCTGAGCACTGAGCACCCAGAACCCTGAGTACTGAGCACCCAGCACCCTGAGTACTGAGCAACCAGCACCCTGAGCACTGAGCACTGAGCACCCAGCACCCTGAGCACTGAGCACTGAGCACCCAGCACCCCGAGTACTGAGCACCCAGCACCCCGAGCACTGAGCACCCAGCACCCTGAGCACTGAGCACCCAGCACCCTGAGCACTGAGCACCCAGCACCCTGAGTACTGAGCACACAGCACCCTGAGTACTGAGCACCCAGCACCCTGAGTACTGAGCACTCAGCACCCTGAGTACTGAGCACAGAGCACCCCGAGCACTGAGCACCCAGCACCTTGAGCACTGAGCACCCTGAGGACTGAGCACCCAGCACCCCGAGCACTGAGCACCCAGCACCCTGAGTACTGAGCACCCAGCACCCTGAGTACTGAGCACCCAGCACCCTGAGTACTGAGCACCCAGCACCCCGAGCACTGAGCACCCAGCACCCTGAGTACAGAACACCCTGAGTACTGAGCACTGAGCACCGAGCACCCTGAGTACTGAGCACCCTGAGGACTGAGCACCCAGCACCCTGAGCACTGAGCAACCAGCACCCTGAGTACTGAGCACTGATCACCCTGAGCACTGAGCACCCAGCACCCTGAGTACTGAGCACCCAGCACCCTGAGTACTGAGCACCCTGAGGACTGAGCACCCAGCACCCTGAGCACTGAGCACCCAGCACCCTGAGTAATGAGCACTGATCACCCTGAGCACTGAGCACCCAGCACCCTGAGTACTGAGCACCCAGCACCCTTTATACTGAGCACCCTGTGGACCCAGCACCCAGCACCCTGAGCACTGAGCACCCAGCACCTTGAGTACTGAGCAGTGAGCACCCCGAGCACTGAGCACCCAGCACCCTGAATACTGAGCACCCAGCACCCTGAGCACTGAGCACACAGCACCCCAAGCACTGAGCACCCAGCACCCCGAGCACTGAGCACCCAGCACCCTGAGTACTGAGCACCCAGCAAACAGAGTACTGAGCACCCAGCACCCTGAGCACTGACCACCCAGCACCCTGAGTACTAAGCACCCAGCACCCTGAGTACTGAGCACGCAGCACCCTGAGCACTGAGCACTAAGCACACAACACCCTGAGCACTGAGCACTGAGCACCCAGCACCCCGAGCACTGAGCACACAGCACCCCGAGCACTGAGCACCCAGCACCCTGAGCACTGAGCACCCAGCACCCTGAGCACTGAGCACCCAGCCCCCTGAGTACTGAGCACCCAGCACTATGAGTACTGAGCACCCAGCACCCTGAGTACTGAGCACTCAGCACCCTGAGTACTGAGCACCGAGCACCCCGAGCACTGAGCAACCCAGCACCCTGAGCACTGAGCACCCTGAGGACTGAGCACCCAGCACCCTGAGCACTGAGCACCCAGCACACTGAGTACTGAGCACCGATCACCCTGAGCACTGAGCACCCAGGACCCCGAGCACTGAGCACCCAGCACCCTGAGTACAGAGCACCCAGCACCCCGAGTACTGAGCACCCAGCACCCCGAGCACTGAGCACCCAGCACCCTGAGTACTGAGCACCCTGAGTACTGAGCACCGATCACCCTGAGCACTGCGCACCCATCACCCTGAGTACTGAGCACCCAGCACCCTGAGTACTGAGCACCGAGCACCCTGAGTACTGAGCACCCATCACCCTGAGCACTGAGCACCCAGCACCCTTAGTACTGAGCACCCAGCACCACCCTCAGCACTGAGCACCCAGCACCCCGAGCACTGAGCACCCAGCACCCTGAGCACTGTGCACCCAGCACCCCGAGTACTGAGCACCCAGCACCCCGAGTACTGAGCACCGAGCACCCGAGCACTGAGCACCCAGCACCCTGAGTACTGAGCACCCAGCACCCCGAGCAATGAGCAACCAGCAACCTGAGTACTGAGAACAGATCACCCTGAGTACTGAGCACCCAGCACCCTGAGTCCTGAGCCCCAGCACCCTGAGTACTGAGCACCCAGCACCCTGAGAACTGAGCACCCAACACCCCGAGAATGAGCACCCAGCACCCTGAGTACTGAGAACCGAGCACCCTGAGTACTGAGCACCCAGATCCCTGAGTACTGAGCCCCCAGCACCCTGAGCCCTGAGCAGCCAGCACCCCGAGCACTGAGCACCCAGCACCCCGAGAATGAGCACCCAGCACCCTGAGTACTGAGTACCCAGCACCCCGAGAATGAGCACCCAGCACCCTGAGTACTGAGCACCCAGCACCCTGAGTACTGAGCACTAAGCACCCAGAGCACTGAGCACCAAGAACCCCGAGCACGGAGCACCCAGGACCCCGAGCACTGAGTACTGAGCATCCAGCACCCTGAGTACTGAGCACCGAGCTCCCCGAACACTGAGCACCCAGCACCCTGAGCACTGACCACCCAGCACCCTGAGTACTGAGCACCCAGACCCCGAGCACTGAGCACCCAGCACCCTGAGTACTGAGCACCCTGAGTACTGAGCACCGATCACCCTGAGCACTGCGCACCCATCACCCTGAGTACTGAGCACCCAGCACCCTGAGCACTGGGCACCCAGCACCCTGAGCACTGAGCACCCAGCACCCTGAGTACTGTTCACCCAGCACCCTGAGTACTGAGTACCCAGCACCTTGAGCACTGAGCACCCAGCACCCTGAGTACTGAGAACCGAGCACCCTGAGTACTGAGCACCCATCACCCTGAGCACTGAGCACCCAGCACCCTTAGTACTGAGCACCCAGCACCACCCTCAGCACTGAGCACCCAGCACCCCGAGCACTGAGCACCCAGCACCCTGAGCACTGTGCACCCAGCACCCCGAGTACTGAGCACCCAGCACCCCGAGTACTGAGCACCGAGCACCCGAGCACTGAGCACCCAGCACCCTGAGTACTGAGCACCCAGCACCCTGAGTACTGAGCACTGAGCACCCCGAGTACTGAGCACCCAGCACACCGAGCAATGAGCACCCAGCAACCTGAGTACTGAGAACAGATCACCCTGAGTACTGAGCACCCAGCACCCTGAGTACTGAGCCCCAGCACCCTGAGTACTGAGCACCCAGCACCCCGAGAACTGAGCACCCAGCACCCCGAGAATGAGCACCCAGCACCCTGAGTACTGAGAACCGAGCACCCTGAGTACTGAGCACCCAGATCCCTGAGTACTGAGCCCCCAGCACCCTGAGCCCTGAGCACCCAGCACCCCGAGCACTGAGCACCCAGCACCCCGAGAATGAGCACCCAGCACCCTGAGTACTGAGCACCCAGCACCCTGAGTACTGAGCACTAAGCACCCAGAGCACTGAGCACCCAGCACCCCGAGCACGGATCACCCAGGACCCCGAGCACTGAGTACTGAGCACCCAGCACCCTGAGTACTGAGCACCGAGCTCCCCGAGCACTGAGCACCCTGAGTACTGAGCACCCAGCACCCCGATCACTGAGCACCCAGTACCCTGAGCACTAAGCACCCAGCACCCTGAGCACTGAGCACCCAGCACCCTGAGTACTGAGCACCCAGCACGCTGAGTACTGAGCACCCAGCACCCCGAGCACTGAGCACCCAGCACCCTGAGTACTGAGCACTGAGCACCCAGCAAGGCAAGCACTGAGCACCCAGCACCCTGTGTACTGAGCACTGAGCATCCTGAGTACTAAGCACCCAGCACCCTGAGTACTGATCACCCAGGACCCTGAGCACTGAGCACCGAGCACCCCGAGCACTGAGCACCCAGCACCCTGAGCACTCAGCACCCAGCACCCCGAGCACTGAGCACCCAGCACCCTGAGCACTGAGCACCCAGCACCCTGAGCACGGAGCACCCCGAGGACTGAGCACCCAGCACCCTGAGTACGGGGCCCCCAGCACCCTGAGTACTGAGCACCAAGCACCCTGAGCACTGAGCACCCAGCACCCCGAGAATGAGCACCCAGCACCCTGAGTACGGAGAACCGAGCACCCTGAGTACTGAGCACCCAGCACCCTTAGTACTGAGCCACCAGCACCCTGAGTACTGAGTACCCAGCACACCGAGCACTGAGCACCCAGCACCCTGAGTACTGAGCACCCAGCACCCTGAGTACAGAGCAACGATCACCCTGAGCCCTGAGCACCCAGCACCCCGAGCACTGAGCACCCAGCACCCTGAGTACTGAGCACCCTGAGTGCTGAGCACCCAGCACCCTGATTACTGAGCACCCAGCACCCTGAGCACTGAGCACCCAGCACCCTGAGTACTTAGCACCCAGCACCTGAGCACTGAGCACCCAGCACCCCGAGCACTGAGCACCCAGCACAACGAGCACTGAGCACCGAGCACCCCGAGTACTGAGCACCCAGCACCCCGAGCACTGAGCACCCAGCACCCTGAGCACTGAGCACCCAGCACCCCAAGCACTGAGCACCCAGCACCCTGAGTACTGAGTACTGAGCACCCTGAGTACTGAGCACCCAGCACCCTGAGCACTGAGCACCCAGCACACTGAGTACTGAGCACCGAGCACCCCGAGCACTGAGCACCCAGCACCCTGAGTACTGAGCACCCAGCACCAAAAGTACTGAGCACCGAGCATCCTGAGCACTGAGCACCGAGCACCCCGAACCCTGAGCACCCAGCACCCTGAGTACTGAGCACCCAGCACCAAGAGTACTGAGCAGCAAGCACCCCGAGGACTGAGCACCCAGCACCCTGAGTAATGAGCACCCAGCACCCCTAGGACTGAGCACCCAGCACCCTGAGCACTGAGCACCCAGCACCTTGAGTACTGAGCAGCGAGCACCCCGAGCACTGAGCACCCAGCACCCTGAATACTGAGCACCCAGCACCCTGAGCACTGAGCACACAGCACCCCGAGCACTGAGCACCCAGCACCCCGAGCACTGAGCACCCAGCACCCTGAGTACTGAGCACCCAACACCCAGAGTACTGAGCACCCAGCACCCTGAGCACTGAGCACCCAGCACCCTGAGTACTAAGCACCCAGCACCCTGAGTACTGAGCACGCAGCACCCTGAGCACTGAGCACTAAGCACACAACACCCTGAGCACTGAGCACTGAGCACCCAGCACCCCGAGCACTGAGCACCCAGCACCCCGAGCACTGAGCACCCAGCACCCTGAGCACTGAGCACCCAGCACCCTGAGCACTGAGCACCCAGCCCCCTGAGTACTGAGCACCCAGCACCATGAGTACTGAGCACCCAGCACCCTGAGTACTGAGCACTCAGCACCCTGAGTACTGAGCACCGAGCACCCCGAGCACTGAGCACCCAGCACCCTGAGCACTGAGCACCCTGAGGACTGAGCACCCAGCACCCTGAGCACTGAGCACCCAGCACCCTGAGTACTGAGCACCGATCACCCTGAGCACTGAGCACCCAGGACCCCGAGCACTGAGCACCCAGCACCCTGAGTACAGAGCACCCAGCACCCCGAGTACTGAGCACCCAGCACCCCGAGCACTGAGCACCCATCACCCTGAGTACTGAGCACCCTGAGTACTGAGCACCAATCACCCTGAGCACTGCGCACCCATCACCCTGAGTACTGAGCACCCAGCACCCTGAGCACTGAGCACCCAGCACCCTGAGCACTGAGCACCCAGCACCCTGAGTACTGTTCACCCAGCACCCTGACTACTGAGTACCCAGCACCCTGAGCACTGAGCACCCAGCACCCTGAGTACTGAGCACCGAGCACCCTGAGTACTGAGCACCTATCACCCTGAGCACTGAGCACCCAGCACCCTTAGTACTGAGCACCCAGCACCACCCTCAGCACTGAGCACCCAGCACCCCGAGCACTGAGCACCCAGCACCCTGAGCACTGTGCACCCAGCACCCCGAGTACTGAGCACCCAGCACCCCGAGTACTGAGCACCGAGCACCCGAGCACTGAGCACCCAGCACCCTGAGTACTGAGCACCCAGCACCCTGAGTACTGAGCACTGAGCACCCCGAGTACTGAGCACCCAGCACCCCGAGCAATGAGCACCCAGCAACCTGAGTACTGAGAACAGATCACCCTGAGTACTGAGCACCCAGCACACTGAGTACTGAGCCCCAGCACCCTGAGTACTGAGCACCCAGCACCCCGAGAACTGAGCACCCAGCACCCCGAGAATGAGCACCCAGCACCCTGAGTACTGAGAACTGAGCACCCTGAGTACTGAGCACCCAGAACCCTGAGTACTGAGCCCCCAGCACCCTGAGCCCTGAGCACCCAGCACCCCGAGCACTGAGCACCCAGCACCCCGAGAATGAGCACCCAGCACCCTGAGTAATGAGCACCCAGCACCCTGAGTACTGAGCACTAAGCACCCAGAGCACTGAGCACCCAGCACCCCGAGCACGGATCACCCAGGACCCCGAGCACTGAGTACTGAGCACCCAGCACCCTGAGTACTGAGCACCGAGCTCCCCGAGCACTGAGCACCCTGAGTACTGAGCACCCAGCACCCCGATCACTGAGTACCCAGTACCCTGAGCACTGAGCACCCAGCACCCTGAGCACTGAGCACCCAGCACCCTGAGTACTGAGCACCCAGCACGCTGAGTACTGAGCACCCAGCACCCCGAGCACTGAGCACCCAGCACCCTGAGTACTGAGCACTGAGCACCCAGCAAGGCAAGCACTGAGCACCCAGCACGCTGTGTACTGAGCACTGAGCACCCTGAGTACTAAGCACCCAGCACCCTGAGTACTGAGCACCCAGGACCCTGAGCACTGAGCACCGAGCACCCGAGCACTGAGCACCCAGCACCCTGAGCACGGAGCACCCCGAGGACTGAGCACCCAGCACCCTGAGTACGGGGCCCCCAGCACCCTGAGTACTGAGCACCAAGCACCCTGAGCACTGAGCACCCAGCACCCCGAGAATGAGCACCCAGCACCCTGAGTACGGAGAACCGAGCACCCTGAGTACTGAGCACCCAGCACCCTGAGTACAGAGCAACGATCACCCTGAGCCCTGAGCACCCAGCACCCCGAGCACTGAGCACCCAGCACCCTGAGTACTGAGCACCCAGAGTGCTGAGCACCCAGCACCCTGTTTACTGAGCACCCAGCACCCTGAGCACTGAGCACCCAGCACCCTGAGTACTTAGCACCCAGCACCTGAGCACTGAGCACCCAGCACCCCGAGCACTGAGCACCCAGCACCCCGAGCACTGAGCACCGAGCAACCCGAGTACTGAGCACCCAGCACCCCGAGCACTGAGCACCCAGCACCCTGAGCACTGAGCACCCAGCACGCCAAGCACTGAGCACCCAGCACCCTGAGTACTGAGTACTGAGCACCCTGAGTACTGAGCACCCAGCACCCTGAGCACTGAGCACCCAGCACCCTGAGTACTGAGCACCGAGCACCCCGAGCACTGAGCACCCAGCATCCTGAGTACTGAGCACCCAGCACCAAAAGTCCTGAGCACCGAGCATCCTGAGCACTGAGCACCGAGCACCCCGAACCCTGAGCACCCAGCACCCTGAGTACTGAGAACCCAGCACCAAGAGTACTGAGCAGCAAGCACCCCGAGCACTGAGCACCCAGCACCCTGAGTAATGAGCACCCAGCACCCCGAGTACTGAGCACCCAGCACCGTGAGTACTGAGCACCCACCACCCTGAGTACTGAGCACCCAGCACCCTGAGCACTGAGCACAAAGCACGCTGAGTACTGAGCACCCTGAGTACTGAGCACCGTGGACCCTGAGCACTGAGCACCCAGCACCCCGAGCACTGAGCACCCAGCACCCCGAGAATGGGCACCCTGCACCCTGAGTACTGAGAACCGTGCACCCTGAGTACTGAGCACCCAGCACGCTGAGCACTGAGCACCCAGCACCCCGAGTACTGAGCACCCAGCACCCCGAGCACTGAGCACCCAGCACCCCGAGAATGAGCACCCAGCACCCTGAGTACTGAGCACCCAGCACCCTGAGTGCTGAGCACCCAGCACTCTGAGCGCTGAGCACTGAGCACCCTGAGCACTGAGTAATGAGCACTGAGCACCCTGAGCACTGAGCACCCAGCACACCGAGTACTGAACACCCAGCACCCTGAGTACTGAACACCCAGCACCCTGAGCACTGAGTACTGAGCACTTAGCACCCTGAGCACTGAGCACCCAGCACCCTGAGTACAGAGCACCCAGCACCCTGAGTACTGAACACCCAGCACCCTGAGTACTGAGCACCCAGCACCCCGAGCACTGAGCACCCAGCACCCCGAGCACTGAGCACCCAGCACCCTGAGTACTGAGCACCCAGCACCCTGAGTACTGAGCACCCAGCACCCTGAGCACTGAGCACCCAGCACCCTGAGTACTGAGCACCCAGCACCCTGAGTACTGAGCAACCAGCACCCTGAGCACTGAGCACTGAGCACCCAGCACCCTGAGCACTGAGCACTGAGCACCCAGCACCCCGAGTACTGAGCACCCAGCACCCCGAGCACTGAGCACCCAGCACCCTGAGCACTGAGCACCCAGCACCCTGAGCACTGAGCACCCAGCACCCTGAGTACTGAGCACCCAGTACCCTGAGTACTGAGCACTCAGCACCCTGAGTACTGAGCACAGAGCACCCCGAGCACTGAGCACCCAGCACCTTGAGCACTGAGCACCCTGAGGACTGAGCACCCAGCACCGTGAGCACTGAGCACCGATCACCCTGAGCACTGAGCACCCAGCACCCCGAGCACTGAGCACCCAGCACCCTGAGTACTGAGCACCCAGCACCCTGAGTACTGAGCACCCAGCACCCTGAGTACTGAGCACCCAGCACCCCGAGCACTGAGCACCCAGCACCCTGAGTACAGAACACCCTGAGTACTGAGCACTGAGCACCGAGCACCCTGAGTACTGAGCACCCTGAGGACTGAGCACCCAGCACCCTGAGCACTGAGCAACCAGCACCCTGAGTACTGAGCACTGATCACCCTGAGCACTGAGCACACAGCACCCCCAGCACTGAGCACCCAGCACCCTGAGTACTGAGCACCCAGCACCCTGAGCACTAAGCACCCAGCACCCTGAGTACTGAGCACTGATCACCCTGAGCAATGAGCACCCAGCACCCTGAGTACTGAGCACCCAGCACCCTGAGTACTGAGCACCCTGAGGACTGAGCACCCAGCACCCTGAGCACTGAGCACCCAGCACCCTGAGTAATGAGCACTGATCACCCTGAGCACTGAGCACCCAGCACCCTGAGTACTGAGCACCCAGCACCCTTTATACTGAGCAACCTGAGGACTGAGCACCCAGCACCCTGAGCACTGAGCACCCAGCACCCTGAGTACTGAGCACTGATCACCCTGAGCACTGAGCACGGAGCACCCCTAGGACTGAGCACCCAGCACCCTGAGCACTGAGCACCCAGCACCTTGAGTACTGAGCAGCGAGCACCCCGAGCACTGAGCACCCAGCACCCTGAATACTGAGCACCCAGCACCCTGAGCACTGAGCACACAGCACCCCGAGCACTGAGCACCCAGCACCCCGAGCACTGAGCACCCAGCACCCTGAGTACTGAGCACCCAACACCCAGAGTACTGAGCACCCAGCACCCTGAGCACTGAGCACCCAGCACCCTGAGTACTAAGCACCCAGCACCCTGAGTACTGAGCACGCAGCACCCTAAGCACTGAGCACTAAGCACACAACACCCTGAGCACTGAGCACTGAGCACCCAGCACCCCGAGCACTGAGCACCCAGCACCCCGAGCACTGAGCACCCAGCACCCTGAGCACTGAGCACCCAGCACCCTGAGCACTGAGCACCCAGCCCCCTGAGTACTGAGCACCCAGCACCATGAGTACTGAGCACCCAGCACCCTGAGTACTGAGCACTCAGCACCCTGAGTACTGAGCACCGAGCACCCCGAGCACTGAGCACCCAGCACCCTGAGCACTGAGCACCCTGAGGACTGAGCACCCAGCACCCTGAGCACTGAGCACCCAGCACCCTGAGTACTGAGCACCGATCACCCTGAGCACTGAGCACCCAGGACCCCGAGCACTGAGCACCCAGCACCCTGAGTACAGAGCACCCAGCACCCCGAGTACTGAGCACCCAGCACCCCGAGCACTGAGCACCCATCACCCTGAGTACTGAGCACCCTGAGTACTGAGCACCGATCACCCTGAGCACTGCGCACCCATCACCCTGAGTACTGAGCACCCAGCACCCTGAGCACTGAGCACCCAGCACCCTGAGTACTGTTCACCCAGCACCCTGAGTACTGAGTACCCAGCACCCTGAGCACTGAGCACCCAGCACACTGAGTACTGAGCACCGAGCACCCTGAGTACTGAGCACCTATCACCTTGAGCACTGAGCACCCAGCACCCTTAGTACTGAGCACCCAGCACCACCCTCAGCACTGAGCACCCAGCACCCCGAGCACTGAGCACCCAGCACCCTGAGCACTGTGCACCCAGCACCCCGAGTACTGAGCACCCAGCACCCCGAGTACTGAGCACCGAGCACCCGAGCACTGAGCACCCAGCACCCTGAGTACTGAGCACCCAGCACCCTGAGTACTGAGCACTGAGCACCCCGAGTACTGAGCACCCAGCACCCCGAGCAATGAGCACCCAGCAACCTGAGTACTGAGAACAGATCAGCCTGAGTACTGAGCACCCAGCACCCTGAGTACTGAGCCCCAGCACCCTGAGTACTGAGCACCCAGCACCCTGAGCACTGAGCACCCAGCACCCCGAGAATGAGCACCCAGCACCCTGAGTACGGAGAACCGAGCACCCTGAGTACTGAGCACCCAGCACCCTTAGTACTGAGCCACCAGCACCCTGAGTACTGAGTACCCAGCACCCCGAGAATGAGCACCCAGCACCCTGAGTACTGAGCACCCAGCACCCTGAGTACTGAGCACTAAGCACCCAGAGCACTGAGCACCCAGCACCCCGAGCACGGAGCACCCAGGACCCCGAGCACTGAGTACTGAGCATCCAGCACCCTGAGTACTGAGCACCGAGCTCCCCGAACACTGAGCACCCAGCACCCTGAGCACTGACCACCCAGCACCCTGAGTACTGAGCACCCAGACCCTGAGCACTGAGCACCCAGCACCCTGAGTACTAAGCACCCAGCACCCTGAGTACTGAGCACGCAGCACCCTAAGCACTGAGCACTAAGCACACAACACCCTGAGCACTGAGCACTGAGCACCCAGCACCCCGAGCACTGAGCACCCAGCACCCCGAGCACTGAGCACCCAGCACCCTGAGCACTGAGCACCCAGCACCCTGAGCACTGAGCACCCAGCCCCCTGAGTACTGAGCACCCAGCACCATGAGTACTGAGCACCCAGCACCCTGAGTACTGAGCACTCAGCACCCTGAGTACTGAGCACCGAGCACCCCGAGCACTGAGCACCCAGCACCCTGAGCACTGAGCACCCTGAGGACTGAGCACCCAGCACCCTGAGCACTGAGCACCCAGCACCCTGAGTACTGAGCACCGATCACCCTGAGCACTGAGCACCCAGGACCCCGAGCACTGAGCACCCAGCACCCTGAGTACAGAGCACCCAGCACCCCGAGTACTGAGCACCCAGCACCCCGAGCACTGAGCACCCATCACCCTGAGTACTGAGCACCCTGAGTACTGAGCACCGATCACCCTGAGCACTGCGCACCCATCACCCTGAGTACTGAGCACCCAGCACCCTGAGCACTGAGCACCCAGCACCCTGAGTACTGTTCACCCAGCACCCTGAGTACTGAGTACCCAGCACCCTGAGCACTGAGCACCCAGCACACTGAGTACTGAGCACCGAGCACCCTGAGTACTGAGCACCTATCACCTTGAGCACTGAGCACCCAGCACCCTTAGTACTGAGCACCCAGCACCACCCTCAGCACTGAGCACCCACCACCCCGAGCACTGAGCACCCAGCACCCTGAGCACTGTGCACCCAGCACCCCGAGTACTGAGCACCCAGCACCCCGAGTACTGAGCACCGAGCACCCGAGCACTGAGCACCCAGCACCCTGAGTACTGAGCACCCAGCACCCTGAGTACTGAGCACTGAGCACCCCGAGTACTGAGCACCCAGCACCCCGAGCAATGAGCACCCAGCAACCTGAGTACTGAGAACAGATCACCCTGAGTACTGAGCACCCAGCACCCTGAGTACTGAGCCCCAACACCCTGAGTACTGAGCACCCAGCACCCCGAGAACTGAGCACCCAGCACCCCGAGAATGAGCACCCAGCACCCTGAGTACTGAGAACCGAGCACCCTGAGTACTGAGCACCCAGAACCCTGAGTACTGAGCCCCCAGCACCCTGAGCCCTGAGCACCCAGCACCCCGAGCACTGAGCACCCAGCACCCCGAGAATGAGCACCCAGCACCCTGAGTAATGAGCACCCAGCACCCTGAGTACTGAGCACTAAGCACCCAGAGCACTGAGCACCCAGCACCCCGAGCACGGATCACCCAGGACCCCGAGGACTGAGTACTGAGCACCCAGCACCCTGAGTACTGAGCACCGAGCTCCCCGAGCACTGAGCACCCTGAGTACTGAGCACCCAGCACCCCGATCACTGAGTACCCAGTACCCTGAGCACTGAGCACCCAGCACCCTGAGCACTGAGCACCCAGCACCCTGAGCACTGAGCACCCAGCACGCTGAGTACTGAGCACACAGCAACCCGAGCACTGAGCACCCAGCACCCTGAGTACTGAGCACTGAGCACCCAGCAAGGCAAGCACTGAGCACCCAGCACCCTGTGTACTGAGCACTGAGCACCCTGAGTACTAAGCACCCAGCACCCTGAGTACTGAGCACCCAGGACCCTGAGCACTGAGCACCGAGCACCCCGAGCACTGAGCACCCAGCACCCTGAGCACTCAGCACCCAGCACCCCGAGCACTGAGCACCCAGCACCCTGAGCACTGAGCACCCAGCACCCTGAGCACGGAGCACCCCGAGGACTGAGCACCCAGCACCCTGAGTACGGGGCCCCCAGCACCCTGAGTACGGAGAACCGAGCACCCTGAGTACTGAGCACCCAGCACCCTTAGTACTGAGCCACCAGCACCCTGAGTACTGAGTACCCAGCACCCCGAGAATGAGCACCCAGCACCCTGAGTACTGAGCACCCAGCACCCTGAGTACTGAGCACTAAGCACCCAGAGCACTGAGCACCCAGCACCCCGAGCACGGAGCACCCAGGACCCCGAGCACTGAGTACTGAGCATCCAGCACCCTGAGTACTGAGCACCGAGCTCCCCGAACACTGAGCACCCAGCACCCTGAGCACTGACCACCCAGCACCCTGAGTACTGAGCACCCAGACCCCGAGCACTGAGCACCCAGAACCCCTAGCACTGTGCACCCAGCACCCTGAGTACTGAGAACCCAGCATCCTGAGCACTGAGCACCCAGCACCCTTAGTACTGAGCACCCAGCACCACCCTCAGCACTGAGCACCCAGCACCCCGAGCACTGAGCACCCGGCACCCCGAGTACTGAGCACCCTGAGTACTGAGCACTGAGCACCCAGCACCCTGAGCACTGACCACCCAGCAGCCTGAGCACTGAGCACCCAGCATCTTGAGCACTGAGTACTGAGCACCCAGCACCCTGAGCACTGAGCACCCAGCACCCTGAGCACTGAACACCCAGCACCCTGAGTACTGAGCACCCAGCACCCCAAGCACTGAGCACCGAGCAACCTGAGTACTGAGCACCCAGCACGCTGAGCACTGAGCACCCAGCACCCCGAGTACTGAGCACCCAGCACCCTGAGTACTGAGCACCCAGCACCCTGAGTACTGAGCACCCAGCACACCGAGCATTGAGCACCAGCACCCTGAGCACTGAGCACCCAGCACCCTGAGTACTGAGCATCAAGCACGCTGAGCACTGAGCACCCATCACCCTGAGCACTGAGCACCCAGCACCCTGAGCACTGAGCACACAGCACCCTGAGTACTGAGCACCGAGCACCCCGAACACTGAGCACCGTGTACCCCGAGCACTGAGCACCCAGCACCCTGAGTACTGAGCACCCAGCACCCTGAGTACTGAGCACTGAGCACTGAGCACCCTGAGCACTGAGCACCCAACACCCTGAGCACTGAGCACCTAGCATCCTGAGCACTGAGTACTGAGCACCCAGCACCCTGAGCACTGAGCACCCAGCACCCTGAGCACTGAGCACCCAGCACCCTGAGTACTGAGCACTGAGCACCCAGCACCCTGAGCACTGACCACCCAGCAGCCTGAGCACTGAGCACCCAGCACCCTGAGTACTGAGCACCCAGCACCCCAAGCACTGAGCACCGAGCAACCTGAGTACTGAGCACCCAGCACGCTGAGCACTGAGCACCCAGCACCCCGAGTACTGAGCACCCAGCACCCTGAGTACTGAGCACCCAGCACCCTGAGTACTGAGCACCGAGCTCCCCGAGCACTGAGCACCCTGAGTACTGAGCACCCAGCACCCCGATCACTGAGTACCCAGTACCCTGAGCACTGAGCACCCAGCAACCTGAGCACTGAGCACCCAGCACCCTGAGTACTGAGCACCCAGCACGCTGAGTACTGAGCACCCAGCAACCCGAGCACTGAGCACCCAGCACCCTGAGTACTGAGCACTGAGCACCCAGCAAGGCAAGCACTGAGCACCCAGCACCCTGTGTACTGAGCACTGAGCACCCTGAGTACTAAGCACCCAGCACCCTGAGTACTGAGCACCCAGGACCCTGAGCACTGAGCACCGAGCACCCCGAGCACTGAGCACCCAGCACCCTGAGCACTCAGCACCCAGCACCCCGAGCACTGAGCACCCAGCACCCTGAGCACTGAGCACCCAGCACCCTGAGCACGGAGCACCCCGAGGACTGAGCACCCAGCACCCTGAGTACGGGGCCCCCAGCACCCTGAGTACGGAGAACCGAGCACCCTGAGTACTGAGCACCCAGCACCCTTAGTACTGAGCCACCAGCACCCTGAGTACTGAGTACCCAGCACCCCGAGAATGAGCACCCAGCACCCTGAGTACTGAGCACCCAGCACCCTGAGTACTGAGCACTAAGCACCCAGAGCACTGAGCACCCAGCACCCCGAGCACGGAGCACCCAGGACCCCGAGCACTGAGTACTGAGCATCCAGCACCCTGAGTACTGAGCACCGAGCTCCCCGAACACTGAGCACCCAGCACCCTGAGCACTGACCACCCAGCACCCTGAGTACTGAGCACCCAGACCCCGAGCACTGAGCACCCAGCACCCCTAGCACTGTGCACCCAGCACCCTGAGTACTGAGAACCCAGCATCCTGAGCACTGAGCACCCAGCACCCTTAGTACTGAGCACCCAGCACCACCCTCAGCACTGAGCACCCAGCACCCCGAGCACTGAGCACCCGGCACCCCGAGTACTGAGCACCCTGAGTACTGAGCACTGAGCACCCAGCACCCTGAGCACTGACCACCCAGCAGCCTGAGCACTGAGCACCCAGCATCTTGAGCACTGAGTACTGAGCACCCAGCACCCTGAGCACTGAGCACCCAGCACCCTGAGCACTGAACACCCAGCACCCTGAGTACTGAGCACCCAGCACCCCAAGCACTGAGCACCGAGCAACCTGAGTACTGAGCACCCAGCACGCTGAGCACTGAGCACCCAGCACCCCGAGTACTGAGCACCCAGCACCCTGAGTACTGAGCACCCAGCACCCTGAGTACTGAGCACCCAGCACACCGAGCATTGAGCACCCAGCACCCTGAGCACTGAGCACCCAGCACCCTGAGTACTGAGCATCAAGCACGCTGAGCACTGAGCACCCATCACCCTGAGCACTGAGCACCCAGCACCCTGAGCACTGAGCACACAGCACCCTGAGAACTGAGCACCGAGCACCCCGAACACTGAGCACCGTGTACCCCGAGCACTGAGCACCCAGCACCCTGAGTACTGAGCACCCAGCACCCTGAGTACTGAGCACTGAGCACTGAGCACCCTGAGCACTGAGCACCCAACACCCTGAGCACTGAGCACCTAGCATCCTGAGCACTGAGTACTGAGCACCCAGCACCCTGAGCACTGAGCACCCAGCACCCTGAGCACTGAGCACCCAGCACCCTGAGTACTGAGCACTGAGCACCCAGCACCCTGAGCACTGACCACCCAGCAGCCTGAGCACTGAGCACCCAGCATCTTGAGCACTGAGTACTGAGCACCCAGCACCCTGAGCACTGAGCACCCAGCACCCTGAGCACTGAACACCCAGCACCCTGAGTACTGAGCACCCAGCACCCCAAGCACTGAGCACCGAGCAACCTGAGTACTGAGCACCCAGCACGCTGAGCACTGAGCACCCAGCACCCCGAGTACTGAGCACCCAGCACCCTGAGTACTGAGCACCCAGCACCCTGAGTACTGAGCACCCAGCACACCGAGCATTGAGCACCCAGCACCCTGAGCACTGAGCACCCAGCACCCTGAGTACTGAGCATCAAGCACGCTGAGCACTGAGCACCCATCACCCTGAGCACTGAGCACCCAGCACCCTGAGCACTGAGCACACAGCACCCTGAGTACTGAACACCGAGCACCCCGAACACTGAGCACCGTGTACCCCGAGCACTGAGCACCCAGCACCCTGAGTACTGAGCACCCAGCACCCTGAGTACTGAGCACTGAGCACTGAGCACCCTGAGCACTGAGCACCCAACACCCTGAGCACTGAGCACCCAGCATCCTGAGCACTGAGTACTGAGCACCCAGCACCCTGAGCACTGAGCACCCAGCACCCTGAGCACTGAGCACCCAGCACCCTGAGTACTGAGCACCCAGCACCCCAAACACTGAGCACCGAGCACCCTGAGAACTGAGCAACGAGCACCCTGAGTACTGAGCACCCAGCACCATGAGTACTGAGCCCCGAGCAACCAGAGTACTGAGCAACCTGAGTACTGAGCACCCAGCACCCCGAGAATGAGCACCCAGCACCATGAGTACTGAGCACCGAGCACCCTGAGCACTGAGCACCCAGCACCCTGAGCACTGAGCACCCACGACCCTGAGTACTGAGCACCCAGCACCCTGAGTTCTGAGCACCTAGCACCCTGAGCACTGAGCACACTGAGTACTGAGCACCCACGACCCTGAGTACTGAGCACGCAGCACCCTGAGTTCTGAGCACCTAGCACCCTGAGCACTGAGCACACTGAGTACTGAGCAACCAGCACCCTGAGCACTGAGCACCCAGCACCCCGAGCACTGAGCACCCAGCACCCCGAGCATTGAGCACTGAGCACCCTGAGCACTGAGGACCCAGCACCCCGAGCACTGAGCACCCAGCACCCTGAGAATTGAGCACCCAGCACACTGAGCACTGAGGACCTAGCACCCCGAGCACGGAGCACAGAGCACGCTGAGTACTGAGCACTGAGCACCCAGCACCCTGAGTACTGAGCACCCAGCACCCTGAGTACTGAGCACCCAGCACCCCGAGCACTGAGCACTGAGCACCCTGAGTACTGAGCACAGAGCACCCTTAGTACTGAGCACCAAGCACCCTGAGTACTGAGCACCCAGCAACCTGAGCACTGAGCACAGAGCACCCCGAGGACTGAGCACCCAGCACCGTGAGCACTGAGCACCCAGCTCCTTGAGTACTGAGCACCGAGCACCCCGAGCACTGAGCACCCAGCACCCTGAGTACTGAGCACCCAGCACCCCGAGCACTGAGCACCCAGCACCCTGAGTACTGAGCACCCAGCACCCTGAGTACTGAGCACTGAGCACCCTGAGAACTGAGCACCCAACACACCGAGCACTGAGCATCCAACACCCTGAGTACTGAGCACCCAGCACCCTGAGTACTGAGCACTCAGCACCCTGAGTACTGAGCACCGAGCACCCCGAGCACTGGGAACCCAGCACCCTGAGCACTGAGCACCCTGAGGACTGAGCACCCAGCACCCTGAGTACTGAGCACCCAGCACCCTGAGTACTGAGCACCCAGCACCCTGAGTACAGAGCAACGATCACCCTGAGCCCTGAGCACACAGCACCCCGAGCACTGAGCACCCAGCACCCTGAGTACTGAGCACCCAGAGTGCTGAGCACCCAGCACCCTGATTACTGAGCACACAGCACCCTGAGCACTGAGCACCCAGCACCCTGAGTACTTAGCACCCAGCTCCTGAGCACTGAGGACCCAGCACCCCGAGCACTGAGCACCCAGCACCCCGAGCACTGAGCACCGAGCACCCCGAGTACTGAGCACCCAGCACCCCGAGCACTGAGCACCCAGCACCCTGAGCACTGAGCACCCAGCACCCCAAGCACTGAGCACCCAGCACCCTGAGTACTGAGTACAGAGCACCCTGAGTACTGAGCAGCCAGCACCCTGAGCACTGAGCACCCAGCACCCTGAGTACTGAGCACCGAGCACCCCGAGCACTGAGCACCAAGCACCCTGAGTACTGAGCACCCAGCACCAAAAGTACTGAGCACCGAGCATCCTGAGCACTGAGCACCGAGCACCTCGAACCCTGAGCACCCAGCACCCTGAGTACTGAGCACCCAGCACCAAGAGTACTGAGCAGCAAGCACCCCGAGCACTGAGCACCCAGCACCCTGAGTAATGAGCACCCAGCACCCCGAGTACTGAGCACCCAGCACCGTGAGTACTGAGCACCCACCACCCTGAGTACTGAGCACCCAGCACCCTGAGCACTGAGCACAAAGCACGCTGAGTACTGAGCACCCTGAGTACTGAGCACCGAGGACCCTGAGCACTGAGCACCCAGCACCCCGAGCACTGAGCACCCATCACCCCGAGAATGGGCACCCTGCACCCTGAGTACTGAGAACCGTGCACCCTGAGTACTGAGCACCCAGCACGCTGAGCACTGAGCACCCAGCACCCTGAGTACTGAGCACCCAGCACCCCGAGCACTGAGCACCCAGAACCCCGAGAATGAGCACCCAGCACCCTGAGTACTGAGCACCCAGCACCCTGAGTACTGAGCACCCAGCACCCCGAGCACTGAGCACCCTGAATACTGAGCACCCAGCACCCTGTGTACTGTGAACTAAACACCCAGAGCGCTGAGCACCCAGGACCCCGAGCACTGAGAACTGAGCACCCAGCACCCTGAGTACTGAGCACCCAGCATCCTGAGTACTGAGCACCGATCACCCTGAGCACTGAGCACCCAGCACCCGAGCACTGAGCACCCAGCACCCTGAGTACTGAGCACCCTGAGTACTGAGCACCCAGCACCCCGAGCACTGAGCACCCAGCACCCTGAGTACTGAGCACCCTGAGTGCTGAGCACCCAGCACCCTGAGCACTGAGCACCCAGCACCCTGAGCACTGAGCACCCAGCACCCTGAGTACTGAGCACACAGCACCCTGAGTACTTAGCACCCAGCACCTGAGCACTGAGCACCCAGCACCCTGAGTACTGAGCACCCAGCACCCTGATTACTGAGCACCGAGCACCCCGAGTACTGAGCACCCAGCAACCTGAGCACTGAGCACCCAGCACCCTGAGCACTGAGCACCCAGCACCCCGAGCACTGAGCACCCAGCAACCTGAGTACTGAGTACTGAGCACCCTGAGTACTAAGCACCCAGCACCCTGAGCACTGAGCACCCAGCACCCTGAGCACTGAGCACCCAGCACCCTGAGTACTGAGCACCCAGCACCAAAAGTACTGAGCACCGAGTATCCTGAGCACAGAGCACCGAGCACCTCGAGCACTGAGCACCCAGCACCCTGAGTACTGAGCACCCAGCACCAAGAGTACTGAGCAGCAAGCACCCCGAGCACTGAGCATCCAGCACCCTGAGTAATGAGCACCCAGCACCCCGAGTACTGAGCACCCAGCACCCTGTGTACTGAGCACTGTGCACCCTGAGTACTAAGCACCCAGCACCCTGAGTACTGAGCACCCAGGACCCTGAGCACTGAGCACCGAGCACCCCGAGCACTGAGCACCCAGCACCCTGAGCACTCAGCACCCAGCACCCCGAGCACTGAGCATCCAGCACCCTGAGCACTGAGCCCCCAGCACCCTGAGTACTGAGTCCCCAGCACCCTGAGTACTGAGCACCCAGCACCCTGAGCACTGAGCACCCAGCACCCCGAGAATGAGCACCCAGCACCCTGAGTACTGAGAACCGAGCACCCTGAGTACTGAGCACCCAGCACCCTGAGTACTGAGCCCCCAGCACCCTGAGTACTGAGCACGCAGCACCCCGAACACTGAGCACCCAGCACCCAGAGAATGAGCACACAGCACCCTGAGTAATGAGCACCCAGCTCCCTGAGTACTGAGCACTAAGCACCCAGAGCACTGAGCAACCAGCACCCCGAGCACGGAGCACTGAGGACCCCGAGCACTGAGTACTGAGCACCCAGCACCCTGAGTACTGAGCACCGAGCTCCCCGAGCACTGAGCACCCACCACCCTGAGTACTGAGCACCCAGCACCCTGAGCACTGAGCACAAACACGCTGAGTACTGAGCACCCTGAGTACTGAGCACCGAGGACCCTGAGCACTGAGCACCCTGCATCCCAAGCACTGAGCACCCAGTACCCCGAGAATGGGCACCCAGCACCCTGAGTACTGAGAACCGAGCACCCTGAGTACTGAGCACCCAGCACCCTGAGTACTGAGCACCCAGCACCAAGAGTACTGAGCAGCAAGCACCCCGAGCACTGAGCACCCAGCACCCTGAGTAATGAGCACCCAGCACCCCGAGTACTGAGCACCCAGCACCGTGAGTACTGAGCACCCACCACCCTGAGTACTGAGCACCCAGCACCCTGAGCACTGAGCACAAAGCATGCTGAGTACTGAGCACCCTGAGTACTGTGCACCGAGGACCCTGAGCACTGAGCACCCAGCACCCCGAGCACTGAGCACCCAGCACCCCGAGAATGGGGACCCAGCACCCTGAGTACTGAGAACCGAGTACCCTGAGTACTGAGCACCCAGCACGCTGAGCACTGAGCACCCAGCACCCCGAGTACTGAGCACCCAGCACCCCGAGCACTGAGCACCCAGCACCCCGAGAATGAGCACCCAGCAACCTGAGTACTGAGCACCCAGCACCCTGAGTACTGAGCACCCAGCACCCTGAGTACTGAGCACCCAGCACCCTGAGTTCTGAGCACGGAGCTCCCCGAGCACTGATCACCCTGAGTACTGAGCACCCATCAAACTGAGTACTGAGCACCCAGCACCCTGTGCACTGAGCACCCAGCACCCTGAGTACTGAGCACCCAGCACCCCGAGCACTGAGCACCCAGCACCCTGAGTACTGAGCACCCAGCACCCTGAGTACTGAGCAACCCGAGCACTGAGCACCCAGCACCCTGAGTACTGAGCACCCTGAGGACTTAGCACCGATCACCCTGAGCAATGAGCACCCAGCACCCTGAGTACTGAGCACCCAGCACCCTGAGCACTGAGCACCCAGCACCCTGAGTACTGAGCAGCGAGCACCTTGAGTACTGAGCACCCAGCAACCTGAGTACTGAGCACCCAGCACCCTGAGTACTGAGCACCGAGCACCCCGAGTACTGAGCACCCAGCACCCTGAGCACTCAGCACCCAGCACCCTGAGCACAGAGCACCCAGCACCCTGAGTACTGAGCTCCCAGCACCCCGAGCCCTGAGCACCCAGCCCCCTGAGTACTGAGCACCCTGAGTACTGAGCACCGATCACCCTGAGCACTGAGCACCCAGCACCCTGAGTACTGAGCACCCAACGTACTGAGCACCGAGCATACCGAGCACTGAGCTCCCAGCACCCTGAGTACTGAGCACCGAGCACCCCGAGCACTGAGCACCCAGCGCCCTGAGCACTGAGCACCCTTAGGACTGAGCACCCAGCACCCTGAGTACTGAGCACCCAGCACCCTGAGTCCTGAGCACCCAGCATCCTGAGTACTGAGCAACGATCACCCTGAGCACTGAGCACCCAGCACCGGAGCACTGAGCACCCAGCACCCTGAGTACTGAGCACCCTGAGTACTGAGCACCCAGCACCCCGTGCACTGAGCACCCAGCACCCTGAGTACTGAGTACCCTGAGTGCTGAGCACCCAGCACCCTGAGCACTGAGCACCCAGCACCCTGAGCACTGAGCACCCAGCACCCTGAGTACTGAGCACCCAGCACCATGAGTACTGAGCACCCAGCACCCTGAGTACTGAGCACCGAGCACCCCGAGTACTGAGCACCCAGCAACCTGAGCACTGAGCACCCAGCACCCTGAGTACTGAGCACCCAGCACCCCAAGCAATGAGCACCCAGCACCCTGAGTACTGAGTACTGAGCACCCTGCGTACTGAGCTCCCAGCACCCTGAGCACTGAGCACCCAGCACCATGAGCACTGAGCACCCAGCACCCTGAGTACTGAGCACCCAGCACCAAATGTACTGAGCACCGAGCATCCTGAGCACAGAGCACCGAGCACCCCGAGCACTGAGCACCCAGCACCCAGAGTACTGAGCACCCAGGACCCTGAGCACTGAGCACCGAGCAACCCGAGCACTGAGCACCCAGCACCCTGAGCACTGAGCACCCAGCACCCTGAGCACGGAGCACCCCGAGGACTGAGCACCCAGCACCCTGAGTACTGAGCCCCAAGCACCCTGAGTACTGAGCACCCAGCACCCCGAGCACTGAGCACCCAGCACCCCGAGAATGGGCACCCAGCACCCTGAGTACTGAGAACCGAGCACCATGAGTTCTGAGCACCCAGCACGCTGAGCACTGAGCACCCAGCACCCCGAGTACTGAGCACCCAGCACCCCGAGCACTGAGCACCCAGCACCCCGAGAATGAGCACCCAGCAACCTGAGTACTGAGCACCCAGCACCCTGAGTACTGAGCACCCAGCAGCCAGAGCACTGAGCACCCTGAATACTGAGCACCCAGCACCCTGAGTACTGTGCACTAAGCACCCAGAGCGCTGAGCACCCAGGACCCCGAGCACTGAGTACTGAGCACCCAGCACCCTGAGTACTGAGCACCGAGCTCCCCGAGCACTGAGCACCCTGAGTACTGAGCACCCATCACCCTGAGTACTGAGCACCCATCACCCTGTGCACTGAGCACCCAGCACCCTGAGTACTGAGCACCCAGCACCCCGAGCAATGAGCACCCAGCACCCTGAGTACTGAGCACCCAGCACCCTGAGTACTGAGCAACCCGAGCACTGAGCACCCAGCACCCTGAGTACTGAGCTCCCTGAGGACTGAGCACCGATCACCCTGAACACTGAGCACCCAGCACCCTGAGTACTGAGCACCCAGCACCCTGATCACTGAGCACCCAGCACCCTGAGTACTGAGCAGCGAGCACCTTGAGTACTGAGCACCCAGCACCCTGAGTACTGAGCACCCAGCACCCTGAGTACTGAGCACCCAGCACCCTGAGTTCTGAGCACCACGCACCCTGAGCACTGAGCACACTGGGTACTGAGCACCCAGCTCCCTGAGCACTGAGGACCCAGCACACTGAGTACTGAGCACGAAGCACCCTGAGCACTGAGGACCCAGCACCCCGAGCACTGAGCACCCAGCACCCTGAGTACTGAGCACCCAGCACCCCGAGCACTGAGCACCGGGCACCCCGAGCACTGAGTACCCAGCACTCTGAGTACTGAGCACCCAGCACCCTAAGTACTGAGCACTGAGCACCCTGAGCACTGAGCACCCAGCACCCTGAGCACTGAGCACCCAGCATCCTGAGCACTGAGTACTGAGCACCCAGCACCCTGAGGACTGAGCACCCAGCACCCTGAGCACTGAGCACCCAGCACCCAGAGTACTGAGCAACCTGAGTACTGAGCACCCAGCACCCCGAGAATGAGCACCCAGCACCATGAGTACTGAGCACCGAGCACCCTGAGCACTGAGCACCAAACACCCTGAGTACTGAGCACCAAGCACCCTGAGTACTGAGCACCCAGCACTCTGAGTACTGAGCACCCAGCACCCTGAGCACTGAGGACCCAGCACCCCGAGCACTGAGCACCCAGCACACTGAGCACTGAGGACCCAGCACCCCGAGCACTGAGCACCCAGCACCCTGAGTACTGAGCACCCAGCACCCTGAGCACTGAGGACCCAGCACCCCGAGCACTGAGCACCCATCACACTGAGTACTGAGCACTGAGCACCCAGCACCCTGAGCACTGAGGACCCAGCACCCCGAGCACTGAGCACCCAGCACACTGAGTACTGAGCACTGAGCACCCAGCACCCTGAGTACTGAGCTCCCAGCACCCCGAGCCCTGAGCACCCAGCACCCTGAGTACTGAGCACCCTGAGTACTGAGCACCGATCACCCTGAGCACTGAGCACCCAGCACCCTGAGTACTGAGCTCCCAGCACCCCGAGCCCTGAGCACCCAGCACCCTGAGTACTGAGCACCCAACGTACTGAGCACCAAGCATACCGAGCACTGAGCTCCCAGCACCCTGAGTATTGAGCACCGAGCACCCTGAGCACTGAGCACCCAGCACCCTGAGTACTGAGCACCGAGCACCCCGAGCACTGAGCACCCAGCGCCCTGAGCACTGAGCACCCTGAGGACTGAGCACCCAGCACCCTGAGTACTGAGCACCCAGCACCCTGAGTCCTGAGCACCCAGCATCCTGAGTACTGAGCAACGATCACCCTGAGCACTGAGCACCCAGCACCGGAGCACTGAGCACACAGCACCCTGAGTACTGAGCACCCTGAGTACTGAGCACCCAGCACCCCGTGCACTGAGCAGCCAGCACCCTGAGTACTGAGCAACCTGAGTGCTGAGCACCCAGCACCCTGAGCACTGAGCACCCAGCACCCTGAACACTGAGCACGCAGCACCCAGAGTACTGAGCACCCAGCACCCTGAGTACTTAGCACCCAGCACCTTAGCACTGAGCACCCAGCACCCTGAGTACTGAGCACCCAGCACCCTGAGTACTGCGCACCGAGCACCCCGAGTACTGAGCACCCAGCAACCTGAGCACTGAGCACCCAGCACCCTGAGCACTGAGCACCCAGCACCCCAAGCAATGAGCACCCAGCACCCTGAGTACTGAGTACTGAGCACCCTGCGTACTGAGCACCCAGCACCCTGAGCACTGAGCACCCAGCACCCTGAGCACTGAGCACCCAGCACCCTGAGTACTGAGCACCCAGCACCAAAAGTACTGAGCACCGAGCATCCTGAGCACAGAGCACCGAGCACCCCGAGCACTGAGCACCCAGCGCCCAGAGTACTGAGCACCCAGGACCCTGAGCACTGAGCACCGAGCAACCCGAGCACTGAGCACCCAGCACCCTGAGCACTCAGCACCCAGCACCCCGAGCGCTGAGCACCCAGCACCCTGAGCACTGAGCACCCAGCACCCTGAGCACGGAGCACCCCGAGGACTGAGCACCCAGCACCCTGAGTACTGAGCCCCCAGCACCCTGAGTACTGAGCACCCAGCACCCTGAGCACTGAGCACCCAGCACCCCGAGAATGAGCACCCAGCACCCTCAGTACTGAGAACCGAGCACCCTGAGTACTGAGCACCCAGCACCCTGAGTACTGAGCCCCCAGCACCCTGAGTGCTGAGCACCCAGCACCCCGAGCACTGAGCACCCAGCACCCCGAGAATGAGCACCCAGCAATCTGAGTACTGAGAACCGAGCACCCTGAGTACTGAGCACCCAGCACCCTGAGTACTGAGCACCCAGACCCCGAGCACTGAGCACCCAGCACCCCTAGCACTGTGCACCCAGCACCCTGAGTACTGAGAACCCAGCACCCTGAGTACTGAGCACCCAGCACCCTGAGCACTGAGCACCCAGCACCCTGAGCACTCAGCACCCAGCACCCTGAGTACTGAGCACCCAGCACCCCAAGCACTGAGCACCAAGCAATCTGAGTACTGAGCACCCAGCACGCTGAGCACTGAGCACCCAGCACCCCGAGTACTGAGCACCCAGCACCCTGAGTACTGAGCACCCAGCACCCTGAGTACTGAGCACCCAGCACCCCGAGCACTGAGCACCCAGCACCCTGAGCACTGAGCACCCAGCACCCTGAGCAATGAGCACCCAGCACCCTGAGTACTGAGCACCGTGCACCCTGAGCACTGAGCACCGGGTACCCCGAGCACTGAGCACCCAGCACCCTGAGTACCGAGCACCCAGCACCCTGAGTAGTGAGCACTGAGCACTGAGCACCCTGAGCACTGAGCACCCAGCAGCCTGAGCACTGAGCACCCAGCATCCGGAGCACTGAGTACTGAGCACCCAGCACCCTGAGCACTGAGCACCCAGCACCCTGAGCACTGAGCACCCAGCACCCTGAGTACTGAGCACCCAGCACCCCAAACACTCAGCACCGAGCACCCTGAGAACTGAGCACCGAGCACCCTGAGTACTGAGCACCCAGCACCATGAGTACTGAGCCCCGAGCACCCAGAGTACTGAGCAACCTGAGTACTGAGCACCCAGCACCCCGAGAATGAGCACCCAGCACCATGAGTACTGAGCACCGAGCACCCTGAGCACTGAGCACCCAGCACCCTGAGTACTGAGCACCAAGCACCCTGAGTACTGAGCACTCAGCACCCTGAGTACTGAGCACCCAGCACCCTGAGTTCTGAGCACCCAGCACCCTGAGCACTGAGCACACTGAGTACTGAGCACCCAGCACCCTGAGCACTGAGCACCCAGCACCCCGAGCACTGAGCACCCAGCACCCCGAGCACTGAGCACTGAGCACCCTGAGCACTGAGGACACAGCACCCCGAGCACTGAGCACCCAGCACCCTGAGTACTGAGCACCCAGCTCCCTGAGCACTGAGGACCTAGCACCCGGGCACTGAGCACACAGCACGCTGAGTTCTGAGCTCTGAGCACCCAGCACCCTGAGTACTGAGCACCCAGCACCCTGAGTACTGAGCACCCAGCACCCTGAGCACTGAGAACCCAGCACCCTGAGCACGGAGCACCCCGAGGACTGAGCACCCAGCACCCTGAGTACTGAGCCCCCAGCACCCTGAGTACTGAGCACCCAGCACCCTGAGCACTGAGCACCCAGCACCCCGAGAATGAGCACACAGCACCCTGAGTACTGAGAACCGAGCACCCTGAGTACTGAGCACCCAGCACCCTGAGTACTGAGCCCCCAGCACCCTGTGTACTGAGCACCCAGCACCCCGAGCACTGAGCACCCAGCACCCCGAGAATGAGCAGCCAGCACCCTGAGTACTGAGCACTAAGCACACAGAGCACTGAGCAACCAGCACCCCGAGCACGGAGCACCCAGGACCCCGAGCACTGAGTACTGAGCACCCAGCACCGTGAGTACTGAGCACCGAGCTCCCCGAGCACTGAGCACCCAGCACACTGAGCACTGAGCACCCAGCACCCTGAGCACTGAGCACGCAGCACGCTGAGGACTCAGTACCCATCACCCCGATCACTGAGCACCCAGCACCCTGAGCACTGAGCACCCAGCACCCTGAGCACTGAGCACCCAGCACCCAGAGCACTGAGCACCCAGCACCCTGAGCACTGAGCACCCAGCACCCTGAGTACTGAGCACCCAGAACCCTGAGTACTGAGCACCCAGACCCCGAGCACTGAGCACCCAGCACCCCTAGCACTGTGCACCCAGCACCCTGAGTACTGAGAACCCAGCACCCTGAGTACTGAGCACCCAGCACCCTGAGCACTGAGCACCCAGCAGCCCGAGCACTGAGCACCCAGCATCCTGAGCACTTAGTAATGAGCACCCAGCACCCTGAGCACTGAGCACCCAGCACCCTGAGCACTCAGCATACAGCACCCTGAGTACTGAGCACCCAGCACCCCAAGCACTGAGCACCGAGCAATCTGAGTACTGAGCACCCAGCACGCTGAGCACTGAGCACCCAGCACCCCGAGTACTGAGCAACCAGCACCCTGAGTACTGAGCACCCAGCACCCTGAGTACTGAGCACCCAGCACCCCGAGCACTGAGCACCCAGCACCCTGAGCACTGAGCACCCAGCACCCTGAGCAATGAGCACCCAGCACCCTGAGTACTGAGCACCGAGCACCCTGAGCACTGAGCACCGGGTACCCCGAGCACTGAGCACCCAGCACCCTGAGTACCGAGCACCCAGCACCCTGAGTAGTGAGCACTGAGCACTGAGCACCCTGAGCACTGAGCACCCAGCACCCTGAGCACTGAGCACCCAGCATCCTGAGCACTGAGTACAGAGCACCCAGCACCCTGAGCACTGAGCACCCAGCACCCTGAGCACTGAGCACCCAGCACCCTGAGTACTGAGCACCCAGCACCCCAAACACTCAGCACCGAGCACCCTGAGAACTGAGTACCGAGCACCCTGAGTACTGAGCACCCAGCACCATGAGTACTGAGCCCCGAGCACCCAGAGTACTGAGCAACCTGAGTACTGAGCACCCAGCACCCCGAGAATGAGCACCCAGCATCATGAGTACTGAGCACGGAGCACCCTGAGCACTGAGCACCCAGCACCCTGAGTACTGAGCACCAAGCACCCTGAGTACTGAGCACCCAGCACCCCGAGCACTGAGCACCCAGCACCCTGAGCACTGAGCACCCAGCACCCTGAGCAATGAGCACCCAGCACCCTGAGTACTGAGCACCGTGCACCCTGAGCACTGAGCACCGGGTACCCCGAGCACTGAGCACCCAGCACCCTGAGTACCGAGCACCCAGCACCCTGAGTAGTGAGCACTGAGCACTGAGCACCCTGAGCACTGAGCACCCAGCAGCCTGAGCACTGAGCACCCAGCATCCGGAGCACTGAGTACTGAGCACCCAGCACCCTGAGCACTGAGCACCCAGCACCCTGAGCACTGAGCACCCAGCACCCTGAGTACTGAGCACCCAGCACCCCAAACACTCAGCACCGAGCACCCTGAGAACTGAGCACCGAGCACCCTGAGTACTGAGCACCCAGCACCATGAGTACTGAGCCCCGAGCACCCAGAGTACTGAGCAACCTGAGTACTGAGCACCCAGCACCCCGAGAATGAGCACCCAGCACCATGAGTACTGAGCACCGAGCACCCTGAGCACTGAGCACCCAGCACCCTGAGTACTGAGCACCAAGCACCCTGAGTACTGAGCACTCAGCACCCTGAGTACTGAGCACCCAGCACCCTGAGTTCTGAGCACCCAGCACCCTGAGCACTGAGCACACTGAGTACTGAGCACCCAGCACCCTGAGCACTGAGCACCCAGCACCCCGAGCACTGAGCACCCAGCACCCCGAGCACTGAGCACTGAGCACCCTGAGCACTGAGGACACAGCACCCCGAGCACTGAGCACCCAGCACCCTGAGTACTGAGCACCCAGCTCCCTGAGCACTGAGGACCTAGCACCCGGGCACTGAGCACACAGCACGCTGAGTTCTGAGCTCTGAGCACCCAGCACCCTGAGTACTGAGCACCCAGCACCCTGAGTACTGAGCACCCAGCACCCTGAGCACTGAGAACCCAGCACCCTGAGCACGGAGCACCCCGAGGACTGAGCACCCAGCACCCTGAGTACTGAGCCCCCAGCACCCTGAGTACTGAGCACCCAGCACCCTGAGCACTGAGCACCCAGCACCCCGAGAATGAGCACACAGCACCCTGAGTACTGAGAACCGAGCACCCTGAGTACTGAGCACCCAGCACCCTGAGTACTGAGCCCCCAGCACCCTGTGTACTGAGCACCCAGCACCCCGAGCACTGAGCACCCAGCACCCCGAGAATGAGCAGCCAGCACCCTGAGTACTGAGCACTAAGCACACAGAGCACTGAGCAACCAGCACCCCGAGCACGGAGCACCCAGGACCCCGAGCACTGAGTACTGAGCACCCAGCACCGTGAGTACTGAGCACCGAGCTCCCCGAGCACTGAGCACCCAGCACACTGAGCACTGAGCACCCAGCACCCTGAGCACTGAGCACGCAGCACGCTGAGGACTCAGTACCCATCACCCCGATCACTGAGCACCCAGCACCCTGAGCACTGAGCACCCAGCACCCTGAGCACTGAGCACCCAGCACCCAGAGCACTGAGCACCCAGCACCCTGAGCACTGAGCACCCAGCACCCTGAGTACTGAGCACCCAGAACCCTGAGTACTGAGCACCCAGACCCCGAGCACTGAGCACCCAGCACCCCTAGCACTGTGCACCCAGCACCCTGAGTACTGAGAACCCAGCACCCTGAGTACTGAGCACCCAGCACCCTGAGCACTGAGCACCCAGCAGCCCGAGCACTGAGCACCCAGCATCCTGAGCACTTAGTAATGAGCACCCAGCACCCTGAGCACTGAGCACCCAGCACCCTGAGCACTCAGCATACAGCACCCTGAGTACTGAGCACCCAGCACCCCAAGCACTGAGCACCGAGCAATCTGAGTACTGAGCACCCAGCACGCTGAGCACTGAGCACCCAGCACCCCGAGTACTGAGCAACCAGCACCCTGAGTACTGAGCACCCAGCACCCTGAGTACTGAGCACCCAGCACCCCGAGCACTGAGCACCCAGCACCCTGAGCACTGAGCACCCAGCACCCTGAGCAATGAGCACCCAGCACCCTGAGTACTGAGCACCGAGCACCCTGAGCACTGAGCACCGGGTACCCCGAGCACTGAGCACCCAGCACCCTGAGTACCGAGCACCCAGCACCCTGAGTAGTGAGCACTGAGCACTGAGCACCCTGAGCACTGAGCACCCAGCACCCTGAGCACTGAGCACCCAGCATCCTGAGCACTGAGTACAGAGCACCCAGCACCCTGAGCACTGAGCACCCAGCACCCTGAGCACTGAGCACCCAGCACCCTGAGTACTGAGCACCCAGCACCCCAAACACTCAGCACCGAGCACCCTGAGAACTGAGTACCGAGCACCCTGAGTACTGAGCACCCAGCACCATGAGTACTGAGCCCCGAGCACCCAGAGTACTGAGCAACCTGAGTACTGAGCACCCAGCACCCCGAGAATGAGCACCCAGCATCATGAGTACTGAGCACGGAGCACCCTGAGCACTGAGCACCCAGCACCCTGAGTACTGAGCACCAAGCACCCTGAGTACTGAGCACTCAGCACCCTGAGTACTGAGCACCCAGCACCCTGAGTTCTGAGCACCCAGCACCCTGAGCACTGAGCACACTGAGTACTGAGCACCCAGCACCCTGAGCACTGAGCACCCAGCACCCCGAGCACTGAGCACCCAGCACCCCGAGCACTGAGCACTGAGCACCCTGAGCACTGAGGACACAGCACCCCGAGCACTGAGCACCCAGCACCCTGAGTACTGAGCACCCAGCTCCCTGAGCACTGAGGACCTAGCACCCCGAGCACTGAGCACACAGCACGCTGAGTACTGAGCACTGAGCACCCAGCACCCTGAGTACTGAGCACCCAGCACCCTGAGTACTGAGCACCCAGCACCCCGAGCACTGAGCACTGAGCACCCTGAGTACTGAGCACTGAGCACCCTTAGTACTGAGCACCAAGCACCCTGAGTACTGAGCACCCAGCACCCTGAGCACTGAGCACGGAGCACGCCGAGGACTGAGCACCCAGCACCGTGAGCACTGAGCACCCTGCACCTTGAGTACTGAGCACCGAGCACCCCGAGCACTGAGCACCCAGCAACCTGAGTACTGAGCACCCAGCACCCCGAGCACTGAGCACCCAGCACCCTGAGTACTGAGCACCCAGCACCGTGAGTACTGAGCACTGAGCACCGTGAGCACTGAGCACCCAACACCCTGAGCACTGAGCACCCAACACCCTGAGTACTGAGCACCCAGCACCCTGAGTACTGCGCACTCAGCACCCTGAGTTCTGAGCACCGAGCACCCCGAGCACTGAGCACCCAGCACCCTGAGCACTGAGCACCCTGAGGACTGAGCACCCAGCACCCTGAGTACTGAGCACCCAGCACCCTGAGTACTGAGCACCCAGCATCCTGAGTACTGAGCACCGATCACCCTGAGCACTGAGCACCCAGCACCCCAAGCACTGAGCACCCAGCACCCTGAGTACTGAGCACCCTGAGTGCTGAGCACCCAGCACCATGAGTACTGAGCACCCAGCACCCTGAGCACTGAGCACCCAGCACCCTGAGTACTGAGCACCCAGCACCCTGAGTACTGAGCACCGAGCACCCTGAGTACTTAGCACCCAGCACCTTGAGTACTGAGCACCCAGCACCCTGAGTACTGAGCACCCAGCAACCTGAGTACTGAGCACCGAGCACCCCGAGTACTGAGCACCCAGCACCCCGAGCACTGAGCACCCAGCACCCTGAGCATTGAGCACCCAGCACCCTAGTACTGAGCACCCTGAGTACTGAGTACACAGTACCCTGAGCACTGAGCACCCAGCACCCCGAGCACTGTGCACCCAGCACCCTGAGCACTGAGCACCCTGAGTACTGAGCACTGAGCACCCTGAGTACTGAGCACTGAGCACCCTTAGTACTGAGCACCCAGCACCCTGAGTACTGAGCACCCAGCACCCTAAGCAATGAGCACCCTGAGTACTGAGCACCCAGCACCCTGAGCACTGAGCACCGAGCACCCCGAGCACTGAGCACTCAGCACCCTGAGTACTAAGCACCGAGCACCCTGAGTACTGAGCACCCAGTACCCTGAGCACTGAACACACAGCACCCTGAGTTCTGAGCACCCCGAGCACTGAGCACCCAGCACACTGAGCACTGAGGACCCAGCACCCTGAGTACTGAGCACCCAGCACCCTGAGCACTGAGCACCCAGCACCCTGAGTACTGAGCACCCAGCACCCTGAGCACTGAGCACCCAGCACCCTGAGTACTGAGCATCCAGCACCCCGAGCACTGAGCACCCAGCACCCTGAGTACTGAGCACTGAGCACCCAGCACCCCGAGCACTGAGCACTCAGCTCCCTGTGTACTGAGCACTGAGTACCCAGCACCCCGAGCACTGAGCACCCAGCACCCTGAGCACTGAGCACCCTGAGTACTGAGCACCCAGCTCCCCGAGCACTGAGCACCCAGCACCCTGAGCACTGAGCACCCAGCACCCAGAGCACTGAGCACTGAGTACCCTGAGTACTGAGCACTGAGCACCCTGAGCACTGAGCACCGAGCACCCTGTGTACTGAGCACTGAGCACCCTGAGCACTGAGCACCCAGCACACTGAGTACTGAGCACCCAGCACCCTGAGCACTGAGGACCGAGCACCCCAAGTACTGAGCACCCAGGACCCTGAGCACTGAGCACCCAGCACCCCGAGCACTGAGCACCCAGCACCCTGAGTACTGAGCACCCAGCACCCTGAGTACTGAGCACCCAGCACCCTGAGTACTGAGCACCCAGCACCCTGAGCACTGAGAACCCAGCACCCTGAGCACGGAGCACCCCGAGGACTGAGCACCCAGCACCCTGAGTACTGAGCCCCCAGCACCCTGAGTACTGAGCACCCAGCACCCTGAGCACTGAGCACCCAGCACCCCGAGAATGAGCACACAGCACCCTGAGTACTGAGAACCGAGCACCCTGAGTACTGAGCACCCAGCACCCTGAGTACTGAGCCCCCAGCACCCTGTGTACTGAGCACCCAGCACCCCGAGCACTGAGCACCCAGCACCCCGAGAATGAGCAGCCAGCACCCTGAGTACTGAGCACTAAGCACACAGAGCACTGAGCAACCAGCACCCCGAGCACGGAGCACCCAGGACCCCGAGCACTGAGTACTGAGCACCCAGCACCGTGAGTACTGAGCACCGAGCTCCCCGAGCACTGAGCACCCAGCACACTGAGCACTGAGCACCCAGCACCCTGAGCACTGAGCACGCAGCACGCTGAGGACTCAGTACCCATCACCCCGATCACTGAGCACCCAGCACCCTGAGCACTGAGCACCCAGCACCCTGAGCACTGAGCACCCAGCACCCAGAGCACTGAGCACCCAGCACCCTGAGCACTGAGCACCCAGCACCCTGAGTACTGAGCACCCAGAACCCTGAGTACTGAGCACCCAGACCCCGAGCACTGAGCACCCAGCACCCCTAGCACTGTGCACCCAGCACCCTGAGTACTGAGAACCCAGCACCCTGAGTACTGAGCACCCAGCACCCTGAGCACTGAGCACCCAGCAGCCCGAGCACTGAGCACCCAGCATCCTGAGCACTTAGTAATGAGCACCCAGCACCCTGAGCACTGAGCACCCAGCACCCTGAGCACTCAGCATACAGCACCCTGAGTACTGAGCACCCAGCACCCCAAGCACTGAGCACCGAGCAATCTGAGTACTGAGCACCCAGCACGCTGAGCACTGAGCACCCAGCACCCCGAGTACTGAGCAACCAGCACCCTGAGTACTGAGCACCCAGCACCCTGAGTACTGAGCACCCAGCACCCCGAGCACTGAGCACCCAGCACCCTGAGCACTGAGCACCCAGCACCCTGAGCAATGAGCACCCAGCACCCTGAGTACTGAGCACCGAGCACCCTGAGCACTGAGCACCGGGTACCCCGAGCACTGAGCACCCAGCACCCTGAGTACCGAGCACCCAGCACCCTGAGTAGTGAGCACTGAGCACTGAGCACCCTGAGCACTGAGCACCCAGCACCCTGAGCACTGAGCACCCAGCATCCTGAGCACTGAGTACAGAGCACCCAGCACCCTGAGCACTGAGCACCCAGCACCCTGAGCACTGAGCACCCAGCACCCTGAGTACTGAGCACCCAGCACCCCAAACACTCAGCACCGAGCACCCTGAGAACTGAGTACCGAGCACCCTGAGTACTGAGCACCCAGCACCATGAGTACTGAGCCCCGAGCACCCAGAGTACTGAGCAACCTGAGTACTGAGCACCCAGCACCCCGAGAATGAGCACCCAGCATCATGAGTACTGAGCACGGAGCACCCTGAGCACTGAGCACCCAGCACCCTGAGTACTGAGCACCAAGCACCCTGAGTACTGAGCACCCAGCACCCCGAGCACTGAGCACCCAGCACCCTGAGCACTGAGCACCCAGCACCCTGAGCAATGAGCACCCAGCACCCTGAGTACTGAGCACCGTGCACCCTGAGCACTGAGCACCGGGTACCCCGAGCACTGAGCACCCAGCACCCTGAGTACCGAGCACCCAGCACCCTGAGTAGTGAGCACTGAGCACTGAGCACCCTGAGCACTGAGCACCCAGCAGCCTGAGCACTGAGCACCCAGCATCCGGAGCACTGAGTACTGAGCACCCAGCACCCTGAGCACTGAGCACCCAGCACCCTGAGCACTGAGCACCCAGCACCCTGAGTACTGAGCACCCAGCACCCCAAACACTCAGCACCGAGCACCCTGAGAACTGAGCACCGAGCACCCTGAGTACTGAGCACCCAGCACCATGAGTACTGAGCCCCGAGCACCCAGAGTACTGAGCAACCTGAGTACTGAGCACCCAGCACCCCGAGAATGAGCACCCAGCACCATGAGTACTGAGCACCGAGCACCCTGAGCACTGAGCACCCAGCACCCTGAGTACTGAGCACCAAGCACCCTGAGTACTGAGCACTCAGCACCCTGAGTACTGAGCACCCAGCACCCTGAGTTCTGAGCACCCAGCACCCTGAGCACTGAGCACACTGAGTACTGAGCACCCAGCACCCTGAGCACTGAGCACCCAGCACCCCGAGCACTGAGCACCCAGCACCCCGAGCACTGAGCACTGAGCACCCTGAGCACTGAGGACACAGCACCCCGAGCACTGAGCACCCAGCACCCTGAGTACTGAGCACCCAGCTCCCTGAGCACTGAGGACCTAGCACCCGGGCACTGAGCACACAGCACGCTGAGTTCTGAGCTCTGAGCACCCAGCACCCTGAGTACTGAGCACCCAGCACCCTGAGTACTGAGCACCCAGCACCCTGAGCACTGAGAACCCAGCACCCTGAGCACGGAGCACCCCGAGGACTGAGCACCCAGCACCCTGAGTACTGAGCCCCCAGCACCCTGAGTACTGAGCACCCAGCACCCTGAGCACTGAGCACCCAGCACCCCGAGAATGAGCACACAGCACCCTGAGTACTGAGAACCGAGCACCCTGAGTACTGAGCACCCAGCACCCTGAGTACTGAGCCCCCAGCACCCTGTGTACTGAGCACCCAGCACCCCGAGCACTGAGCACCCAGCACCCCGAGAATGAGCAGCCAGCACCCTGAGTACTGAGCACTAAGCACACAGAGCACTGAGCAACCAGCACCCCGAGCACGGAGCACCCAGGACCCCGAGCACTGAGTACTGAGCACCCAGCACCGTGAGTACTGAGCACCGAGCTCCCCGAGCACTGAGCACCCAGCACACTGAGCACTGAGCACCCAGCACCCTGAGCACTGAGCACGCAGCACGCTGAGGACTCAGTACCCATCACCCCGATCACTGAGCACCCAGCACCCTGAGCACTGAGCACCCAGCACCCTGAGCACTGAGCACCCAGCACCCAGAGCACTGAGCACCCAGCACCCTGAGCACTGAGCACCCAGCACCCTGAGTACTGAGCACCCAGAACCCTGAGTACTGAGCACCCAGACCCCGAGCACTGAGCACCCAGCACCCCTAGCACTGTGCACCCAGCACCCTGAGTACTGAGAACCCAGCACCCTGAGTACTGAGCACCCAGCACCCTGAGCACTGAGCACCCAGCAGCCCGAGCACTGAGCACCCAGCATCCTGAGCACTTAGTAATGAGCACCCAGCACCCTGAGCACTGAGCACCCAGCACCCTGAGCACTCAGCATACAGCACCCTGAGTACTGAGCACCCAGCACCCCAAGCACTGAGCACCGAGCAATCTGAGTACTGAGCACCCAGCACGCTGAGCACTGAGCACCCAGCACCCCGAGTACTGAGCAACCAGCACCCTGAGTACTGAGCACCCAGCACCCTGAGTACTGAGCACCCAGCACCCCGAGCACTGAGCACCCAGCACCCTGAGCACTGAGCACCCAGCACCCTGAGCAATGAGCACCCAGCACCCTGAGTACTGAGCACCGAGCACCCTGAGCACTGAGCACCGGGTACCCCGAGCACTGAGCACCCAGCACCCTGAGTACCGAGCACCCAGCACCCTGAGTAGTGAGCACTGAGCACTGAGCACCCTGAGCACTGAGCACCCAGCACCCTGAGCACTGAGCACCCAGCATCCTGAGCACTGAGTACAGAGCACCCAGCACCCTGAGCACTGAGCACCCAGCACCCTGAGCACTGAGCACCCAGCACCCTGAGTACTGAGCACCCAGCACCCCAAACACTCAGCACCGAGCACCCTGAGAACTGAGTACCGAGCACCCTGAGTACTGAGCACCCAGCACCATGAGTACTGAGCCCCGAGCACCCAGAGTACTGAGCAACCTGAGTACTGAGCACCCAGCACCCCGAGAATGAGCACCCAGCATCATGAGTACTGAGCACGGAGCACCCTGAGCACTGAGCACCCAGCACCCTGAGTACTGAGCACCAAGCACCCTGAGTACTGAGCACTCAGCACCCTGAGTACTGAGCACCCAGCACCCTGAGTTCTGAGCACCCAGCACCCTGAGCACTGAGCACACTGAGTACTGAGCACCCAGCACCCTGAGCACTGAGCACCCAGCACCCCGAGCACTGAGCACCCAGCACCCCGAGCACTGAGCACTGAGCACCCTGAGCACTGAGGACACAGCACCCCGAGCACTGAGCACCCAGCACCCTGAGTACTGAGCACCCAGCTCCCTGAGCACTGAGGACCTAGCACCCCGAGCACTGAGCACACAGCACGCTGAGTACTGAGCACTGAGCACCCAGCACCCTGAGTACTGAGCACCCAGCACCCTGAGTACTGAGCACCCAGCACCCCGAGCACTGAGCACTGAGCACCCTGAGTACTGAGCACTGAGCACCCTTAGTACTGAGCACCAAGCACCCTGAGTACTGAGCACCCAGCACCCTGAGCACTGAGCACGGAGCACGCCGAGGACTGAGCACCCAGCACCGTGAGCACTGAGCACCCTGCACCTTGAGTACTGAGCACCGAGCACCCCGAGCACTGAGCACCCAGCAACCTGAGTACTGAGCACCCAGCACCCCGAGCACTGAGCACCCAGCACCCTGAGTACTGAGCACCCAGCACCGTGAGTACTGAGCACTGAGCACCGTGAGCACTGAGCACCCAACACCCTGAGCACTGAGCACCCAACACCCTGAGTACTGAGCACCCAGCACCCTGAGTACTGCGCACTCAGCACCCTGAGTTCTGAGCACCGAGCACCCCGAGCACTGAGCACCCAGCACCCTGAGCACTGAGCACCCTGAGGACTGAGCACCCAGCACCCTGAGTACTGAGCACCCAGCACCCTGAGTACTGAGCACCCAGCATCCTGAGTACTGAGCACCGATCACCCTGAGCACTGAGCACCCAGCACCCCAAGCACTGAGCACCCAGCACCCTGAGTACTGAGCACCCTGAGTGCTGAGCACCCAGCACCATGAGTACTGAGCACCCAGCACCCTGAGCACTGAGCACCCAGCACCCTGAGTACTGAGCACCCAGCACCCTGAGTACTGAGCACCGAGCACCCTGAGTACTTAGCACCCAGCACCTTGAGTACTGAGCACCCAGCACCCTGAGTACTGAGCACCCAGCAACCTGAGTACTGAGCACCGAGCACCCCGAGTACTGAGCACCCAGCACCCCGAGCACTGAGCACCCAGCACCCTGAGCATTGAGCACCCAGCACCCTAGTACTGAGCACCCTGAGTACTGAGTACACAGTACCCTGAGCACTGAGCACCCAGCACCCCGAGCACTGTGCACCCAGCACCCTGAGCACTGAGCACCCTGAGTACTGAGCACTGAGCACCCTGAGTACTGAGCACTGAGCACCCTTAGTACTGAGCACCCAGCACCCTGAGTACTGAGCACCCAGCACCCTAAGCAATGAGCACCCTGAGTACTGAGCACCCAGCACCCTGAGCACTGAGCACCGAGCACCCCGAGCACTGAGCACTCAGCACCCTGAGTACTAAGCACCGAGCACCCTGAGTACTGAGCACCCAGTACCCTGAGCACTGAACACACAGCACCCTGAGTTCTGAGCACCCCGAGCACTGAGCACCCAGCACACTGAGCACTGAGGACCCAGCACCCTGAGTACTGAGCACCCAGCACCCTGAGCACTGAGCACCCAGCACCCTGAGTACTGAGCACCCAGCACCCTGAGCACTGAGCACCCAGCACCCTGAGTACTGAGCATCCAGCACCCCGAGCACTGAGCACCCAGCACCCTGAGTACTGAGCACTGAGCACCCAGCACCCCGAGCACTGAGCACTCAGCTCCCTGTGTACTGAGCACTGAGTACCCAGCACCCCGAGCACTGAGCACCCAGCACCCTGAGCACTGAGCACCCTGAGTACTGAGCACCCAGCTCCCCGAGCACTGAGCACCCAGCACCCTGAGCACTGAGCACCCAGCACCCAGAGCACTGAGCACTGAGTACCCTGAGTACTGAGCACTGAGCACCCTGAGCACTGAGCACCGAGCACCCTGTGTACTGAGCACTGAGCACCCTGAGCACTGAGCACCCAGCACACTGAGTACTGAGCACCCAGCACCCTGAGCACTGAGGACCGAGCACCCCAAGTACTGAGCACCCAGGACCCTGAGCACTGAGCACCCAGCACCCCGAGCACTGAGCACCCAGCACCCTGAGTACTGAGCACCCAGCACCCTGAGTACTGAGCACCCAGCACCCTGAGTACTGAGCACCCAGCACCCTGAGTACTGAGCACCCAGCACCCTGAGTACTGACCACCGAGCACCCTTAGCACTGAGCACCCAGCAACCCAAGCACTGAGCACCCAGCACCCTGAGTACTGAGTACTGAGCACCCTGAGTACTGAGCACCCAGGACACTGAGCACTGAGCACCCAGCACCCCGAGCACTGAGCACCCAGCACCCTGAGTACTGAGCACCCAGCACCCTGAGTACTGAGCACCCAGCACCCTGAGTACTGAGCACCCAGCACCCTGAGTACTGAGCACCCAGCACCCTGAGTACTGACCACCGAGCACCCTTAGCACTGAGCACCCAGCAACCCAAGCACTGAGCACCCAGCACCCTGAGTACTGAGCATCCAGCACCCCGAGCACTGAGCACCCAGCACCCTGAGTACTGAGAACTGAGCACCCAGCACCCCGAGCACTGAGCACTCAGCTCCCTGTGTACTGAGCACTGAGTACCCAGCACCCCGAGCACTGAGCACCCAGCACCCTGAGCACTGAGCACCCTGAGTACTGAGCACCCAGCTCCCCGAGCACTGAGCACCCAGCACCCTGAGCACTGAGCACCCAGCACCCAGAGCACTGAGCACTGAGTACCCTGAGTACTGAGCACTGAGCACCCTGAGCACTGAGCACCGAGCACCCTGTGTACTGAGCACTGAGCACCCTGAGCACTGAGCACCCAGCACACTGAGTACTGAGCACCCAGCACCCTGAGCACTGAGGACCGAGCACCCCAAGTACTGAGCACCCAGGACCCTGAGCACTGAGCACCCAGCACCCCGAGCACTGAGCACCCAGCACCCTGAGTACTGAGCACCCAGCACCCTGAGTACTGAGCACCCAGCACCCTGAGTACTGAGCACCCAGCACCCTGAGTACTGAGCACCCAGCACCCTGAGTACTGACCACCGAGCACCCTTAGCACTGAGCACCCAGCAACCCAAGCACTGAGCACCCAGCACCCTGAGTACTGAGTACTGAGCACCCTGAGTACTGAGCACCCAGGACCCTGAGCACTGAGCACCCAGCAACCCGCGCACTGAGCACCCAGCACCCCAAGCACTAAGCACCCAGCACCCTGAGTACTGAGTACTAAGCACCCTGAGTACTGAGCACCCAGCACCCTGAGTACTGAGCACCGAGCACCCCGAGCACTGAGCACCCAGCACCCTGAGTACTGAGCACCCAGCACCAAGAGTACTGAGCAGCGAGCACCCCGAGCACTGAGCACCCAGCACCCTGAGTAATGAGCACCCAGCACCCCGAGTATTGAGCACACAGCACCATGAGTACTGAGCACCCATCACCCTGATTACTGAGCACCCAGCACCCTGAGCACTGAGCCCAAAGCACGCTGAGTACTGAGCACCCTGAGTACTGAGCACCGAGGACCCTGAGCACTGAGCACCCAGCACCCCGAGCACTGAGCACCCAGCACCCCGCGTACTGAGCACCCAGCACCCTGAGTACTGAGCACCCAGCACCCTGAGTACTGAGCACGCAGCACCCCGAGCACTGAACACCCTGAATACTGAGCACCCAGCACTGAGCACCCAGCACAATGAGGACTGAGCACCCAGCACCCCGAGCACTGAGCACCCAGCACCCTGAGCACTGAGCACCCTGAGTACTGAGCACTGAGCACCCTGAGTACTGAGCACTGAGCACCCTGAGTACTGAGCACCCAGCACATTGAGTACTGAGCACCCAGCACCCTGAGCACTGAGCACCGTCCACCCTGAGCACTGAGCACCCAGCACCCTGAGCACTGAGCACCCAGCACCCAGAGCAGTGAGCACCCAGCACCCTGAGCCCTGAGCACCCTGAGTACTGAGCAGTGAGCACCCTGAGTACTGAGCAATGAGCAACCTGAGTACTGAGCACCCAGCACCCTGAGGACTGAGCACCCAGCACCCTGAGCAATGAGCCCCCTGAGTACTGAGCACCCAGCACCCTGAGCACTGAGCACCAAGCACCCTGAGTACTGAGCACCCCGAGCACTGAGCACCCAGCACCCTGAGCACTGAGGACCCAGCACCCTGAGTACTGAGCACCCAGCACCCTGAGCACTGAGCACCCAGCACCCTGAGTACTGAGCACCCAGCACCCTGAGCACTGAGCACCCTGCACCCTGAGTACTGAGCATCCAGCACCCCGAGCACTGAGCACCCAGCACCCTGAGTACTGAGCACTGAGCACCCAGCACCCCGAGCACTGAGCACCCAGCACCCTGTGTACTGAGCACTGAGTACCCAGCACCCCGAGCACTGAGCACCCAGCACCCTGAGCACTGAGCACCCTGAGTACTGAGCACCCAGCACCCTGAGCACTGAGCCCCCAGCACCCCGAGCACTGAGCACCCAGCACCCAGAGCACTGTGCACTGAGCACCCTGAGTACTGAGCACTGAGCACCCTGAGCACTGAGCACCGAGCACCCTGAGTACTGAGCACTGAGCACCCTGAGCACTGAGCACCCTGCAACCTGAGTACTGAGCACCCAGCACCCTGAGCACTGAGGACCGAGCACCCTGAGTACTAAGCACCCAGCACCCTGAGTAGTGAGCACCCAGCACCCTGAGCACTGAGTACCCAGCACGCTGAGTACTGAGCACTGTGCACCCTGAGTACTGAGCACCGAATACCATGAGCACTGAGCACCCAGCACGCTGAGTACTGAGCACTGAACACCCTGAGCACTGAGCACCCAGCACCCTGAGTACTGAGCACCCAGCACTCTGAGCACTGAGCACCCAGCACCCTGAGCACTGAGCACCCAGCACCCCGAGCACTGAGCACCCAGCACCCAGAGCACTGAGGACCCAGCACCCCGAGCACTGAGCCTGAGCACCCTGAGTACTGAGCACTGAGCACCCTGAGTACTGAGCACCGAGCACCATGAGTACTGAGCACCCAGCACCCGAGCACTGAGCACCGAGCACCCTGAGTAGTGAGCACACAGCACCCTGAGCACTGAGCATCCAGCACAACGAGTACTGAGCACCCAGCACCCTGATTACTGAGCACCATGCACCCCGAGCACTGAGCACCGAGCACACCGAGCACTGAGCACCCAGCACTCCGAGCACTGAGCACCCAGCACCCTGAGTACTAAGCACCCAGCACCCTAAGTACTGAGCACCCATCACCCTGAGTACTGAGCACCCAGCACACTGAGCACTGAGCACCCACCACCCTGAGCACTGAGCGCCCTGAGTACTGAGCACCCTGAGTACTGAGCACTGAGCACCCTGAGTTCTGAGCACCCAGCACCCTGAATACTGAGCACCCAGCACCCTGAGCACTGAGCACCGAGCACCCTGAGCACTGAGCACACAGCACCCTGAGCACTGAGCACCTAGCACCCCGAGCAGTGAGCACCCAGCACTCTGAGCCCTGAGCACCCTGAGTACTGAGCACTGAGCACCCTGAGTACTGAGCACCCAGGACCCTGAGTACTGAGCACCCAGGACCCTGAGTACTGAGCACCCAGCACCCTGAGTACTGAGCACCCAGTACCCTGAGCAATGAGCACCCTGAGTACTGAGCACCCAGCACCCTGAGCACTGAGCACCGAGCACCCCGAGCACTGAGCACACAGCACCCAGAATACTGAGCACCCAGCACACTGAGCACTGAGCACCGAGCACCCCGAGCAGTGAGCACCCAGCACCCTGAGCCCTGAACACACAGCATCCTGAGTACTGAGCACCCTGAGCACTGAGCACCCAGCATACTGAGTACTGAGCACCCAGCACCCTGAGTTCTGAGCACCCAGCACCCCGAGCACTGAGCACCCAGCACCCCGAGCACTGAGCACCCAGCAGCTTGAGCACTGAGCACCCTGAGTACTGAGCACTGAGCACCCTGAGTACTGAGCACTGAGCACCCTGAGTACTGAGCAACCAGCACCCTGAGTACTGAGCACCCAGCATCCCGAGCAGTGAGTACCCAGCACCCTGAGCACTGAGTACCCAGCACCCTGAGCACTGAGCACCCAGCACACTGAGCACTGAGCACCCAGCACCCTGAGCACTGAGCACCCAGCACCCTGAGTACTGAGCACTGAGCACCCAGCAACCCGAGCACTGAGCACCCAGCACCCTGAGTACTGAGCACTGAGCACCCAGCACCCCGAGCACTGAGCACCCAGCACCCTGAGCACTGAGCACCCAGCACCCTGAGCACTGAGCACCCAGCACCCCGAGTACTGAGCACCCAGCACCCTGATTACTGAGCACCAAGCACCTCGAGCACTGAGCACCGAGCACACCGAGCACTGAGCACCCAGCACTCCGAGCACTGAGCACCCAGCACCCTGACTACTAAGCACCCAGCACCCAAAGTACTGAGCACCCATCACCCTGAGTACTGAGCACCCAGCACCCTGAGTACTGAGCACCCAGCGTACTGAGCACCGAGCACACCGAGCACTGAGCACCCAGCACCCTGAGCACTGAGCACCCAGCACCCTGAGTACTGAGCACCGAGCACCCTGTGTACTGAGCACCGAGCTCCCTGAGTACTGAGCACCCAGCATCCTGAGCACTGAGCACCCAGAACCCTGAGCACTGAGCACCCAGCACACTGAGTACTGAGCACCGAGCACCCCGAGCACTGAGCCCCAGCACCCTGAGCACCGAGCACCCTGAGCACTGAGCACCCAGCACCCCGAGCACTGAGCACCCAGCACCCTGAGTACTGAGCACTGAGCACCCAGCACCCTGAGCACTGAGCACCCAGCACCCTGAGTACTGAGCACTGAGCACCCAGCACCCCGAGCACTGAGCACCCAGCACCCTGAGCACTGAGCACCCAGCACCCGAGTACTGAGCACCCAGCACCCTGAGTACTGAGCACCCAGCTCCCTGAGTACTGAGCACCCAGCACCCCGAGTACTGAGCACCCAGCACCCTGAGTACTGAGCACCCAGCACAGTGAGCACTGAGCACCCAGCACCCCGAGCACTGAGGAACCAGCACCCTGAGCACTGAGCACCCAGCACCCTGAGTACTGAGCACCCAGCACCCTGAGTACTGAGCACCCAGCACCCTGAGTACTGAGCACCCAGCACACTGTGTACTGAGCACCCAGCACCCTGAGCACTGGTCACCCAGCACCCTGAGTACTGAGCACCGAGTACCCTGAGTACTGAGCACCCAGCACCCTGAGGACTGAGCAATGAGCACCCAGCACCCCGAGCACTGAGCACCCAGCACCCTGTGTACTGAGCACTGAGTACCCAGTACCCCGAGCACTGAGAACCAGCACCCTGAGCACTGAGCACCCAGCACCCTGAGTACTGAGCACCCAGCGCCCCGAGCACTGTGCACCCAGCACCCTGAGCACTGAGCACCGAGCACCCTGAGTACTGAGCACCCAGAACCCTGAGCACTGAGCAACCAGCACCCTGAGCAATGAGCACCCAGCACCCTGAGTACTGAGCACCCAGCACCCTGAGTACTAAGCACCGAGCACCCTGAGCACTGAGCACCCAGCACCCTGAGCACTGAGCAACCAGCACCCTGAGTACTGAGCACCCAGCACCCCGAGCACTGAGCACACAGCACCCGGAGAACTGAGCACCCAGCACCCTGAGCACTGAGCACCGAGCACCCTGAGCACTGAGCACCCATCACCCTGAGGACTGAGCACCCAGCACCCCGAGCACTGAGCACCCAGCAATCTGAGCACTGAGCACCCTGAGTACTGAGCACTGAGCACCCTGAGTACTGAGCACTGAGCACCCTGAGTACTGAGCACCCAGCACCCTGAGAACTGAGCACCCAGCACCCCGAGCACTGAGTACCCAGCACCCTGAGCACTGAGTACCCAGCACCCTGAGCACTGAGCACCCAGCACCCTGAGTACTGAGCACCCAGCACCCTGAGCACTGAGCACCCAGCACCCTGAGTACTGAGTACTGAGCACCCAGCACCCCGAGCACTGAGCACCCAGCACACTGAGTACTGAGCACTGAGCACCCAGCACCCCGAGCACTGAGCACCCAGCACTCTGAGCATTGAGCACCCAGCACCCGAGTACTGATCACCCAGCACCCTGAGTACTGAGCACCCAGCACCCTGAGTACTGAGCACCCAGCACCCCGAGAACTGAGCACCTAGCACCCTGAGCACTGAGCACCCAGCACCCTGAGCACTGAGCACCCAGTACCCCGAGCACTGTGCACCCAGCACCCTGAGTACTGAGCACCCAGCACCCTGAGCACTGAGCACCCAGCACCCTGAGCACTGAGCACCCAGCACCCTGAGCACTGAGCACCAAGCACCCTGAGTAGTGAGCACCCAACGTACTGAGCACCGAGCACCCCGAGCACTGAGCACCCAGCACCCTGAGTACTGAACACCGAGCACCCCGAGCACTGAGCACCCAGCACCCTGAGTACTGAGCTCCGAGCACCGCGAACACTGAGCACCCAGCGCCCCGAGCACTGAGCACCCAAAACCCTGAGCACTGAGCACCCAGCACCCCGAGCACTGAGCACCCAGCACCCCGAGCACAGAGCACCCAGCACCCCGAGCACTGAGCACCCAGCACCCCGAGCACTGAGCACCCAGCACCCTGAGTACTGAGCAGCCAGCACCCTGAGCACTGAGCACCCAGCACCCTGAGTACTGAGCACCCAACACCCCAAGCACTGAGCACCCTGAGTACTGAGCACCCAGCACCCCAAGCACTGAGCACCCTGAGTACTGAGCACCCAGCACCCTGAGTAATGAGCACCCAGCACCCCGAGCACTGAGCACCCAGCACCCTGAGTACTGAGCACCGAGCACCCTGAGTACTGAGCACCCAGCACCCTGAGCACTGAGCTCCCAGCACCCTGAGTACTGAGCACCCAGCACCCCAAGCACTGAGCACCCAGCACCCTGAGTACTGAGCACCCAGCACCCTGAGCACTGAGCACTGAGCACCCTGATCACTGAGCACCCAGCACCCTGAGGACTGAGCACCCAGCACCCTGAGCACTGAGCACCCACCACCCTGAGCACTGAGCGCCCTGAGTACTGAGCACCCTGAGTACTGAGCACTGAGCACCCTGAGTTCTGAGCACCCAGCAACCTGAATACTGAGCTCCCAGCACCCTGAGCACTGAGCACCGAGCACCCTGAGCACTGAGCACACAGCACCCTGAGCACTGAGCACCCAGCAACCCGAGCAGTGAGCACCCAGTACCCTGAGCAATGAGCACCCTGAGTACTGAGCACCCAGCACCCTGAGCACTGAGCACCGAGCACCCCGAGCACTGAGCACACAGCACCCTGAATACTGAGCACCCAGCACACTGAGCAATGAGCACCGAGCACCCCGAGCAGTGAGCACCCAGCACCCTGAGCCCTGAGCACCCTGAGTACTGAGCACTGAGTACCCTGAGTACTGAGCACTGAGCACCCTGAGTACTGAGCACTGAGCACCCTGAGTACTGAGCACCAAGCACCCTGAGCAATGAGCACCCTGAGTACTGAGCACCCAGCACCCTGAGCACTGAGCACCGAGCACCACGAGCACTGAGCACCCAGCACCCGGAGTACTGAGCACCCAGCACCCTGAGTACTAAGCACCAAGCACCCTGAGAACTGAGCACCCAGTACCCTGAGCACTGAACACACAGCATCCTGAGTACTGAGCACCCCGAGCACTGAGCACCCAGCATACTGAGTACTGAGCACCCAGCACCCTGAGTACTGAGCACCCAGCACCCCGAGCACTGAGCACCCAGCACCCCGAGCACTGAGCACCCAGCACCCTGAGCACTGAGCACCCTGAGTACTGAGCACTGAGCACCCTGAGTACTGAGCACTGAGCACCCTGAGTACTGAGCAACCAGCACCCTGAGTACTGAGCACCCAGCACCCCGAGCAGTGAGTACCCAGCACCCTGAGCACTGAGTACCCAGCACCCTGAGCACTGAGCACCCAGCACACTGAGCACTGAGCACCCAGCACCCTGAGCACTGAGCACCCAGCACCCTGAGTACTGAGCACTGAGCACCCAGCACCCCGAGCACTGAGCACCCAGCACCCTGAGAACTGAGCACCCAGCACCCTGAGCACTGAGCACCCAGCACCCCGAGCACTGAGCACCCAGCACCCTGAGCACTGAGCACCAAGCACCCTGAGCACTGAGCACCCAGCACCCTGAGCACTGAGCACCCAGCGCCCTGAGCACTGAGCACCCAGCACCCTGAGCACTGAGCACCCAGCACCCCGAGCACTGAGCACCCAGCACCCTGAGCACTGAGCACCAAGCACCCTGAGCACTGAGCACCCAGCACCCTGTGTACTGAGCACCCAGCACCCCGAGCACTGCGCACCCAGCACCCTGAGTACTGAGCACCCAGCACCCTGAGCACTGAGCACCCAGCACCCTGAGCACTGAGCACCCAGCACCCTGAGCACTGAGCACCAAGCACCCTGAGTAGTGAGTACCCAACGTACTGAGCACCGAGCACCCGGAGCACTGAGCACCCAGCACCCTGAGTACTGAGCACCGAGCACCCCGAACACTGAGCACCGAGCACCCTGAGTACTGAGCACCGTGCTCCCTGAGTACTGAGCACCCAGCACCCTGAGCACTGAGCACCCAGCACCCTGAGCACTGAGCACCCAGCACCCTGAGTACTGAGCACCGAGCACCCCGAGCACTGAGCACCCAGCACCCTGAGCACTGAGCACCCTTAGTACTGAGCACTGAGCACCCTGAGTACTGAGCACTGAGCACCCTGAGCACTGAGCACCCAGCACCCTGAGTACTGAGCACCCAGCACCCTGAGCACTGAGCACCCAGCACCCGGAGCACTGAGGACCCAGCACCCTGAGCACTGAGCACCGAGCACCCTGAGAACTGAGCACCCAGCATCCTGAGTACTGAGCACCCAGCACACTGAGTACTGAGCACCGAGCACACTGAGTACTGAGCACCCAGCACCCTGAGCACTGATCACCCAGCACCCTGAGTACTGAGCACCGAGTACCCTGAGTACTGTGCACCCAGCACCCCGAGCACTGAGCACCCAGCACCCTGAGTACTGAGCACTGAGCACCCAGCACCCTGAGCACTGAGCACCGAGCACCCTGAGAACTGAGCACCCAGCACCCTGAGGACTGAGCACCCAGCACCCCGAGCACTGAGCACCCAGCACCCTGAGCACCGAGCACCCTGAGTACTGAGCACTGAGCACCCTGAGTACTGAGCACTGAGCACCCTGAGTACTGAGCACCCAGCACCCTGAGTACTGAGCACCCAGCACCCCGAGCACTGAGTACCCAGCACCCTCAGCACTGAGCACCCAGCACCCTGAGCACTGAGCACCCAGCACCCTGAGCACTGAGCACCCAGCACCCTGAGCACTGAGCACCCAGCACCTTGAGTACTGAGCACTGAGCACCCAGCACCCCGAGCACTGAGCACCCAGCACCCTGAGTACTGAGCACTGAGCACCCAGCACCCTGAGCACTGAGCACCCAGCACTCTGAGCATTGAGCACCCAGCACCCGAGTACTGATCACCCAGCACCCTGAGTACTGAGCACCCGGCACCCGGAGTACTGAGCACCCAGCACCCCGAGTACTGAGCACCCAGCACCCTGAGCACTGAGCACCCAGTAACCCGAGCACTGCGCACCCCGCACCCTGAGTACTGAGCACCCAGCACCCTGAGCACTGAGCACCCAGCACCCTGAGCACTGAGCACCCAGCACCCTGAGCACTGAGCACCCAGCACCCGGAGCACTGAGCACCCAGCACCCTGAGTACAGAGCACTGAGCACCCAGCACCCCGAGCACTGAGCACCCAGCACCCTGAGTACTGAGCACTGAGCACCCAGCACCCTGAGCAGTGAGCACCCAGCACCCTGAGTACTGAGCACTGAGCACCCAGCACCCCGAGCACTGAGCACCCAGAACCCTGAGCACTGAGCACCCAGCACCCGAGTACTGAGCACCCAGCACCCTGAGTACTGAGCACCCAGCTCCCTGAGTACTGAGCACCCAGTACCCCGAGTACTGAGCACCCAGCACCCTGAGTACTGAGCACCCAGCACAGTGAGCACTGAGCACCCAGCACCCCGAGCACTGAGGAACCAGCACCCTGAGCACTGAGCACCCAGCACCCTGAGTACTGAGCACCCAGCACCCTGAGTACTGAGCACCCAGCACCCTGAGTACTGAGCACCCAGCACACTGAGTACTGAGCACCCAGCACCCTGAGCACTGATCACCCAGCACCCTGAGTACTGAGCACCGAGTACCCTGAGTACTGAGCACCCAGCACCCCGAGCACTGAGCACCCAGCACCCTGAGTACTGAGCAATGAGCACCTAGCACCCCGAGCACTGAGCACCCAGCACCCTGTGTACTGAGCACTGAGTACCCAGTACCCCGAGCACTGAGACCCAGCACCCTGAGCACTGAGCACCCAGCACCCTGAGTACTGAGCACCCAGCACCCCGAGCACTGTGCACCCAGCACCCTGAGCACTGAGCACCGAGCACCCTGAGTACTGAGCACCCAGCACCCTGAGCACTGAGCACCCAGCACCCTGAGCACTGAGCACCCAGCACCCTGAGTACTGAGCACCCAGCACCCTGAGTACTAAGCACCGAGCACCCTGAGCACTGAGCGCCCAGCACAATGAGCACTGAGCACCCAGCACCCTGAGTACTGAGCACCCAGCACCCCGAGCACTGAGCACACAGCACCCGGAGAACTGAGCACCCAGCACACTGAGCACTGAGCACCGAGCACCCTGAGCACTGAGCACCCATCACCCTGAGGACTGAGCACCCAGCACCCCGAGCACTGAGCACCCAGCAATCTGAGCACTGAGCACCCTGAGTACTGAGCACTGAGCACCCTGAGTACTGAGCACTGAGCACCCTGAGTACTGAGCACCCAGCACCCTGAGTACTGAGCACCCAGCACCCCGAGCACTGAGTACCCAGCACCCTGAGCACTGAGTACCCAGCACCCTGAGCACTGAGCACCCAGCACCCTGAGCACTGAGCACCCAGCACCCTGAGCACTGAGCACCCAGCACCCTGAGTACTGAGCATTGAGCATCCAGCACCCCGAGCACTGAGCACCCAGCACCCTGAGTACTGAGCACTGAGCACCCAGCATCCCGAGCACTGAGCACCCAGAACTCTGAGCATTGAGCACCCTACACCCGAGTACTGATCACCCAGCACCCTGAGTACTGAGCACCCAGCACCCTGAGTACTGAGCACCCAGCACCCCGAGTACTGAGCACCCAGCACCCTGAGCACTGAGCACCCAGCACCCTGAGCACTGAGCACCCAGTACCCCGAGCACTGCGCACCCAGCACCCTGAGTACTGAGCACCCAGCACCCTGAGCACTGAGCACCCAGCACCCTGAGCACAGAGCACCCAGCACCCTGAGCACTGAGCACACAGCACCCTGAGCACTGAGCACCCAGCACCCCGAGCAGTGAGCACCCAGCACCCTGAGCCCTGAGCACCCTGAGTACTGAGCACTGAGCACCCTGAGTACTGAGCACTGAGCACCCTGAGTACTGAGCACCCAGCACCCTGAGTACTGAGCACCCAGCACCCTGAGTACTGAGCACCCAGCACCCTGAGCAATGAGCACCCTGAGTACTGAGCACCCAGCACGCTGAGCACTGAGCACCGAGCACCCCGAGCACTGAGCACCCAGCACCCGGAGTACTGAGCACCCAGCACCCTGAGTACTAAGCACCAAGAACCCTGAGTACTGAGCACCCAGTACCCTGAGCACTGAGCACCCAGCACCCTGAGCACTGAGCACCCTGAGTAATGAGCACTGAGCACCCGGAGTACTGAGCACCCAGCACCCTGAGTACTAAGCACCAAGAACCCTGAGTACTGAGCACCCAGTACCCTGAGCACTGAGCACCCAGCACCCTGAGCACTGAGCACCCTGAGTAATGAGCACTGAGCACCCGGAGTACTGAGCACCCAGCACCCTGAGTACTAAGCACCAAGAACCCTGAGTACTGAGCACCCAGCACCCCGAGCACTGAGCACCCAGCACCCTGAGCACTGAGCACCCTGAGTAATGAGCACTGAGCACCCTGAGTACTGAGCACTGAGCACCCTGAGTATTGAGCACCCAGCACCCTGAATACTGAGCACCCAGCACCCTGAGCACTGAGCACCGAGCACCCCGAGCAGTGAGCACCCAGCACCCTGAGCCCTGAGCACCCTGAGTACTGAGCACTGAGCACCCTGAGTACTGAGCACTGAGCACCCTGAGTACTGAGCACTGAGCACCCTGAGTACTGAGCACCAAGCACCCTGAGCAATGAGCACCCTGAGTACTGAGCACCCAGCACCCTGAGCACTGAGCACCGAGCACCCCGAGCACTGAGCACCCAGCACCCGGAGTACTGAGCACCCAGCACCCTGAGTACTAAGCACCAAGCACCCTGAGTACTGAGCACCCAGTACCCTGAGCACTCAACACACAGCATCCTGAGTACTGAGCACCCCGAGCACTGTGCACCCAGCATACTGAGTACTGAGCACCCAGCACCCTGAGTACTGAGCACCCAGCACCCCGAGCACTGAGCACCCAGCATCCCGAGCACTGAGCACCCAGCACCCTGAGCACTGAGCACCCTGAGTACTGAGCACTGAGCACCCTGAGTACTGAGCACTGAGCACCCTGAGTACTGAGCAACCAGCACCCTGAGTACTGAGCACCCAGCACCCCGAGCACTGAGTACCCAGCACCCTGAGCACTGAGTACCCAGCACCCTGAGCACTGAGCACCCAGCACACTGAGCACTGAGCACCCAGCACCTTGAGTACTGAGCACTGAGCACCCAGCACCCCGAGCACTGAGGACCCAGCACCCTGAGTACTGAGCACTGAGCACCCAGCACCCCGAGCACTGAGCACCCAGCACCCTGAGCACTGAGCACCGAGCACCCTGAGCACTGAGCACCCAGCACCCCGAGCACTGAGCACACAGCACCCTGAGCACTGAGCACCAAGCACCCTGAGTACTGAGCACCCAGCACCCCGAGCACTGTGCACCCAGCACCCTGAGCACTGAGCACCGAGCACCCTGAGTACTGAGCACACAGCACCCTGAGCACTGAGCACCCAGCACCCTGAGCACTGAGCACCCAGCACCCTGAGTACTGAGCACCCAGCACACTGAGTACAAAGCACCGAGCACCCTGAGCACTGAGCACCCAGCACCCTGAGCACTGAGCACACAGCACCCTGAGTACTGAGCACCCAGCACCCCGAGCACTGAGCACACAGCACCCGGAGAACTGAGCACCCATCACCCTGAGGACTGAGCACCCAGCACACCGAGCACTGAGCACCCAGCAATTTGAGCACTGAGCACCCTGAGTACTGAGCACTGAGCACCCTGAGTACTGAGCACTGAGCACCCAGCACCCCGAGGACTGAGCACCCAGCATTCTGAGCATTGAGCACCCAGCACCCGAGTACTGATCACCCAGCACCCTGAGTACTGAGCACCCAGCACCCTGAGTACTGAGCACCCAGCACCCCGAGTACTGAGCACCCAGCACCCTGAGCACTGAGCACCCAGCACCCTGAGCACAGAGCACCCAGCACCCTGAGCACTGAGCACCCAGTACCCCGAGCACTGCGCACCCAGCACCCTGAGTACTGAGCACCCAGCACCCTGAGCACTGAGCACCCAGCACCCTGAGTACTGAGCACCCAGCACCCTGAGCACTGAGCACCAAGCACCCTGAGTAGTGAGCACCCAACGTACTGAGCACCGAGCACCCCGAGCACTGAGCACCCAGCACCCTGAGTACTGAACACCGAGCACCCCGAGCACTGAGCACCCAGCACCCTGAGTACTGAGCTCCGAGCACCCCGAACACTGAGCACCCAGCGCCCCGAGCACTGAGCACCCAGAACCCTGAGCACTGAGCACCCTGCACCCCGAGCACTGAGCACCCAGCACCCCGAGCACTGAGCACCCAGCACCTCGAGAACTGAGCAACCAGCACCCTGAGTACTGAGCACCCAGCACCCTGAGTACTGAGCACCCAGCACCCTGTGCACTGAGCACCCAGCACCCTGAGTACTGAGCACCCAACACCCCAAGCACTGAGCACCCTGAGTACTGAGCACCCAGCACCCCAAGCACTGAGCACCCTGAGTACTGAGCACCCAGCACCCTGAGTAATGAGCACCCAGCACCCCGAGCCCTTAGCACCCAGCACCCTGAGTACTGAGCACCCAGCACCCTGAGTACTGAGCAGCCAGCACCCTGAGTACTGAGCACCCAGCGTACTGAGCACCGAGCACCCAGCACCCTGAGTACTGAGCACCGAGCACCCTGAGTACTAAGCAACGAACACCCTGAGCACTCAGCACCCACCACCCTGAGCACTGAGCACCCAGCACCCTGAGTACTGAGCACCCAGCACCCCAAGCACTGAGCACCCAGCACCCTGAGTACTGAGCACCCAGCACCCTGAGCACTGAGCACCGAGCACCCTGAGCACTGAGCACCCAGCACCCTGAGGACTGAGCACCCAGCACCCTGAGCACTGAGCACACACCACCCTGAGCACTGAGCGCCCTGAGTACTGAGCACCCTGAGTACTGAGCACTGAGCGCCCTGAGTACTGAGCACCCTGAGTACTGAGCACTGATCACCCTGAGTTCTGAGCACCCAGTACCCTGAATACTGAGCACCCAGCACCCTGAGCAATGAGCACCCTGAGTACTGAGCACCGAGCACCCTGAGCCCTGAGCACCGAGCACCCTGAGAACTGAGCACCCAGCACCCGGAGTACTGAGCACCCAGCACCCTGAGTACTAAGCACCAAGCACCCTGAGTACTGAGCACCCAGTACCCTGAGCACTGAACAAACAGCACCCTTAGTACTGAGCACCCCGAGCACTGAGCACCCAGCATACTGAGTACTGAGCACCCAGCACCCTGAGTACTGAGCACCCAGCAACCTGAGCACTGAGCACCCAGCACCCCGAGCACTGAGCACCCAGCACCCTGAGCACTGAGCACCCTGAGTAATGAGCACTGAGCACCCTGAGTACTGAGCACTGAGCACCCTGAGTATTGAGCACCCAGCACCCTGAATACTGAGCACCCAGCACCCTGAGCACTGAGCACCGAGCACCCCGAGCAGTGAGCACCCAGCACCCTGAGCAATGAGCACCCTGAGTACTGAGCACCCAGCACCCTGAGCACTGAGCACCGAGCACCCCGAGCACTGAGCACCCAGCACCCGGAGTACTGAGCACCCAGCACCCTGAGTACTAAGCACCAAGCACCCTGAGTACTGAGCACCCAGTACCCTGAGCACTGAACACACAGCATCCTGAATACTGAGCACGCCGAGCACTGAGCACCCAGCATACTGAGTACTGAGCACCCAGCACCCTGAGTACTGAGCACCCAGCACCCCGAGCACTGAGCACCCAGCACCCCGAGCACTGAGCACCCAGCACCCTGAGCACTGAGCACCCTGAGTACTGAGCACTGAGCACCCTGAGTACTGAGCACTGAGCACCCTGAGTACTGAGCAACCAGCACCCTGAGTACTGAGCACCCAGCACCCTGAGTACTGAGCACCCAGCACCCTGAGCACTGAGCACCCAGCACCCTGAGTATTGAGCACCCAGCACCCTGAGTACTGAGCATCCAGCACCCTGAGCACTGAGCACCCAGCACCCTGAGTACTGAGCACCCAACACCCCAAGCACTGAGCACCCTGAGTACTGAGCACCCAGCACCCCAAGCACTGAGCACCCTGAGTACTGAGCACCCAGCACCCTGAGTAATGAGCACCCAGCACCCCGAGCACTGAGCACCCAGCACCCTGAGTACTAAGCACCGAGCAACCTGAGTACTGAGCAGCCAGCACCCTGAGTACTGAGCACCCAGCGTACTGAGCACTGAGCACCCAGCACCCTGAGTACTGCGCACCCAGCACCCTGAGCACTGAGCACCCAGCACCCTGAGTACTGAGCACCGAGCACCCCGAGTACTGAGCACCCAGCACCCTGAGCACTGAGTACCCAGCACCCTGAGCACTGAGTACCCAGCACCCTGAGCACTGAGCACCCAGCACACTGAGCACTGAGTACCCAGCACCCTGAGCACTGAGCACCCAGCACACTGAGCACTGAGCACCCAGCACCCTGAGCACTGAGCACCCAGCACCCTGAGTACTGAGCACTGAGCACCCAGCACCACGAGCACTGAGCACCCAGCACCCCGAACACTGAGCACCGAGCACCCTGAGTACTGAGCACCGAGCTCCCTGAGTACTGAGTACCCAGCACCCTGAGTACTGAGCACCCAGCACCCTGAGCACTGAGCACCCAGCACCCTGAGTACTGAGCACCGAGCACCCCGAGCACTGAGCACCCAGCACCCTGAGGACTGAGCACCCTTAGTACTGAGCACTGAGCACCCTGAGTACTGAGCACTGAGCACCCTGAGAACTGAGCACCCAGCACCCTGAGTACTGAGCACCCAGCACCCTGAGCAATGATCACCCTGAGTACTGAGCACGCAGCAACTTGAGCACTGAGCACCGAGCACCCCTAGCACTGAGCACCCAGCACCCGGAGTACTGAGCACCCAGCACCCTGAGTACTAAGCACCGAGCACCCTGAGTACTGAGCACCCAGCACCCTGAGCACTGAACACACAGCACCCTGAGTACTGAGCACCCCGAGCACTGAGCACCCAGCACCCTGAGTACTGAGCACCGAGCACCCCCAGCGCTGAGCACCCAGCACCCCGAGCACTGAGCACCCAGCACCCCGAGCACTGAGCACCACGCACCCTGAGTACTGAGCACCCAGCACCCTGAGTACTGAGCACCCAGCACCCCGAGCACTGAGTACCCAGCACCCTGAGCACTGAGTACCCAGCACCCTGAGCACTGAGCACAAAGCACCCTGAGCACTGAGCACCCAGCACCATGAGTACTGAGCACTGAGAACCCAGCACCCCGAGCACTGAGCACCCAGCACCCTGAGTACTGAGCACTGAGCACCCAGCACCCCGAGCACTGAGCACCCAGCACCCTGAGCACTGAGCACCCAGCACCCGAGTACTGAGCACCCAGCACCCTGAGTACTGAGCACCCAGCTCCCTGAGTACTGAGCACCCAGCACCCCGAGTTCTGAGCACCCAGCACACTGAGTACTGAGCACCCAGCACCCTGAGCACTGAGCACCCAGCACCCGGAGCACTGAGGACCCAGCACCCTGAGCACTGAGCACCGAGCACCCTGAGTACTGAGCACCCAGCACCCTGAGTACTGAGCACCCAGCACACTGAGTACTGGGCACCGAGCACACTGAGTACTGAGCACCCAGCACCCTGAGCACTGATCACCCAGCACCCTGAGTACTGAGCACCGAGTACCCTGAGTACTGTGCACCCAGCACCCCGAGCACTGAGCACCCAGCACCCTGAGTACTGAGCACTGAGCACCCAGCACAGTGAGCACTGAGCACCGAGCACCCTGAGCACTGAGCACCCAGCACCCTGAGGACTGAGCACCCAGCACCCCGAGCACTGAGCACCCAGCACCCTGAGCACTGAGCACCCTGAGTGCTGAGCACTGAGCACCCTGAGTACTGAGTACCCAGCACCCTGAGTACTGAGCACCCAGCACCCCGAGCACTGAGTACCCAGCACCCTGAGCACTGAGCACCCAGCACCCTGAGCACTGAGCACCCAGCACCCTGAGCACTGAGCACCCAGCACCCTGAGCACTGAGCACCCAGCACCCTGAGTACTGAGCACTGAGCACCCAGCACCCCGAGCACTGAGCACCCAGCACCCTGAGTACTGAGCACTGAGCACCCAGCACTCTGAGCATTGAGCACCCAGCACCCGAGTACTGATCACCCAGCACCCTGAGTACTGAGCACCCAGCACCCTGAGTACTGAGCACCCAGCACCCCGAGTACTGAGCACCCAGCACCCTGAGCACTGAGCACCCAGTACCCCGAGCACTGCGCACCCCGCACCCTGAGTACTGAGCACCCAGCACCCTGAGCACTGAGCACCCAGCACCCTGAGCACTGAGCACCCAGCACCCTGAGCACTGAGCACCAAGCACCCTGAGTAGTGAGCACCCAACGTACTGAGCACCGAGCACCCCGAGCACTGAGCACCCAGCACCCTGAGTACTGAGCACCGAGCACCCCGAGCACTGAGCACCCAGCACCCTGAGTACTGAGCTCCGAGCACCCCGAACACTGAGCACCCAGCGCCCAGAGTACTGAGCACCCAGAACAATGAGCACTGAGCACCGAGCACCAGGAGCACTGAGCACCCAGCATCCGGAGTACTGAGCACCCAGGACCCTGAGTACTAAGCACCAAGCACCCTGAGTACTGAGCACCCAGTACCCTGAGCACTAAACACACAGCATCCTGAGTACTGAGCACCCCGAGCACTGAGCACCCAGCATACTGAGTACTGAGGACCCAGCACCCTGAGTACTGAGCACTGAGCAACCAGAGCACTGAGCACCCAGAACCCCGAGCACTGAGCACACAGCACCCTGAGCACTGAGCACCCTGAGTACTGAGCACTGAGCACCCTGAGTACTGAGCAACCAGCACCCTGAGTACTGAGCACCCAGCACCCCAAGCACTGAGTACCCAGCACCCTGAGCACTGAGTACCCAGCACCCTGAGCACTGAGCACCCAGCACACTGAGCACTGAGCACCCAGCACCCTGAGCACTCAGCACCCAGCACCCTGAGTACTGAGCACTGAGCACCCAGCACCCCGAGCACTGAGCACCCAGCACCCTGAGTACTGAGCACTGAGCACCCCGAGTACTGAGCACCCAGCCCCCCGAGCACTGAGCACCCAGCACCCTGAGTACTGAGCACCCAGTACCCCGAGCACTGAGCACCCAGCACCCTGAGTACTGAGCACCCAGCACCCTGAGTACTGAGCACCCAGCGTAATGAGCACCGAGCACCCAGCACCCTGAGTACTGAGCACCCAGCACCCTGAGCACTGTGCACCCAGCACCCTGAGTACTGAGCACTGAGCACCCCGAGTACTGAGCACCGGGCACCCCGAGCACTAAGCACCCAGCACCCCAAGCACCGAGCACCCAGCACCCTGAGCACTGAGCACCCAGCACCCTGAGCACTGAGCACCCAGCACCCTGAGTACTGAGCACTGAGCACCCAGCACCCCGAGCACTGAGCACCCAGCACCCTGAGTACTGAGCACTGAGCACCCAGCACTCTGAGCACTGAGCACCCAGCACCCGAGTACTGATCACCCAGCACCCTGAGTACTGAGCACCCAGAACCCTGAGTACTGAGCACCCAGCACCCCGAGTACTGAGCACCCAGCACCCTTAGCACTGAGCACCCAGCACCCTGAGCACTGAGCACCCAGCACCCCGAGCACTGCGCACCCAGCACCCTGAGTACTGAGCACCCAGCACCCTGAGCACTGAGCACCCACCACCCTGAGCACTGAGCACCCAGCACCCTGAGCACTGAGCACCAAGCACCCTGAGTAGTGAGTACAAAACGTACTGAGCACAGAGCACCCCGAGCACTGAGCACCCAGCACCCCGAGCACTGAGCACCCAGCGCCCCGAGCACTGAGCACCCAGAACCCTGAGCACTGAGCACCCAGCACCCCGAGCACTGAGAACCCAGCGCCCCGAGCACTGAGCACCCAGCACCCCGAGCACTGAGCACCCAGCACCCTGAGTACTGAGCACCCAGCACCCTGAGTACTGAGCACCCAGCACCCTGAGCACTGAGCACCCAGCACCCTGAGTACTGAGCACCCAACACCCCAAGCACTGAGCACCCTGAGTACTGAGCACCCAGCACCCCAAGCACTGAGCACCCTGAGTACTGAGCACCCAGCACCCTGAGTAATGAGCACCCAGCACCCCGAGCACTGAGCACCCAGCACCCTGAGTACTAAGCACCGAGCAACCTGAGTACTGAGCAGCCAGCACCCTGAGTACTGAGCACCCAGCGTACTGAGCACTGAGCACCCAGCACCCTGAGTACTGCGCACCCAGCACCCTGAGCACTGAGCACCCAGCACCCTGAGTACTGAGCACCGAGCACCCCGAGTACTGAGCACCCAGCACCCCGAGCACTGAGCACCCAGCACCCCGAGCACTGAGCACCCAGCACCCCGAGCACTGAGCACCCAGCACACCGAGCACTGAGCACCCAGCACCCCGAGCATTGCACACCCAGCACCCCGAGCACCGAGCACCCTGAGCACTGAGCACCCAGAACCCTGAGCACTGTGCACCCAGCACCCTGAGTACTGAGCACCCAGCACCCCGAGCACTGAGCACCCTGAGTACTGAGCACTGAGCACCCTGAGTACTGAGCACTGAGCTCCCTGAGTACTGAGCACCCAGCACCCTGAATACTGAGCACACAGCACCCTGAGCACTGAGCACCGAGCACCCTGAGCACTGAGCACACAGCACCCTGAGCACTGAGCACCCAGCACCCCGAGCAGTGAGCTCCCAGCTCCCTGAGCCCTGAGCACCCTGAGTACTGAGCACTGAGCACCCTGAGTACTGAGCACTGAGCACCCTGAGTACTGAGCACCCAGCAACCTGAGCAATGAGCACCCTGAGTACTGAGCACCGAGCACCTCGAGCACTGAGCACCCAGCACCCGGAGTACTGAGCACCCAGCACCCTGAGTACTAAGCACCAAGCACCCTGAGTACTGAGCACCCAATACCCTGAGCACTGAACACCCAGCAGCCTGAGTACTGAGCACCACGAGCACTGAGCACCCAGCATACTGAGTACTGAGCACCCAGCACCCTGAGTACTGAGCACCCAGCACCCTGAGCACTGAGCACCCAGCACCCTGAGTACTGAGCATCTAGCACCCCGAGCACTGAGCACCCAGCACCCTGAGCACTGAGCACCCTGAGGACTGAGCACCCAGCACCCTGAGCACTGAGCACCCAGCACCCCGAGCACTGAGCACCCAGCACCCAGAGCACTGAGCACTGAGCACCCTGAGTACTGAGCACTGAGCACCCTGAGCACTGAGCCTGAGCACCCTGAGTACTGAGCACTGAGCACCCTGGGTACTGAGCACCGAGCACCCTGAGTACTGAGCACCCAGCACCCCGAGCACTGAGCACCGAGCACCCTGAGCACTGAGCACCCAGCACCCTGAGTACTAAGCACCCAGCACCCTGAGTACTGAGCACCCAGCACCCTGAGTACTGAGCACCCAGCACCCTGCGTACTGAGCACCCAGCGTACTGAGCACCGAGCACCCCGAGCACTGAGCACCCAGCACCCTGAGTACTGAGCACCCAGCACCCTGAGCACTGAGCAGCCAGCACCCTGAGTACTGAGCACCGAGCACCCTGAGTACTGAGCACCCAGCACCCTGAGTACTGAGCACCCAGCTCCCTGAGAACTGAGGACCCAGCGTACTGAGCACCGAGCACCCAGCACCCTGAGTACTGAGCACCCAGCACCCTGAGCAGTGAGCACCCAGCAACCTGAGTACTGAGCACTGAGCATCCCAAGTACTGAGCACCGAGCACCCCGAGCACTGAGCACCCAGAACCCCGAGCACCGAGCACCCTGAGTACTGAGCACCCAGCACCCTGAGCACTGAGCACCCAGCACCCTGAGCACTGAGCACCCAGCACCCTGAGTACTGAGCACCGAGCACCCCGAGCACTGAGCACCCAGCACCCTGAGCACTGAGCACCCTTAGTACTGACCACTGTGCACCCTGAGTACTGACCACTGAGCACCTTGAATAGTGAGCACCCAGCACCCTGAGTACTGAGCACCCAGCACCCCGAGCAGTGAGCACCCAGCACCCTGAGCCCTGAGCACCCTGAGTACTGAGCACTGAGCACCCTGAGTACTGAGCACTGAGCACCCTGTGTACTGAGCACCCAGCACCCTGAGCAATGAGCACCCTGAGTACTGAGCTCCCAGCACCCTGAGCCCTGAGCACCGAGCACCTCGAGAACTGAGCACCCAGCACCCGGAGTACTGAGCACCCAGCACCCTGAGTACTAAGGACCAAGCACCCTGAGTACTGAGCACCCAATACCCTGAGCACTGAACACACAGCACCCTGAGTACTGAGCACCCCGAGCACTGAGCACCCAGCATACTGAGTACTGAGCACCCAGCACCCTGAGTACTGAGCACCCAGCACCCTGAGCACTGAGCACCCAGCACCCTGAGTACTGAGCATCCAGCACCCCGAGCACTGAGCACCCTGAGTACTGAGCACCCAGCACCCTGAGCACTGAGCACCCAGCACCCCGAGCACTGAGCACCCAGCACCCAGTGCACTGAGCACTGAGCACCCTGAGTACTGAGCACTGAGCACCCTGACCACTGAGCACCCTGCACCCTGAGTACTGAGCACCCAGCACCCTGAGCACTGAGGAACGAGCACCCTGAGTACTAAGCACCCAGCACCCTGAGTACTGAGCAAGAAGCACCCTGAGCACTGAGCACCCAGCACGCTGAGTACTGAGCACTGAGCACCCTGAGTACTGAGCACTGAGCACCCTGAGCACTGAGCACCCAGCACGCTGAAAACTGAGCACTGAGCACCCTGAGCACTGAGCACCCAGCACCCTGAGTACTGAGCACCGAGCACCCTGAGTACTCAGCACCCAGCACTCTGAGCACTGAGTACCCAGCACCCTGAGCACTGAGACACCCAGCACCCCGAGCACTGAGCACCCAGCACCCCGAGCACTGAGCACCCTGCACCCCGAGCACTGAGCCTGAGCACCCTGAGTACTGAGCACTGAGCACCCTGAGTACTGAGCACCGAGCACCCTGAGTACTGAGCACCCAGCACCCCGAGCACTGAGCACCGAGCACCCTGAGCACTGAGCACCCAGCACCCTGAGTACTAAGCACCCAGCACCCTGAGTACTGAGCACCCAGCACCCTGAGTACTGAGCACCCAGCACCCTGAGTACTGAGCACCCAGCGTAATGAGCACCGAGCACCCCGAGCACTGAGCACCCAGCACACTGAGTACTGAGCACCCAGCACCCTGAGCACTGAGCACCCAGCACCCTGAGTACTGAGCACCGAGCACCCTGAGTACTGAGCACCCAGCACCCTGAGTACTGAGCACCCAGCTCCCTGAGTACTGAGGACCCAGCGTACTGAGTACCGAGCACCCAGCACCCTGAGTACTGAGCACCCAGCACCCTGAGCACTGAGCACCCAGCACCCTGAGTACTGAGCACTGAGCACCCCGAGTACTGAGCACCGAGCACCCCGAGCACTGAGCACCCAGAACCCCGAGCACCGAGCACCCTGAGTACTGAGCACCCAGCACCCTGAGCACTGAGCACCCAGCACCCTGAGCACTGAGCACCCAGCACCCTGAGCACTGAGCACCCAGCACCCTGAGTACTGAGCACCCAGCACCCCGAGCACTAAGCACCCAGCACCCCGAGCACTGAGGACCCAGCACCCTGAGCACTGAGCACCCAGCACCCTGAGTACTGAGCACCGAGCACCCTGAGTACTGAGCACCCAGCATCCTGAGCACTGATCACCCAGCACCCTCAGTACTGAGCACCAAGTACCCTGAGTACTGAGCACCCAGCACCCCGAGCACTGAGCACCCAGCACCCTGAGTACTGAGCACTGAGCACCCAGCACCCCGAGCACTGAGCACCCAGCACCCTGAGTACTGAGCACTGAGCACCCAGCACTCTGAGCATTGAGCACCCAGCACCCGAGTACTGATCACCCAGCACCCTGAGTACTGAGCACCCAGCACCCTGAGTACTGAGCACCCAGCACCCCGAGTACTGAGCACCCAGCACCCTGAGCACTGAGCACCCAGTACCCCGAGCACTGCGCACCCCGTACCCTGAGTACTGAGCACCCAGCACCCTGAGCACTGAGCACCCAGCACCCTGAGCACTGAGCACCCAGCACCCTGAGCACTGAGCACCAAGCACCCTGAGTAGTGAGCACCCAACGTACTGAGCACCGAGCACCCCGAGCACTGAGCACCCAGCACCCTGAGTAATGAGCACCGAGCACCCCGAGCACTGAGCACCCAGCACCCTGAGTACTGAGCTCCGAGCACCCCGAACACTGAGCACCCAGCGCCCAGAGTACTGAGCACCCAGAACAATGAGCACTGAGCACCGAGCACCCCGAGCACTGAGCACCCAGCATCCGGAGTACTGAGCAACCAGGACCCTGAGTACTAAGCACCAAGCACCCTGTGTACTGAGCACCCAGTAACCTGAGCACTGAACACACAGCATCCTGAGTACTGAGCACCCCGAGCACTGAGCACACAGCATACTGAGTACTGAGCTCCCAGCACCCCGAGCACTGAGCACACAGCACCCTGAGCACTGAGCACCCTGAGTACTGAGCACTGAGCACCCTGAGTACTGAGCAACCAGCACCCTGAATACTGAGCACCCAGCACCCCAAGCACTGAGTACCCAGCACCCTGAGCACTGAGTACCCAGCACCCTGAGCACTGAGCACCCAGCACACTGAGCACTGAGCACCCAGCACCCTGAGCACTCAGCACCCAGCACCCTGAGTACTGAGCACTGAGCACCCAGCACCCCGAGCACTGAGCACCCAGCAGCCTGAGTAATGAGCACTGAGCACCCCGAGTACTGAGCACCCAGCCCCCCGAGCACTGAGCACCCAGCACCCTGAGTACTGAGCACCCAGCACCCCGAGCACTGAGCACCCAGCACCCTGAGTACTGAGCACCCAGCACCCTGAGTACTGAGCACCCAGCGTAATGAGCACCGAGCACCCAGCACCCTGAGTACTGAGCACCCAGCACCCTGAGCACTGAGCACCCAGCACCCTGAGTACTGAGCACTGAGCACCCCGAATACTGAGCACCGGGCACCCCGAGCACTAAGCACCCAGCACCCCAAGCACCGAGCACCCAGCACCCTGAGCACTGAGCACCCAGCACCCTGAGCACTGAGCACCCAGCACCCTGAGTACTGAGCACTGAGCACCCAGCACCCCGAGCACTGAGCACCCAGCACCCTGAGTACTGAGCACTGAGCACCCAGCACTCTGAGCACTGAGCACCCAGCACCCGAGTACTGATCACCCAGCACCCTGAGTACTGAGAACCCAGAACCCTGAGTACTGAGCACCCAGCACCCCGAGTACTGAGCACCCAGCACCCTGAGCACTGAGCACCCAGCACCCTGAGCACTGAGCACCCAGCACCCCGAGCACTGCGCACCCAGCACCCTGAGTACTGAGCACCCAGCACCTGAGCACTGAGCACCCACCACCCTGAGCACTGAGCACCCAGCACCCTGAGCACTGAGCACCAAGCACCCTGAGTAGTGAGTACACAACGTACTGAGCACCGAGCACCCCGAGCACTGAGCACCCAGCACCCCGAGCACTGAGCACCCAGCGCCCCGAGCACTGAGCACCCAGAACCCTGAGCACTGAGCACCCAGCACCCCGAGCACTGAGCACCCAGCAACCCGAGCACTGAGCACCCAGCACCCTGAGTACTGAGCACCCAGCACCCTGAGTACTGAGCACCCAGTACCCTGAGCACCCAGCACCCTGAGTACTGAGCACCCAACACCCCAAGCACTGAGCACCCTGAGTACTGAGCACCCAGCACCCTGAGTAATGAGCACCCAGCACCCCGAGCACTGAGCACCCAGCACCCTGAGTACTGCGCACCCAGCACCCTGAGCACTGAGCACCCAGCACCCTGAGTACTGAGCACCGAGCAAACCGAGTACTGAGCACCCAGCACCCCGAGCACTGAGCACCCAGCACCCCGAGCACTGAGCACCCAGCAACCCGAGCAATGAGCACCCAGCACACCGAGCACTGAGCACCCAGCACCCCGAGCATTGCACACCCAGCACCCCGAGCACCGAGCACCCTGAGCACTGAGCACCCAGCACCCTGAGCACTGTGCACCCAGCACCCTGAGTACTGAGCACCCTGCACCCCGAGCACTGAGCACCCTGAGTACTGAGCACTGAGCACCCTGAGTACTGAGCACTGAGCTCCCTGAGTACTGAGCACCCAGCACCCTGAATACTGAGCACACAGCACCCTGAGCACTGAGCACCGAGCACCCTGAGCACTGAGCACCCAGCACCCCGAGCAGTGAGCTCCCAGCACCCTGAGCCCTGAGCACCCTGAGTACTGAGCACTGAGCACCCTGAGTACTGATCACTGAGCACCCTGAGTACTGAGCACCCAGCACCCTTAGCAATGAGCACCCTGAGTACTGAGCACCGAGCACCTCGAGCACTGAGCACCCAGCACCCGGAGTACTGATCACCCAGCACCCTGAGTACTAAGCACCAAGCACCCTGAGTACTGAGCACCCAATACCCTGATCAATGAACACCCAGCACCCTGAGTACTGAGCACCACGAGCACTGAGCACCCAGCATACTGAGTACTGAGCACCCAGCACCCTGAGCACTGAGCACCCAGCACCCTGAGCACTGAGCACACAGCACCCTGAGTACTGAGCACCGAGCACCCCGAGCACTGAGCACCCAGCACCCTGAGCACTGAGCACCCTTAGTACTGAGCACTGAGCACCCTGAGTACTGAGCACTGAGCACCTTGAATACTGAGCACCCAGCACCCTGAGTACTGAGCACCGAGCACCCCGAGCACTGAGCACCCAGCACCCTGAGTACTGAGCTCCGAGCACCCCGAACACTGAGCACCCAGCGCCCAGAGTACTGAGCACCCAGAACAATGAGCACTGAGCACCGAGCACCCCGAGCACTGAGCACCCAGCATCCGGAGTACTGAGCAACCAGGACCCTGAGTACTAAGCACCAAGCACCCTGTGTACTGAGCACCCAGTAACCTGAGCACTGAACACACAGCATCCTGAGTACTGAGCACCCCGAGCACTGAGCACCCAGCATACTGAGTACTGAGCTCCCAGCACCCCGAGCACTGAGCACACAGCACCCTGAGCACTGAGCACCCTGAGTACTGAGCACTGAGCACCCTGAGTACTGAGCAACCAGCACCCTGAATACTGAGCACCCAGCACCCCAAGCACTGAGTACCCAGCACCCTGAGCACTGAGTACCCAGCACCCTGAGCACTGAGCACCCAGCACACTGAGCACTGAGCACCCAGCACCCTGAGCACTCAGCACCCAGCACCCTGAGTACTGAGCACTGAGCACCCAGCACCCCGAGCACTGAGCACCCAGCAGCCTGAGTAATGAGCACTGAGCACCCCGAGTACTGAGCACCCAGCCCCCCGAGCACTGAGCACCCAGCACCCTGAGTACTGAGCACCCAGCACCCCGAGCACTGAGCACCCAGCACCCTGAGTACTGAGCACCCAGCACCCTGAGTACTGAGCACCCAGCGTAATGAGCACCGAGCACCCAGCACCCTGAGTACTGAGCACCCAGCACCCTGAGCACTGAGCACCCAGCACCCTGAGTACTGAGCACTGAGCACCCCGAATACTGAGCACCGGGCACCCCGAGCACTAAGCACCCAGCACCCCAAGCACCGAGCACCCAGCACCCTGAGCACTGAGCACCCAGCACCCTGAGCACTGAGCACCCAGCACCCTGAGTACTGAGCACTGAGCACCCAGCACCCCGAGCACTGAGCACCCAGCACCCTGAGTACTGAGCACTGAGCACCCAGCACTCTGAGCACTGAGCACCCAGCACCCGAGTACTGATCACCCAGCACCCTGAGTACTGAGCACCCAGAACCCTGAGTACTGAGCACCCAGCACCCCGAGTACTGAGCACCCAGCACCCTGAGCACTGAGCACCCAGCACCCTGAGCACTGAGCACCCAGCACCCCGAGCACTGCGCACCCAGCACCCTGAGTACTGAGCACCCAGCACCTGAGCACTGAGCACCCACCACCCTGAGCACTGAGCACCCAGCACCCTGAGCACTGAGCACCAAGCACCCTGAGTAGTGAGTACACAACGTACTGAGCACCGAGCACCCCGAGCACTGAGCACCCAGCACCCCGAGCACTGAGCACCCAGCGCCCCGAGCACTGAGCACCCAGAACCCTGAGCACTGAGCACCCAGCACCCCGAGCACTGAGCACCCAGCAACCCGAGCACTGAGCACCCAGCACCCTGAGTACTGAGCACCCAGCACCCTGAGTACTGAGCACCCAGTACCCTGAGCACCCAGCACCCTGAGTACTGAGCACCCAACACCCCAAGCACTGAGCACCCTGAGTACTGAGCACCCAGCACCCTGAGTAATGAGCACCCAGCACCCCGAGCACTGAGCACCCAGCACCCTGAGTACTGCGCACCCAGCACCCTGAGCACTGAGCACCCAGCACCCTGAGTACTGAGCACCGAGCAAACCGAGTACTGAGCACCCAGCACCCCGAGCACTGAGCACCCAGCACCCCGAGCACTGAGCACCCAGCAACCCGAGCAATGAGCACCCAGCACACCGAGCACTGAGCACCCAGCACCCCGAGCATTGCACACCCAGCACCCCGAGCACCGAGCACCCTGAGCACTGAGCACCCAGCACCCTGAGCACTGTGCACCCAGCACCCTGAGTACTGAGCACCCTGCACCCCGAGCACTGAGCACCCTGAGTACTGAGCACTGAGCACCCTGAGTACTGAGCACTGAGCTCCCTGAGTACTGAGCACCCAGCACCCTGAATACTGAGCACACAGCACCCTGAGCACTGAGCACCGAGCACCCTGAGCACTGAGCACCCAGCACCCCGAGCAGTGAGCTCCCAGCACCCTGAGCCCTGAGCACCCTGAGTACTGAGCACTGAGCACCCTGAGTACTGATCACTGAGCACCCTGAGTACTGAGCACCCAGCACCCTTAGCAATGAGCACCCTGAGTACTGAGCACCGAGCACCTCGAGCACTGAGCACCCAGCACCCGGAGTACTGATCACCCAGCACCCTGAGTACTAAGCACCAAGCACCCTGAGTACTGAGCACCCAATACCCTGATCACTGAACACCCAGCACCCTGAGTACTGAGCACCACGAGCACTGAGCACCCAGCATACTGAGTACTGAGCACCCAGCACCCTGAGCACTGAGCACCCAGCACCCTGAGCACTGAGCACACAGCACCCTGAGTACTGAGCACCGAGCACCCCGAGCACTGAGCACCCAGCACCCTGAGCACTGAGCACCCTTAGTACTGAGCACTGAGCACCCTGAGTACTGAGCACTGAGCACCTTGAATACTGAGCACCCAGCACCCTGAGTACTGAGCACCGAGCACCCCGAGCACTGAGCACCCAGCACCCTGAGTACTGAGCTCCGAGCACCCCGAACACTGAGCACCCAGCGCCCAGAGTACTGAGCACCCAGAACAATGAGCACTGAGCACCGAGCACCCCGAGCACTGAGCACCCAGCATCCGGAGTACTGAGCAACCAGGACCCTGAGTACTAAGCACCAAGCACCCTGTGTACTGAGCACCCAGTAACCTGAGCACTGAACACACAGCATCCTGAGTACTGAGCACCCCGAGCACTGAGCACCCAGCATACTGAGTACTGAGCTCCCAGCACCCCGAGCACTGAGCACACAGCACCCTGAGCACTGAGCACCCTGAGTACTGAGCACTGAGCACCCTGAGTACTGAGCAACCAGCACCCTGAATACTGAGCACCCAGCACCCCAAGCACTGAGTACCCAGCACCCTGAGCACTGAGTACCCAGCACCCTGAGCACTGAGCACCCAGCACACTGAGCACTGAGCACCCAGCACCCTGAGCACTCAGCACCCAGCACCCTGAGTACTGAGCACTGAGCACCCAGCACCCCGAGCACTGAGCACCCAGCAGCCTGAGTAATGAGCACTGAGCACCCCGAGTACTGAGCACCCAGCCCCCCGAGCACTGAGCACCCAGCACCCTGAGTACTGAGCACCCAGCACCCCGAGCACTGAGCACCCAGCACCCTGAGTACTGAGCACCCAGCACCCTGAGTACTGAGCACCCAGCGTAATGAGCACCGAGCACCCAGCACCCTGAGTACTGAGCACCCAGCACCCTGAGCACTGAGCACCCAGCACCCTGAGTACTGAGCACTGAGCACCCCGAATACTGAGCACCGGGCACCCCGAGCACTAAGCACCCAGCACCCCAAGCACCGAGCACCCAGCACCCTGAGCACTGAGCACCCAGCACCCTGAGCACTGAGCACCCAGCACCCTGAGTACTGAGCACTGAGCACCCAGCACCCCGAGCACTGAGCACCCAGCACCCTGAGTACTGAGCACTGAGCACCCAGCACTCTGAGCACTGAGCACCCAGCACCCGAGTACTGATCACCCAGCACCCTGAGTACTGAGCACCCAGAACCCTGAGTACTGAGCACCCAGCACCCCGAGTACTGAGCACCCAGCACCCTGAGCACTGAGCACCCAGCACCCTGAGCACTGAGCACCCAGCACCCCGAGCACTGCGCACCCAGCACCCTGAGTACTGAGCACCCAGCACCTGAGCACTGAGCACCCACCACCCTGAGCACTGAGCACCCAGCACCCTGAGCACTGAGCACCAAGCACCCTGAGTAGTGAGTACACAACGTACTGAGCACCGAGCACCCCGAGCACTGAGCACCCAGCACCCCGAGCACTGAGCACCCAGCGCCCCGAGCACTGAGCACCCAGAACCCTGAGCACTGAGCACCCAGCACCCCGAGCACTGAGAACCCAGCACCCCGAGCACTGAGCACCCAGCAACCCGAGCACTGAGCACCCAGCACCCTGAGTACTGAGCACCCAGCACCCTGAGTACTGAGCACCCAGTACCCTGAGCACCCAGCACCCTGAGTACTGAGCACCCAACACCCCAAGCACTGAGCACCCTGAGTACTGAGCACCCAGCACCCTGAGTAATGAGCACCCAGCACCCCGAGCACTGAGCACCCAGCACCCTGAGTACTGCGCACCCAGCACCCTGAGCACTGAGCACCCAGCACCCTGAGTACTGAGCACCGAGCAAACCGAGTACTGAGCACCCAGCACCCCGAGCACTGAGCACCCAGCACCCCGAGCACTGAGCACCCAGCAACCCGAGCAATGAGCACCCAGCACACCGAGCACTGAGCACCCAGCACCCCGAGCATTGCACACCCAGCACCCCGAGCACCGAGCACCCTGAGCACTGAGCACCCAGCACCCTGAGCACTGTGCACCCAGCACCCTGAGTACTGAGCACCCTGCACCCCGAGCACTGAGCACCCTGAGTACTGAGCACTGAGCACCCTGAGTACTGAGCACTGAGCTCCCTGAGTACTGAGCACCCAGCACCCTGAATACTGAGCACACAGCACCCTGAGCACTGAGCACCGAGCACCCTGAGCACTGAGCACCCAGCACCCCGAGCAGTGAGCTCCCAGCACCCTGAGCCCTGAGCACCCTGAGTACTGAGCACTGAGCACCCTGAGTACTGATCACTGAGCACCCTGAGTACTGAGCACCCAGCACCCTTAGCAATGAGCACCCTGAGTACTGAGCACCGAGCACCTCGAGCACTGAGCACCCAGCACCCGGAGTACTGATCACCCAGCACCCTGAGTACTAAGCACCAAGCACCCTGAGTACTGAGCACCCAATACCCTGATCACTGAACACCCAGCACCCTGAGTACTGAGCACCACGAGCACTGAGCACCCAGCATACTGAGTACTGAGCACCCAGCACCCTGAGCACTGAGCACCCAGCACCCTGAGCACTGAGCACACAGCACCCTGAGTACTGAGCACCGAGCACCCCGAGCACTGAGCACCCAGCACCCTGAGCACTGAGCACCCTTAGTACTGAGCACTGAGCACCCTGAGTACTGAGCACTGAGCACCTTGAATACTGAGCACCCAGCACCCTGAGTACTGAGCACCCAGCACCCCGAGCAGTGAGCACCCAGCACCCTGAGCCCTGAGCACCCTGAGTACTGATCACTGAGCACCCTGAGTACTGAGCACTGAGCACCCTGTGTACTGAGCACCCAGCACCCTGAGCAATGAGCAAACTGAGTACTGAGCACCCAGCACCCCGAGCACTGAGCACCCAGCACCCTGAGTACTGAGCACCCAGCACCCTGAGTACTGAGCACCCAGCGTAATGAGCACCGAGCACCCAGCACCCTGAGTACTGAGCACCCAGCACCCTGAGCACTGAGCACCCAGCACCCTGAGTACTGAGCACTGAGCACCCCGAATACTGAGCACCGGGCACCCCGAGCACTAAGCACCCAGCACCCCAAGCACCGAGCACCCAGCACCCTGAGCACTGAGCACCCAGCACCCTGAGCACTGAGCACCCAGCACCCTGAGTACTGAGCACTGAGCACCCAGCACCCCGAGCACTGAGCACCCAGCACCCTGAGTACTGAGCACTGAGCACCCAGCACTCTGAGCACTGAGCACCCAGCACCCGAGTACTGATCACCCAGCACCCTGAGTACTGAGCACCCAGAACCCTGAGTACTGAGCACCCAGCACCCCGAGTACTGAGCACCCAGCACCCTGAGCACTGAGCACCCAGCACCCTGAGCACTGAGCACCCAGCACCCCGAGCACTGCGCACCCAGCACCCTGAGTACTGAGCACCCAGCACCTGAGCACTGAGCACCCACCACCCTGAGCACTGAGCACCCAGCACCCTGAGCACTGAGCACCAAGCACCCTGAGTAGTGAGTACACAACGTACTGAGCACCGAGCACCCCGAGCACTGAGCACCCAGCACCCCGAGCACTGAGCACCCAGCGCCCCGAGCACTGAGCACCCAGAACCCTGAGCACTGAGCACCCAGCACCCCGAGCACTGAGAACCCAGCACCCCGAGCACTGAGCACCCAGCAACCCGAGCACTGAGCACCCAGCACCCTGAGTACTGAGCACCCAGCACCCTGAGTACTGAGCACCCAGTACCCTGAGCACCCAGCACCCTGAGTACTGAGCACCCAACACCCCAAGCACTGAGCACCCTGAGTACTGAGCACCCAGCACCCTGAGTAATGAGCACCCAGCACCCCGAGCACTGAGCACCCAGCACCCTGAGTACTGCGCACCCAGCACCCTGAGCACTGAGCACCCAGCACCCTGAGTACTGAGCACCGAGCAAACCGAGTACTGAGCACCCAGCACCCCGAGCACTGAGCACCCAGCACCCCGAGCACTGAGCACCCAGCAACCCGAGCAATGAGCACCCAGCACACCGAGCACTGAGCACCCAGCACCCCGAGCATTGCACACCCAGCACCCCGAGCACCGAGCACCCTGAGCACTGAGCACCCAGCACCCTGAGCACTGTGCACCCAGCACCCTGAGTACTGAGCACCCTGCACCCCGAGCACTGAGCACCCTGAGTACTGAGCACTGAGCACCCTGAGTACTGAGCACTGAGCTCCCTGAGTACTGAGCACCCAGCACCCTGAATACTGAGCACACAGCACCCTGAGCACTGAGCACCGAGCACCCTGAGCACTGAGCACCCAGCACCCCGAGCAGTGAGCTCCCAGCACCCTGAGCCCTGAGCACCCTGAGTACTGAGCACTGAGCACCCTGAGTACTGATCACTGAGCACCCTGAGTACTGAGCACCCAGCACCCTTAGCAATGAGCACCCTGAGTACTGAGCACCGAGCACCTCGAGCACTGAGCACCCAGCACCCGGAGTACTGATCACCCAGCACCCTGAGTACTAAGCACCAAGCACCCTGAGTACTGAGCACCCAATACCCTGATCACTGAACACCCAGCACCCTGAGTACTGAGCACCACGAGCACTGAGCACCCAGCATACTGAGTACTGAGCACCCAGCACCCTGAGCACTGAGCACCCAGCACCCTGAGCACTGAGCACACAGCACCCTGAGTACTGAGCACCGAGCACCCCGAGCACTGAGCACCCAGCACCCTGAGCACTGAGCACCCTTAGTACTGAGCACTGAGCACCCTGAGTACTGAGCACTGAGCACCTTGAATACTGAGCACCCAGCACCCTGAGTACTGAGCACCCAGCACCCCGAGCAGTGAGCACCCAGCACCCTGAGCCCTGAGCACCCTGAGTACTGATCACTGAGCACCCTGAGTACTGAGCACTGAGCACCCTGTGTACTGAGCACCCAGCACCCTGAGCAATGAGCAAACTGAGTACTGAGCACCCAGCACCCTGAGCACTGAGCACCGAGCACCTCGAGCACTGAGCACCCAGCACCCGGAGTACTGTGCACCCAGCACCCTGAGTACTAAGGACCAAGCACCCTGAGTACTGAGCACCCAATACCCTGAGCACTGAACACCCAGCACCCTGAGTACTGAGCACCCCGAGCACTGAGCACCCAGCATACTGAGTACTGAGCACCCAGCACCCTGAGTACTGAGCACCCAGCACCCTGAGCACTGAGCACCCAGCACCCTGAGTACTGAGCATCCAGCACCCTGAGCACTGAGCACCCTGAGTACTGAGCACCCAGCACCCTGAGCACTGAGCACCCAGCACCCCGAGCACTGAGCACCCAGCACCCAGTGCACTGAGCACTGAGCACCCTGAGTACTGAGCACTGAGCACCCTGAGCACTGAGCACCCTGCACCCTGAGTACTGAGCACCCAGCACCCTGAGCACTGAGGAAAGAGCACCCTGAGTACTAAGCACCCAGCACCCTGAGTACTGAGCACCCAGCACCCTGAGCACTGAGCACCCAGCACGCTGAGTACTGAGCACTGAGCACCCTGAGTACTGAGCACTGAGCACCCTGAGCACTGAGCACCCAGCACGCTGAAAACTGAGCACTGAGCACCCTGAGCACTGAGCACCCAGCACCCTGAGTACTGAGCACCGAGCACCCTGAGTACTGAGCACCCAGCACTCTGAGCACTGAGTACCCAGCACCCTGAGCACTGAGACACCCAGCACCCCGAGCACTGAGCACCCAGCACCCCGAGCACTGAGCACCCTGCACCCCGAGCACTGAGCCTGAGCACCCTGAATACTGAGCACTGAGCACCCTGAGTACTGAGCACCGAGCACCCTGAGTACTGAGCACCCAGCACACCGAGCACTGAGCACCGAGCACCCTGAGCACTGAGCACCCAGCACCCTGAGTACTAAGCACCCAGCACCCTGAGTACTGAGCACCCAGCACCCTGAGTACTGAGCTCCCAGCACCCTGAGTACTGAGCACCCAGCGTAATGAGCACCGAGCACCCCGAGCACTGAGCACCCAGCACCCTGAGTACTGAGCACCCAGCACCCTGAGCACTGAGCAGCCAGCACCCTGAGTACTGAGCACCGAGCACCCTGAGTACTGAGCACCCAGCACCCTGAGTACTGAGCACCCAGCTCCCTGAGTACTGAGGACCCAGCGTACTGAGTACCGAGCACCCAGCACCCTGAGTACTGAGCACCCAGCACCCTGAGCACTGAGCACCCAGCACCCTGAGTACTGAGCACTGAGCACCCCGAGTACTGAGCACCCAGCACCGTGAGCACTGAGCACCCAGAACCCAGAGCACTGAGCACCCAGCACCCTGAGTACTGAGCACTGAGCACCCAGCACCCTGAGCACTGAGCACCCAGCACCCTGAGTACTGAGCACTGAGCACCCAGCACCCCGAGCACTGATCACCCAGCACCCTGAGCACTGAGCACCCAGCACCCGAGTACTGAGCACCCAGCACCCCGAGCACTGATCACCCAGCACCCTGAGCACTGAGCACCCAGCACCTGAGTACTGAGCACCCAGCACCCTGAGTACTGAGCACCCAGCTCCCTGCGTACTGAGCACCCAGCACCCACAGTACTGAGCACCCAGCAACCTGAGAACCGAGCAGCCAGCACCCCGAGCGCTGAGCACCCAGCACCCTGAGCACTGAGCACCCAGCACCCTGAGTACTGAGCACTGAGCACCCCGAGTACTGAGCAAACAGCACCCTGAGCACTGAGCACCCAGCACCCTGAGTACTGAGCACCCAGCACCCTGAGCACTGAGCACCCAGCACCCTGAGTACTGAGCACTGAGCACCCCGAGTACTGAGCACCCAGCACCCTGAGCACTGAGCACCCAGCACCCTGAGTACTGAGCACCCTGCACCCTGAGTACTGAGCACCCAGCACCCTGAGCACTGAGCAAACAGCACCCTGAGTACTAAGCATCCAACACCCCAAGCACTGAGCACCATGAGTACTGAGCACCCAGCACCCCAAGCACTGAGCACCCCGAGCACTGAGCAGCCAGCACCCTGAGTACTGAGCACCGAGCACCCTGAGTACTGAGCAGCCAGCACCCTGAGTACTGAGCACCCAGCATACTGAGCACCGAGCACCCAGCACCCTAAGTACTGAGCAAACCGCACCCTGAGCACTGAGCACCCAGCACCCTGAGAACTGAGCACCGAGCACCCTGAGTACTGAGCACCCAGCACCCTGAGCACTGAGCACCCAGCACCCTGAGCACTGAGCACCCAGCATACTGAGTACTGAGCACCCAGCACCCTGAGTACTGAGCACCCAGCACCCTGAGCACTGAGAACCCAGCACCCTCAGTACTGAGCATCCAGCACCCTGAGCACTGAGCAGCCAGCACCCTGAGTACTGAGCACTGAGCACCCAGCACCCCGAGCACTGAGCACCCAGCACCCTGTGTACTGAGCACTGAGTACCCAGCACCCTGAGCACTGAGCACATAGCACCCTGAGCACTGAGCACCCTGAGTACTGAGCACCCAGCACCCTGAGCACTGAGCACCCAGCACCCCGAGCACTGAGCACCCAACACCCAGAGCACTGAGCACTGAGCACCCTGAGTACTGAGCACTGAGCACCCTGAGCACTGAGCACCCAGCACCCCGAGCACCGAGTACCCTGAGTACTAAGCACCGAGCACCCTGAGCACTGAGCACCCAGCACCCTGAGCACTGAGCACCCAGCACCCTGAGTACTGAGCATCCAGCACCCCGAGCACTGAGCAACCTGAGTACTGAGCACCCAGCACCCTGAGCACTGAGCACCCAGCACCCCGAGCACTGAGCACCCAGCACCCAGAGCCCTGAGCACTGAGCACCCTGAGTACTGAGCACTGAGCACCCTGAGCACTGAGCACCCTGCACCCTGAGTACTGAGCACCCAGCACCCTGAGCACTGAGGACCGAGCACCCTGAGTACTAAGCACCCAGCACCCTGAGTACTGAGCACCCAGCACCCTGAGCACTGAGCACCCAGCACGCTGAGTACTGAGCACTGAGCACCCTGAGTACTGAGCACCGAGCACCCTGAGCACTGAGCACCCAGCACGCTGAAAACTGAGCACTGAGCACCCTGAGCACTGAGCACCCAGCACCCAGAGTACTGAGCACCGAGCACCCTGAGTACTGAGCACCCAGCACTCTGAGCACTGAGTACCCAGCACCCTGAGCACTGAGACACCCAGCACCCCGAGCACTGTGCACCCAGCACCCCGAGCACTGAGCACCCTGCACCCCGAGCACTGAGCCTGAGCACCCTTAGTACTGAGCACTGAGCACCCTGAGTACTGAGCACCGAGCAACCTGAGTACTGAGCACCCAGCACCCCGAGCACTGAGCACCGAGCACCCTGAGCACTGAGCACCCAGCACCCTGAGTACTAAGCACCCAGCACCCGGAGTACTGAGCACCCAGCACCCTGAGTACTGAGCACCCAGCACCCTGAGTACTGAGCACACAGCGTAATGAGCACCGAGCACCCCGAGCACTGAGCACCCAGCACCCTGAGTACTGAGCACCCAGCACCCTGAGCACTGAGCACCCAGCACCCTGAGTACTGAGCAACGAGCACCCTGAGTACTGACCACCCAGCACCCTGAGTACTGAGCACCCAGCTCCCTGAGTACTGAGGACCCAGCGTACTGAGCACCGAGCACCCAGCACCCTGAGTACAGAGCACCCAGCACCCTGAGCAATGAGCACCCAGCACCCTGAGTACTGAGCACTGAGCACCCCGAGTACTGAGCACCGAGCACCCCGAGCACTGTGCACCCAGAACCCCGAGCACCGAGCACCCTGAGTACTGAGCACCCAGCACCCTGAGCACTGAGCACCCAGCACCTTGAGCACTGAGCACCCAGCACCCTGAGCACTGAGCACCCAGCACCCTGAGTACTGAGCACCGAGCACCCCGAGCACTGAGCACCCAGCACCCTGAGCACTGAGCACCCTTAGTACTGAGCACTGAGCATCCTGAGTACTGAGCACTGAACACCTTGAGTACTGTGCACCCAGCTCCCTGAGTACTGAGCACCCAGCACCCCGAGTACTGAGCATCCAGAACCCTGAGTACTGAGCACCCAGCACCCTGAGCAATGATCACCCTGAGTACTGAGCACCCAGCACCTTGAGCACTGAGCACCGAGCACCCCGAGCACTGAGCACCCAGCACCCGGAGTACTGAGCACCCAGCACCCTGAGTACTAAGCACCGAGCACTCTGAGTACTGAGCACCCAGCACCCCGAGCACTGAGCACCCAGCACCCTGAGTACTGAGCACTGAGCACACAGCACCCCGAGCACTGAGCACCCAGCACCCTGTGTACTGAGCACTGAGTACCCAGTACCCCGAGCACTGAGACCCAGCACCCTGAGCACTGAGCACCCAGCACCCCGAGTACTGAGCACCCAGCACCCCGAGCACTGAGCACCCAGCACCCCGAGCACTGAGCACCCAGCACCCCCAGCAATGAGCACCCAGCACCCTGAGTACTGAGCACACAGCACCCCGAGTACTGAGCACCCAGCAATCTGAGAACCGAGCAGGGAGCACCCCGAGGGCTGAGCACCCAGCACCCTGAGCACTGAGCACCCAGCACCCTGAGTACTGAGCACTGAGCACCCCGAGTACTGAGCACCCAGAACCCCGAGCACTGAGCACCCAGCACCCTGAGTACTGAGCACCCAACACCCTGAGTACTGAGCACCCAACACCCTGAGCACTGAGCACCCAGCACCCTGAGTAGTAAGCACCCAACACCCCAAGCACTGAGCACCCTGAGTACTGAGCACCCAGCACCTCAAGCACTGAGCACCCCGAGCACTGAGCAGCCAGCACCCTGAGTACTGAGCACCGAGCACCCTGAGTACTGAGCAGCCAGCACCCTGAGTACTGAGCACCCAGCATACTGAGCACCGAGCACCCAGCACCCTGAGTACTGAGCACACAGCACCCTGAGCACTGAGCACCCAGCACCCTGAGTACTGAGCACCGAGCACCCTGAGTACTGAGCACCCAGCTCCCTGAGTACTGAGGACCCAGCGTACTGAGCACCGAGCACCCAGCACCCTGAGTACAGAGCACCCAGCACCCTGAGCAATGAGCACCCAGCACCCTGAGTACTGAGCACTGAGCACCCCGAGTACTGAGCACCGAGCACCCCGAGCACTGTGCACCCAGAACCCCGAGCACCGAGCACCCTGAATACTGAGCACCCAGCACCCTGAGCACTGAGCACCCAGCACCCTGAGCACTGAGCACCCAGCACCCTGAGCACTGAGCACACAGCACCCTGAGTACTGAGCACCGAGCACCCCGAGCACTGAGCACCCAGCACCCTGAGCACTGAGCACCCTTAGTACTGAGCACCCAGCACCCTGAGTACTGAGCACTGAGCACCCAGCACCCCGAGCACTGAGCACCAAGCACCCTGTGTACTGAGCTCTGAGTACCCAGCACCCCGAGCACTGAGCACCCAGCACCCTGAGCACTGAGCACCCTGAGTACTGAGCACCCAGCACCCTGAGAACTGAGCACCCAGCACCCCGAGCACTGAGCACCCAGCACCCAGAGCACTGAGCACTGAGAACCGTGAGTACTGAGCACTGAGCAACCTGAGCACTGAGCACCGAGCACCCTGAGTACTGCCCACTGAGCACCCAACACCCCAAGCACTGAGCACCCTGTGCACTGAGCACCCAGCACCCCAAGCACTGAGCACCCTGAGTACTGAGCACCCAGCACCCTGAGTAATGAGCACCCAGCACCCCGAGCACTGAGCACCCAGCACCCTGAGCACTGAGCACCCAGCACGCTGAGTACTGAGCACTGAGCACCCTGAGTACTGAGCACCAAGCACCCTGAGCACTGAGCACCCAGCACGCTGAGAACTGAGCACTGAGCACCCTGAGCACTGAGCACCCAGCACCCTGAGTACTGAGCACTGAGCACCCAGAGTACTGAGCACCCAGCACTCTGAGCACTGAGCACCCAGCACCCCGAGCACTGAGCACCCAGCACCCCGAGCACTGAGCACCCTGCACCCCGAGCACCGAGCACCCTGAGTACTGAGCACCCAGCACCCTGAGCACTGAGCACCCAGCACCCTGAGCACTGAGCACCCAGCACCCTGAGCACTGAGCACCCAGCACCCTGAGTACCGAGCACCGAGCACCCCGAGCACTGAGCACCCAGCACACTGAGCACTGAGCACCATTAGTACTGAGCACTGAGCACCCTGAGTATTGAGCAATGAGCACCTTGAGTACTGAGCACCCAGCACCCTGAGTACTGAGCACCCAGCACCCTGAGCAATGATCACCCTGAGTACTGAGCACCCAGCACCTTGAGCACTGAGCACCGAGCACCCCGAGCACTGAGCACCCAGCACCCGGAGTACTGAGCACCCAGCACCCTGAGTACAAAGCACCGAGCACCCTGAGTACTGAGCACCCAGCACCGTGAGCACTGAACACACAGCACCCTGAGTACTGAGCACCCTGAGCACTGAGCACCCAGCACCCTGAGTACTGAGCACCGAGCACACTGAGCACTGAGCACCCAGCACCCCGAGCACTGAGCACCCAGCACCCTGAGTACTGAGCACCCAGCACCCTGAGTACTGAGCACCCAGCACCCCGAGCACTGAGTACCCAGCACCCTGAGCACTGAGCACCCAGCACCCTGAGCACTGAGCACCCAGCACCCTGAGCACTGAGCACCCAGCACCCTGAGTACTGAGCACTGAGCACCCAGCACCCTGAGTACTGAGCACTGAGCACCCAGCACCCCGAGCACTGAGCACCCAGCACCCTGAGCACTGAGCACCCAGCACCCGAGTACTGAGCACCCAGAACCCTGAGTACTGAGCACCCAGCTCCCTGAGTACTGAGCACCCAGCACCCCGAGTACTGAGCACCCAGCACCCTGAGTACTGAGCACCCAGCACCCCGAGCACTAAGCACCCAGCACCCCGAGCACTGAGCACCCAGCACCCTGTGTACTGAGCACTGAGTACCCAGTACCCCGAGCACTGAGATCCAGCACCCTGAGCACTGAGCACCCAGCACCCCGAGTACTGAGCACCCAGCACCCCGAGCACTGAGCACCCAGCACCCCGAGCACTGAGCACCCAGCACCCCGAGCAATGAGCACCCAGCACCCTGAGTATTGAGCACCCAGCACCCCGAGTACTGAGCACCCAGCAACCTGAGAACGGAGCAGCCAGCACCCCGAGCGCTGAGCACCCAGCACCATGAGCACTGAGCACCCAGCACCCTGAGTACTGAGCACTGAGCACCCCGAGTACTGAGAACCCAGCACCCCGAGCACTGAGCACCGAGCACCCCGAGCACTGAGCAGCCAGCACCCCGAGCACTGTGCACCCAGCACCCCGAGCACTGAGCACCCAGCACCCTGAGCACTGAGCACTGAGCACTGAGCACCCTGAGCACTGAGCACCCAGAACCCTGAGCACTGAGCACCCAGCATCCTGAGCACTGAGTACTGAGCACCCAGCACGCTGAGCACTGAGCACCCAGCACCCTGAGTACTGAGCACTGAGCACCCCGATTACTGAGCACCCAGCACCCTGAGCGCTGAGCAACCAGCACCCTGAGCACTGAGCACCCAGCAACATGAGTACTGAGCACCGAGCACCCTGAGCACCGAGCACCCAGCACCCTGAGTACTGAGCACCCAGCACCCTGAGCACTGAGCACCCAGCACCCTGAGTACTGAGCACCGAGCACCCTGAGTACTGAGCACCCAGCACCTCGAGCACTGAGCACCCAGCACCCTGAGCACTGAGCACCCAGCATACTGAGTACTGAGCACCCAGCACCCTGAGTACTGAGCACCCAGCACCCTGAGCACTGAGCACCCAGCACCCTGAGTACTGAGCATCCAGCACCCCGAGCACTGAGCACCCAGCACCCTGAGTACTGAGCACTGAGCACCCAGCACCCCGAGCACTGAGCACCAAGCACCCTGTGTACTGAGCACTGAGTACCCAGCACCCCGAGCACTGAGCACCCAGCACCCTGAGCACTGAGCACCCTGAGTACTGAGCACCCAGCACCCTGAGCACTGAGCACCCAGCACCCCGAGCACTGAGCACCCAGCACCCAGAGCAATGAGCACTGAGCACCCTGAGTACTGAGCACTGAGCACCCTGAGCACTGAGCACCGAGCACCCTGAGTACTGAGCACTGAGCACCCTGAGCACTGAGCACCCTGCACCCTGAGTACTGAGCACCCAGCACCCTGAGCACTGAGGACCGAGCACCCTGAGTACTAAGCACCCAGCACCCTGAGTACTGAGCACCCAGCACCCTGAGCACTGAGCACCCAGCACGCTGAGTACTGAGCACTGAGCACCCTGAGTAATGAGCACCGAGCACCCTGATCACTGAGCACCCAGCACGCTGAGTACTGAGCACTGAGCACCCTGAGCACTGAGCACCGAGCACCCTGAGTACTGAGCACCGAGCACCCTGAGTACTGAGCACCCAGCACTCTGAGCACTGAGCACCCAGCACCCTGAGTACTGAGCACCCAGAACCCCGAGCACTGAGCACCGAGCACCCTGAGCACTGAGCACCCAGCACCCTGAGTACTAAGCACCCAGGACCCTGAGTACTGAGCACCCAGCACCCTGAGTACTGAGCACCCATCACCCTGAGTACTGAGCACCCAGCGTACTGAGCACCGAGCACCCCGAGCACTGAGCACCCAGCACCCTGAGTACTGAGCACCCAGCACCCTGAGTACTGAGCACCGAGCACCCTGAGTACTGATCACCCAGCACCCTGAGTACTGAGCACCCAGCACCCTGAGTACTGAGCACCCAGCGTACTGAGCACCGAGCACCCAGCACCCTGAGTACTGAGCACCCAGCACCCTGAGCACTGAGCACCCAGCACCCTGAGTACTGAGCACTGAGCACCCCGAGTACTGAGCACCGAGCACACCGAGCACTGAGCACCCAGCACCCCGAGCACAGAGCATCCTGTGTACTGAGCACCCAGCACCCTGAGCACTGAGCACCCAGCACCCTGAGCACTGAGCACCCAGCACCCTGAGCACTGAGCACCCAGCACCCTGAGTACTGAGCACCCAGCACCCTGGGCACTGAGCAACCTTAGTACTGAGCACTGAGCACCCTGAGTACTGAGCACTGAGCACCCTGAATACTGAGCACCCAGCACCCTGAGTACTGAGCACCCAGCACCCTGAGCAATGATCACCCTGAGTACTGAGCACCCAGCACCTTGAACACTGAGCACCGAGCACCCTGAGCACTGAGCAACCAGCACCCGGAGTACTGAGCACCCAGCACCCTGAGTACTAAGCACCGAGCACCCTGAGTACTGAGCACTGAGCACCCCGAGCACTGAGCACCCAGAACCCCGAGCACCGAGCACCCTGAGTACTGAGCACCCAGCACCCTGAGCACTGAACACACAGCACCCTGAGTACAGAAAACCCCGAGCACTGAGCACCCAGCACTCTGAGTACTGAGCACCGAGCACACTGAGCACTGAGCACCCAGCACCCCGAGCACTGAGCACCCAGCACCCTGAGTACTGAGCACCCAGCACCCTGAGTACTGAGCACCCAGCACCCCGAGCACTGAGTACCCAGCACCCTGAGCACTGAGCACCCAGCACCCTGAGCACTGAGCACCCAGCACCCTGAGCACTGAGCACCCAGCACCCTGAGTACTGAGCACTGAGCACCCAGCACCCCGAGCACTGAGCACCCAGCACCCTGAGTACTGAGCACTGAGCACCCAGCACACCGAGCACTGAGCACCCAGCACCCTGAGCACTGAGCACCCAGCACCTGAGTCCTGAGCACCCAGCACCCTGAGTACTGAGCACCCAGCTCCCTGAGTACTGAGCACCCAGCACCCCGAGTACTGAGCACCCAGCATCCTGAGTACTGAGCACCCAGCTCCCCGAGCACTAAGCACACAGCACCCAGAGCACTGAGGACCCAGCACCCTGATCACTGAGCACCCAGCACCCTGAGTACTGAGCACCGAGCACCCTGAGTACTGAGCACCCAGCACCCTGAGCATTTATCACCCAGCACCCTGAGTACTGAGCACCAAGTACCCTGAGTACTGAGCACCCAGCACCCCGAGCACTGAGCACCCAGCACCCTGAGTACTGAGCACTGAGCACACAGCACCCCGAGCACTGAGCACCCAGCACCCTGTGTACTGAGCACTGAGTACCCAGTACCCCGAGCACTGCGACCCAGCACCCTGAGCACTGAGCACCCAGCACCCCGAGTACTGAGCACCCAGCACCCCGAGCACTGAGCACCCAGCACCCTGAGCACTGAGCACCCAGCACCCCGAGCAATGAGCACCCAGCACCCTGAGTACTGAGCACCCAGCACCCCGAGTACTGAGCACCCAGCAACCTGAGCACTGAGCACCCAGCACCCCCAGCAATGAGCACCCAGCACCCTGAGTACTGAGCACCCAGCACCCCGAGTACTGAGCACCCAGCAACCTGAGAACCGAGCAGCCAGCACCCCCAGCAATGAGCACCCAGCATCCTGAGTACTGAGCACCCAGCACCCCCAGCAATGAGCACCCAGCACCCTGAGTACTGAGCACCCAGCACCCCGAGTACTGAGAACCAGCAACCTGAGAACCGAGCAGCCAGCACCCCGAGCGCTGAGCACCCAGCACCCTGAGCACTGAGCACCCAGCACCCTGAGTACTGAGCACTGAGCACCCCGAGTACTGAGCACCCAGCACCCCGAGCACTGAGCACCCAGCACCCTGAGTACTGAGCACCCAGCACCCTGAGTACTGAGCACCCAGCACCCTGAGCACTGAGCACCCAGCACCCTGAGTACTGAGCACTGAGCACCCCGATTACTGAGCACCCAGCACCCTGAGCGCTGAGCACCCAGCACCCTGAGCACTGAGCACCCAGCACCATGAGTACTGAGCACCGAGCACCCTGAGCACCGAGCACCCAGCACCCTGAGTACTGAGCACCCAGCACCCTGAGCACTGAGCACCCAGCACCCTGAGTACTGAGCACCGAGCACCCTGAGTACTGGGCACCCAGCACCTCGAGCACTGAGCACCCAGCACCCTGAGCACTGAGCACCCAGAATACTGAGTACTGAGCACCCAGCACCCTGAGTACTGTGCACCCAGCACCCTGAGCACTGAGCACCCAGCACCCTGAGTACTGAGCATCCAGCACCCCGAGCACTGAGCACCCAGCACCCTGAGTACTGAGCACTGAGCACCCAGCACCCCGAGCACTGAGCACCAAGCACCCTGTGTACTGAGCACTGAGTACCCAGCACCCCGAGCACTGAGCACCCAGCACCCTGAGCACTGAGCACCCTGAGTACTGAGCACCCAGCACCCTGAGCACTGAGCACCCAGCACCCCGAGCACTGAGCACCCAGCACCCAGAGCAATGAGCACTGAGCACACTGAGTACTGAGCACTGAGCACCCTGAGCACTGAGCACCGAGCACCCTGAGTACTGAGCACTGAGCACCCTGAGCACTGAGCACCCTGCACCCTGAGTACTGAGCACCCAGCACCCTGAGCACTGAGGACCGAGCACCCTGAGTACTAAGCACCCAGCACCCTGAGTACTGAGCACCCAGCACCCTGAGCACTGAGCACCCAGCACGCTGAGTACTGAGCACTGAGCACCCTGAGTAATGAGCACCGAGCACCCTGATCACTGAGCACCCAGCACGCTGAGTACTGAGCACTGAGCACCCTGAGCACTGAGCACCCAGCACCCTGAGTACTGAGCACCGAGCACCCTGAGTACTGAGCACCCAGCACTCTGAGCACTGAGCACCCAGCACCCTGAGCACTGAGACACCCAGCACCCCGAGCACTGAGCACAAAGCACCCCGAGCACTGAGCACCCTGCACCCTGAGCACTGAGCCAGAGCACCCTGAGTACTGAGCACTGAGCACCCTGAGTACTGAGCACCGAGCACCCTGAGTACTGAGCACCCAGAACCCCGAGCACTGAGCACCGAGCACCCTGAGCACTGAGCAGCCAGCACCCTGAGTACTAAGCACCCAGGACCCGGAGTACTGAGCACCCAGCACCCTGAGTACTGAGCACCCATCACCCTGAGTACTGAGCACCCAGCGTACTAAGCACCGAGCACCCCGAGCACTGAGCACCCAGCACCCTGAGTACTGAGCACCCAGCACCCTGAGCACTGAGCACCCAGCACCCTGAGTACTGAGCACCGAGCACCCTGAGTACTGATCACCCAGCACCCTGAGTACTGAGCACCCAGCACCCTGAGTACTGAGCACCCAGCGTACTGAGCACCGAGCACCCAGCACCCTGAGTACTGAGCACCCAGCACCCTGAGCACTGAGCACCCAGCACCCTGAGTACTGAGCACTGAGCACCCCGAGTACTGAGCACCGAGCACACCGAGCACTGAGCACCCAGCACCCCGAGCACAGAGCATCCTGTGTACTGAGCACACAGCACCCTGAGCACTGAGCACCCAGCACCCTGAGCACTGAGCACCCAGCACCCTGAGCACTGAGCACCCAGCACCCTGAGTACTGAGCACCCAGCACCCTGGGCACTGAGCAACCTTAGTACTGAGCACTGAGCACCCTGAGTACTGAGCACTGAGCACCCTGAATACTGAGCACCCAGCACCCTGAGTACTGAGCACCCAGCACCCTGAGCAATGATCACCCTGAGTACTGAGCACCCAGCACCTTGAACACTGAGCACCGAGCACCCTGAGCACTGAGCAACCAGCACCCGGAGTACTGAGCACCCAGCACCCTGAGTACTAAGCACCGAGCACCCTGAGTACTGAGCACTGAGCACCCCGAGCACTGAGCACCCAGAACCCCGAGCACCGAGCACCCTGAGTACTGAGCACCCAGCACCCTGAGCACTGAACACACAGCACCCTGAGTACAGAAAACCCCGAGCACTGAGCACCCAGCACTCTGAGTACTGAGCACCGAGCACACTGAGCACTGAGCACCCAGCACCCCGAGCACTGAGCACCCAGCACCCTGAGTACTGAGCACCCAGCACCCTGAGTACTGAGCACCCAGCACCCCGAGCACTGAGTACCCAGCACCCTGAGCACTGAGCACCCAGCACCCTGAGCACTGAGCACCCAGCACCCTGAGCACTGAGCACCCAGCACCCTGAGTACTGAGCACTGAGCACCCAGCACCCCGAGCACTGAGCACCCAGGACCCTGAGTACTGAGCACTGAGCACCCAGCACACCGAGCACTGAGCACCCAGCACCCTGAGCACTGAGCACCCAGCACCTGAGTCCTGAGCACCCAGCACCCTGAGTACTGAGCACCCAGCTCCCTGAGTACTGAGCACCCAGCACCCCGAGTACTGAGCACCCAGCATCCTGAGTACTGAGCACCCAGCTCCCCGAGCACTAAGCACACAGCACCCAGAGCACTGAGGACCCAGCACCCTGATCACTGAGCACCCAGCACCCTGAGTACTGAGCACCGAGCACCCTGAGTACTGAGCACCCAGCACCCTGAGCATTTATCACCCAGGACCCTGAGTACTGAGCACCAAGTACCCTGAGTACTGAGCACCCAGCACCCCGAGCACTGAGCACCCAGCACCCTGAGTACTGAGCACTGAGCACACAGCACCCCGAGCACTGAGCACCCAGCACCCTGTGTACTGAGCACTGAGTACCCAGTACCCCGAGCACTGCGACCCAGCACCCTGAGCACTGAGCACCCAGCACTCCGAGTACTGAGCACCCAGCACCCCGAGCACTGAGCACCCAGCACCCTGAGCACTGAGCACCCAGCACCCCGAGCAATGAGCACCCAGCACCCTGAGTACTGAGCACCCAGCACCCCGAGTACTGAGCACCCAGCAACCTGAGCACTGAGCACCCAGCACCCCCAGCAATGAGCACCCAGCACCCTGAGTACTGAGCACCCAGCACCCCGAGTACTGAGCACCCAGCAACCTGAGAACCGAGCAGCCAGCACCCCCAGCAATGAGCACCCAGCATCCTGAGTACTGAGCACCCAGCACCCCCAGCAATGAGCACCCAGCACCCTGAGTACTGAGCACCCAGCACCCCGAGTACTGAGAACCCAGCAACCTGAGAACCGAGCAGCCAGCACCCCGAGCGCTGAGCACCCAGCACCCTGAGCACTGAGCACCCAGCACCCTGAGTACTGAGCACTGAGCACCCCGAGTACTGAGCACCCAGCACCCCGAGCACTGAGCACCCAGCACCCTGAGTACTGAGCACCCAGCACCCTGAGTACTGAGCACCCAGCACCCTGAGCACTGAGCACCCAGCACCCTGAGTACTGAGCACTGAGCACCCCGATTACTGAGCACCCAGCACCCTGAGCGCTGAGCACCCAGCACCCTGAGCACTGAGCACCCAGCACCATGAGTACTGAGCACCGAGCACCCTGAGCACCGAGCACCCAGCACCCTGAGTACTGAGCACCCAGCACCCTGAGCACTGAGCACCCAGCACCCTGAGTACTGAGCACCGAGCACCCTGAGTACTGGGCACCCAGCACCTCGAGCACTGAGCACCCAGCACCCTGAGCACTGAGCACCCAGAATACTGAGTACTGAGCACCCAGCACCCTGAGTACTGTGCACCCAGCACCCTGAGCACTGAGCACCCAGCACCCTGAGTACTGAGCATCCAGCACCCCGAGCACTGAGCACCCAGCACCCTGAGTACTGAGCACTGAGCACCCAGCACCCCGAGCACTGAGCACCAAGCACCCTGTGTACTGAGCACTGAGTACCCAGCACCCCGAGCACTGAGCACCCAGCACCCTGAGCACTGAGCACCCTGAGTACTGAGCACCCAGCACCCTGAGCACTGAGCACCCAGCACCCCGAGCACTGAGCACCCAGCACCCAGAGCAATGAGCACTGAGCACACTGAGTACTGAGCACTGAGCACCCTGAGCACTGAGCACCGAGCACCCTGAGTACTGAGCACTGAGCACCCTGAGCACTGAGCACCCTGCACCCTGAGTACTGAGCACCCAGCACCCTGAGCACTGAGGACCGAGCACCCTGAGTACTAAGCACCCAGCACCCTGAGTACTGAGCACCCAGCACCCTGAGCACTGAGCACCCAGCACGCTGAGTACTGAGCACTGAGCACCCTGAGTAATGAGCACCGAGCACCCTGATCACTGAGCACCCAGCACGCTGAGTACTGAGCACTGAGCACCCTGAGCACTGAGCACCCAGCACCCTGAGTACTGAGCACCGAGCACCCTGAGTACTGAGCACCCAGCACTCTGAGCACTGAGCACCCAGCACCCTGAGCACTGAGACACCCAGCACCCCGAGCACTGAGCACAAAGCACCCCGAGCACTGAGCACCCTGCACCCTGAGCACTGAGCCAGAGCACCCTGAGTACTGAGCACTGAGCACCCTGAGTACTGAGCACCGAGCACCCTGAGTACTGAGCACCCAGAACCCCGAGCACTGAGCACCGAGCACCCTGAGCACTGAGCAGCCAGCACCCTGAGTACTAAGCACCCAGGACCCGGAGTACTGAGCACCCAGCACCCTGAGTACTGAGCACCCATCACCCTGAGTACTGAGCACCCAGCGTACTAAGCACCGAGCACCCCGAGCACTGAGCACCCAGCACCCTGAGTACTGAGCACCCAGCACCCTGAGCACTGAGCACCCAGCACCCTGAGTACTGAGCACCGAGCACCCTGAGTACTGATCACCCAGCACCCTGAGTACTGAGCACCCAGCACCCTGAGTACTGAGCACCCAGCGTACTGAGCACCGAGCACCCAGCACCCTGAGTACTGAGCACCCAGCACCCTGAGCACTGAGCACCCAGCACCCTGAGTACTGAGCACTGAGCACCCCGAGTACTGAGCACCGAGCACACCGAGCACTGAGCACCCAGCACCCCGAGCACAGAGCATCCTGTGTACTGAGCACACAGCACCCTGAGCACTGAGCACCCAGCACCCTGAGCACTGAGCACCCAGCACCCTGAGCACTGAGCACCCAGCACCCTGAGTACTGAGCACCCAGCACCCTGGGCACTGAGCAACCTTAGTACTGAGCACTGAGCACCCTGAGTACTGAGCACTGAGCACCCTGAATACTGAGCACCCAGCACCCTGAGTACTGAGCACCCAGCACCCTGAGCAATGATCACCCTGAGTACTGAGCACCCAGCACCTTGAACACTGAGCACCGAGCACCCTGAGCACTGAGCAACCAGCACCCGGAGTACTGAGCACCCAGCACCCTGAGTACTAAGCACCGAGCACCCTGAGTACTGAGCACTGAGCACCCCGAGCACTGAGCACCCAGAACCCCGAGCACCGAGCACCCTGAGTACTGAGCACCCAGCACCCTGAGCACTGAACACACAGCACCCTGAGTACAGAAAACCCCGAGCACTGAGCACCCAGCACTCTGAGTACTGAGCACCGAGCACACTGAGCACTGAGCACCCAGCACCCCGAGCACTGAGCACCCAGCACCCTGAGTACTGAGCACCCAGCACCCTGAGTACTGAGCACCCAGCACCCCGAGCACTGAGTACCCAGCACCCTGAGCACTGAGCACCCAGCACCCTGAGCACTGAGCACCCAGCACCCTGAGCACTGAGCACCCAGCACCCTGAGTACTGAGCACTGAGCACCCAGCACCCCGAGCACTGAGCACCCAGCACCCTGAGTACTGAGCACTGAGCACCCAGCACACCGAGCACTGAGCACCCAGCACCCTGAGCACTGAGCACCCAGCACCTGAGTCCTGAGCACCCAGCACCCTGAGTACTGAGCACCCAGCTCCCTGAGTACTGAGCACCCAGCACCCCGAGTACTGAGCACCCAGCATCCTGAGTACTGAGCACCCAGCTCCCCGAGCACTAAGCACACAGCACCCAGAGCACTGAGGACCCAGCACCCTGATCACTGAGCACCCAGCACCCTGAGTACTGAGCACCGAGCACCCTGAGTACTGAGCACCCAGCACCCTGAGCACTGATCACCCAGCACCCTGAGTACTGAGCACCAAGTACCCTGAGCACTGAGCACCCAGCACCCCGAGTACTGAGCACCCAGCACCCCGAGCACTGAGCACCCAGCACCCTGAGCACTGAGCACCCAGCACCCCGAGCAATGAGCACCCAGCACCCTGAGTACTGAGCACCCAGCACCCCGAGTACTGAGCACCCAGCACCCCAAGCACTGAGCACCCCGAGCACTGAGCAGCCAGCACCCTGAGTACTGAGCACCGATCACCCTGAGTACTGAGCAGCCAGCACCCTGAGTACTGAGCACCCAGCATACTGAGCACCGAGCACCCAGCACCCTGATTACTGAGCACACAGCACCCTGAGCACTGAGCACCCAGCACCCTTAGTACTGAGCACCGAGCACCCTGAGTACTGAGCACCCAGCACCCCGAGCACTGAGCACCCAGCACCCTGAGCACTGAGCACCCAGCATACTGCGTACTGAGCACCCAGCACCCTGAGTACTGAGCACCCAGCACCCTGAGCACTGAGCACCCAGCACCCTGAGTACTGAGCATCCAGCACCCCGAGCACTGAGCACCCAGCACCCTGAGTACTGAGCACTGAGCACCCAGCACCCCGAGCACTGAGCACCCAGCACCCTGTGTACTGAGCACTGAGTACCCAGCACCCCGAGCACTGAGCACCCAGCACCCTGAGCACTGAGCACCCTGAGTACTGAGCACCCAGCACCCTGAGCACTGAGCACCCAGCACGCCGAGCACTGAGCACCCAGCACCCAGAGCACTGAGCACTGAGCACCCTGAGTACTGAGCACTGAGCACCCTGAGCACTGAGCACCGAGCACCCTGAGTACTGAGCACTGAGCAACCAACACCCCAAGCACTGAGCACCCTGAGCACTGAGCGCCCAGCACCCCAAGCACTGAGCACCCTGAGTACTGAGCACCCAGCACCCTGAGTAATGAGCACCCAGCACCCTGAGTACTGAGCACCCAGCTCCCTGAGTACTGAGCACCCAGCACCCCGAGCACTGAGCACCCAGCACCCTGAGTACTGATCACTGAGCACACAGCACCCCGAGCACTGAGCACCTAGCACCCTGTGTACTGAGCACTGAGTACCCAGTACCCCGAGCACTGCGACCCAGCACCCTGAGCACTGAGCACCCAGCACCCCGAGTACTGAGCACCCAGCACCCCGAGCATGGGGCACCCAGCACCCTGAGCACTGAGCACCCAGCACCCCGAGCAATGAGCACCCAGCACCCTGAGGACTGAGCACCGAGCACCCCGAGTACTGAGCACCCAGCAACCTGAGCACTGAGCACCCAGCATACTGAGCACCGAGCACCCAGCACCCTGAGTACTGAGCACACAGCACCCTGAGCACTGAGCACCCAGCACCCTGAGTACTGAGCACCGAGCACCCTGAGTACTGAGCACCCAGCACCCCGAGCACTGAGCACCCAGCACCCTGAGCACTGAGCACCCAGCATACTGAGTACTGAGCACCCAGCACCCTGAGCACTGAGCACCCAGCACCCTGAGCACTGAGCACCCAGCACCCTGAGTACTGAGCACTGAGCACCCAGCACCCCGAGCACTGAGCACCCAGCACCCTGTGTACTGAGCACTGAGTACCCAGCACCCCGAGCACTGAGCACCCAGCACCCTGAGCACTGAGCACCCTGAGTACTGAGCACCCAGCACCCTGAGTACTGAGCACCCAGCACCCCGAGCACTGAGCACCCAGCACCCAGAGCACTGAGCACTGAGCACCCTGAGTACTGAGCACTGAGCACCCTGAGCACTGAGCACCGAGCACCCTGAGTACTGAGCACTGAGCACCCAACACCCCAAGCACTGAGCACCTTGAGCACTGAGCACCCAGCACCCCAAGCACTGAGCACCCTGAGTACTGAGCACCCAGCACCCTGAGTAATGAGCACCCAGCACCCCGAGCTCTGAGCACCCAGCACCCTGAGTACAAAGCACCGAGCAACCTGAGTACTGAGCAGCCAGCACCCTGAGTACTGAGCACCCAGCGTACTGAGCACCGAGCACCCAGCACCCTGAGTACTGAGCACCCAGCACCCTGAGCACTGAGCACCCAGCACCCTGAGTACTGAGCACCGAGCAGCCCGAGTACTGAGCACCCAGAACCCCGAGCACTGAGCACCCAGCACCCTGAGCACTGAGCACCCAGCATACTGCGTACTGAGCACCCAGCACCCTGAGTACTGAGCACCCAGTACCCTGAGCACTGAGCACCCAGCACCCTGAGTACTGAGCATCCAGCTCCCCGAGCACTGAGCACCCAGCACCCTGAGTACTGAGCACTGAGCACCCAGCACCCCGAGCACTGAGCACCCACCACCCTGTGTACTGAGCACTGAGTACCCAGCACCCCGAGCACTGAGCACCCAGCACCCTGAGCACTGAGCACCCTGAGTACTGAGCACCCAGCACCCTGAGCACTGAGCACCCAGCACCCCGAGCACTGAGCACCCAGCACCCTGAGTACTGAGCACCCAGCACCCCGAGCACTGAGCACCCAGCACCCTGAGCACTGAGCACCCAGCATACTGCGTACTGAGCACCCAGCACCCTGAGTACTGAGCACCCAGCACCCTGAGCACTGAGCACCCAGCACCCTGAGTACTGAGCATCCAGCACCCCGAGCACTGAGCACCCAGCACCCTGAGTACTGAGCACTGAGCACCCAGCACCCCGAGCACTGAGCACCCAGCACCCTGTGTACTGAGCACTGAGTACCCAGCACCCCGAGCACTGAGCACCCAGCACCCTGAGCACTGAGCACCCTGAGTACTGAGCACCCAGCACCCTGAGCACTGAGCACCCAGCACGCCGAGCACTGAGCACCCAGCACCCAGAGCACTGAGCACTGAGCACCCTGAGTACTGAGCACTGAGCACCCTGAGCACTGAGCACCGAGCACCCTGAGTACTGAGCACTGAGCAACCAACACCCCAAGCACTGAGCACCCTGAGCACTGAGCGCCCAGCACCCCAAGCACTGAGCACCCTGAGTACTGAGCACCCAGCACCCTGAGTAATGAGCACCCAGCACCCTGAGTACTGAGCACCCAGCTCCCTGAGTACTGAGCACCCAGCACCCCGAGCACTGAGCACCCAGCACCCTGAGTACTGATCACTGAGCACACAGCACCCCGAGCACTGAGCACCTAGCACCCTGTGTACTGAGCACTGAGTACCCAGTACCCCGAGCACTGCGACCCAGCACCCTGAGCACTGAGCACCCAGCACCCCGAGTACTGAGCACCCAGCACCCCGAGCATGGGGCACCCAGCACCCTGAGCACTGAGCACCCAGCACCCCGAGCAATGAGCACCCAGCACCCTGAGGACTGAGCACCGAGCACCCCGAGTACTGAGCACCCAGCAACCTGAGCACTGAGCACCCAGCATACTGAGCACCGAGCACCCAGCACCCTGAGTACTGAGCACACAGCACCCTGAGCACTGAGCACCCAGCACCCTGAGTACTGAGCACCGAGCACCCTGAGTACTGAGCACCCAGCACCCCGAGCACTGAGCACCCAGCACCCTGAGCACTGAGCACCCAGCATACTGAGTACTGAGCACCCAGCACCCTGAGCACTGAGCACCCAGCACCCTGAGCACTGAGCACCCAGCACCCTGAGTACTGAGCACTGAGCACCCAGCACCCCGAGCACTGAGCACCCAGCACCCTGTGTACTGAGCACTGAGTACCCAGCACCCCGAGCACTGAGCACCCAGCACCCTGAGCACTGAGCACCCTGAGTACTGAGCACCCAGCACCCTGAGTACTGAGCACCCAGCACCCCGAGCACTGAGCACCCAGCACCCAGAGCACTGAGCACTGAGCACCCTGAGTACTGAGCACTGAGCACCCTGAGCACTGAGCACCGAGCACCCTGAGTACTGAGCACTGAGCACCCAACACCCCAAGCACTGAGCACCTTGAGCACTGAGCACCCAGCACCCCAAGCACTGAGCACCCTGAGTACTGAGCACCCAGCACCCTGAGTAATGAGCACCCAGCACCCCGAGCTCTGAGCACCCAGCACCCTGAGTACAAAGCACCGAGCAACCTGAGTACTGAGCAGCCAGCACCCTGAGTACTGAGCACCCAGCGTACTGAGCACCGAGCACCCAGCACCCTGAGTACTGAGCACCCAGCACCCTGAGCACTGAGCACCCAGCACCCTGAGTACTGAGCACCGAGCAGCCCGAGTACTGAGCACCCAGAACCCCGAGCACTGAGCACCCAGCACCCTGAGCACTGAGCACCCAGCATACTGCGTACTGAGCACCCAGCACCCTGAGTACTGAGCACCCAGTACCCTGAGCACTGAGCACCCAGCACCCTGAGTACTGAGCATCCAGCTCCCCGAGCACTGAGCACCCAGCACCCTGAGTACTGAGCACTGAGCACCCAGCACCCCGAGCACTGAGCACCCACCACCCTGTGTACTGAGCACTGAGTACCCAGCACCCCGAGCACTGAGCACCCAGCACCCTGAGCACTGAGCACCCTGAGTACTGAGCACCCAGCACCCTGAGCACTGAGCACCCAGCACCCCGAGCACTGAGCACCCAGCACCCAGAGCACTGAGCACTGAGCACCCTGAGTACTGAGCACTGAGCACCCTGAGCACTGAGCACCGAGAACCCTGAGTACTGAGCACAGAGAACCCAACACCCCAAGCACTGAGCACCCTGAGCACTGAGCACCCAGCACCCCAAGCACTGAGCACCCTGAGTACTGAGCACCCAGCACCCTGAGTAATGAGCACCCAGCACCCTGAGTACTGAGCACCCAGCTCCCTGAGTACTGAGCACCCAGCACCCTGAGCACTGAGCACCCAGCACCCTGAGTACTGAGCACTGAGCACACAGCACCCCGAGCACTGAGCACCCAGCACCCTGTGTACTGAGCACTGAGTACCCAGTACCCCGAGCACTGCGACCCAGCACCTTGAGCACTGAGCACCCAGCACCCCGAGTACTGAGCACCCAGCACCCCGAGCATGGGGCACCCAGCACCCTGAGCACTGAGCACCCAGCACCCTGAGTACTGAGCACCGAGCACCCCGAGTACTGAGCACCCAGCAACCTGAGCACTGAGCACCCAGCAACCCCAGCAATGAGCACCCAGCACCCTGAGTACTGAGCACCCAGCACCCCGAGTACTGAGCACTCAGCAACCTGAGAACCGAGCAGCCAGCACCCCCAGCAATGAGCACCCAGCACCCTGAGTACTGAGCACCCAGCACCCCCAGCAATGAGCACCCAGCACCCTGAGTACTGAGCACCCAGCACCCCGAGTACTGAGCATCCAGCAACCTGAGAACCGAGCAGCCAGCACCCCGAGCGCTGAGCACCCAGCACCCTGAGCACTGAGCACCCAGCACCCTGAGTACTGAGCACTGAGCACCCCGAGTACTGAGCACCCAGCACCCCGAGCACTGAGCACCCAGCACCCTGAGTACTGATCACCCAGCCCCCTGAGTACTGAGCACCCAGCACCCTGAGCACTGAGCACCCAGCACCCTGAGTACTAAGCACCCAACACCCCAAGCACTGAGCACCCAGAGTACTGAGCACCCAGCACCCCAAGCACTGAGCACCCCGAGCACTGAGCAGCCAGCACCCTGAGTACTGAGCACCGAGCACCCTGAGTACTGAGCAGCCAGCACCCTGAGTACTGAGCACCCAGCATACTGAGCACCGAGCACCCAGCACCCTGAGTACTGAGCACACAGCACCCTGAGCACTGAGCACCCAGCACCCTGAGTACTGAGCACCGAGCACCCTGAGTACTGAGCACCCAGCACCCCGAGCACTGAGCACCCAGCACCCTGAGCACTGAGCACCCAGCATACTGCGTACTGAGCACCCAGCACTCTGAGCACTGAGCACCCAGCACCCTGAGCACTGAGACACCCAGCACCCCGAGCACTGAGCACAAAGCACCCCGAGCACTGAGCACCCTGCACCCTGAGCACTGAGCCAGAGCACCCTGAGTACTGAGCACTGAGCACCCTGAGTACTGAGCACCGAGCACCCTGAGTACTGAGCACCCAGAACCCCGAGCACTGAGCACCGAGCACCCTGAGCACTGAGCAGCCAGCACCCTGAGTACTAAGCACCCAGGACCCGGAGTACTGAGCACCCAGCACCCTGAGTACTGAGCACCCATCACCCTGAGTACTGAGCACCCAGCGTACTAAGCACCGAGCACCCCGAGCACTGAGCACCCAGCACCCTGAGTACTGAGCACCCAGCACCCTGAGCACTGAGCACCCAGCACCCTGAGTACTGAGCACCGAGCACCCTGAGTACTGATCAACCAGCACCCTGAGTACTGAGCACCCAGCACCCTGAGTACTGAGCACCCAGCGTACTGAGCACCGAGCACCCAGCACCCTGAGTACTGAGCACCCAGCAACCTGAGCACTGAGCACCCAGCACCCTGAGTACTGAGCACTGAGCACCCCGAGTACTGAGCACCGAGCACACCGAGCACTGAGCACCCAGCACCCCGAGCACAGAGCATCCTGTGTACTGAGCACACAGCACCCTGAGCACTGAGCACCCAGCACCCTGAGCACTGAGCACCCAGCACCCTGAGCACTGAGCACCCAGCACCCTGAGTACTGAGCACCCAGCACCCTGGGCACTGAGCAACCTTAGTACTGAGCACTGAGCACCCTGAGTACTGAGCACTGAGCACCCTGAATACTGAGCACCCAGCACCCTGAGTACTGAGCACCCAGCTCCTTGAGCAATGATCACCCTGAGTACTGAGCACCCAGCACCTTGAACACTGAGCACCGAGCACCCTGAGCACTGAGCAACCAGCACCCGGAGTACTGAGCACCCAGCACCCTGAGTACTAAGCACCGAGCACCCTGAGTACTGAGCACTGAGCACCCCGAGCACTGAGCACCCAGAACCCCGAGCACCGAGCACCCTGAGTACTGAGCACCCAGCACCCTGAGCACTGAACACACAGCACCCTGAGTACAGAAAACCCCGAGCACTGAGCACCCAGCACTCTGAGTATTGAGCATCGAGCACACTGAGCACTGAGCACCCAGCACCCCGAGCACTGAGCACCCAGCACCCTGAGTACTGAGCACCCAGCACCCTGAGTACTGAGCACCCAGCACCCCGAGCACTGAGTACCCAGCACCCTGAGCACTGAGCACCCAGCACCCTGAGCACTGAGCACCCAGCACCCTGAGCACTGAGCACCCAGCACCCTGAGTACTGAGCACTGAGCACCCAGCACCCCGAGCACTGAGCACCCAGCACCCTGAGTACTGAGCACTGAGCACCCAGCACACCGAGCACTGAGCACCCAGCACCCTGAGCACTGAGCACCCAGCACCTGAGTCCTGAGCACCCAGCACCCTGAGTACTGAGCACCCAGCTCCCTGAGTACTGAGCACCCAGCACCCCGAGTACTGAGCACCCAGCATCCTGAGTACTGAGCACCCAGCTCCCCGAGCACTAAGCACACAGCACCCAGAGCACTGAGGACCCAGCACCCTGATCACTGAGCACCCAGCACCCTGAGTACTGAGCACCGAGCACCCTGAGTACTGAGCACCCAGCACCCTGAGCACTGATCACCCAGCACCCTGAGTACTGAGCACCAAGTACCCTGAGTACTGAGCACCCAGCACCCCGAGCACTGAGCACCCAGCACCCTGAGTATTGAGCACTGAGCACACAGCACCCCAAGCACTGAGCACCCAGCACCCTGTGTACTGAGCACTGAGTACCCAGTACCCCGAGCACTGCGACCCAGCACCCTGAGCACTGAGCACCCAGCACCCCGAGTACTGAGCACCCAGCACCCCGAGCACTGAGCACCCAGCACCCTGAGCACTGAGCACCCAGCACCCCGAGCAATGAGCACCCAGCACCCTGAGTACTGAGCACCCAGCACCCCGAGTACTGAGCACCCAGCACCCCGAGCATGGGGCACCCAGCACCCTGAGCACTGAGCACCCAGCACCCTGAGTACTGAGCACCGAGCACCCCGAGTACTGAGCACCCAGCAACCTGAGCACTGAGCACCCAGCAACCCCAGGAATGAGCACCCAGCACCCTGAGTACTGAGCACCCAGCACCCCGAGTACTGAGCACCCAGCAACCTGAGAACCAAGCAGCCAGCACCCCCAGCAATGAGCACCCAGCACCCTGAGTACTGAGCACCCAGCACCCCCAGCAATGAGCACCCAGCACCCTGAGTACTGAGCACCCAGCACCCGGAGTACTGAGCACCCAGCAACCTGAGAACCGAGCAGCCAGCACCCCGAGCGCTGAGCACCCAGCACCCTGAGCACTGAGCACCCAGCACCCTGAGTACTGAGCACTGAGCACCCCGAGTACTGAGCACCCAGCACCCCGAGCACTGAGCACCCAGCACCCTGAGTACTGAGCACCCAGCACCCTGAGTACTGAGCACCCAGCACCCTGAGCACTGAGCACCCAGCACCCTGAGTACTAAGCACCCAACACCCCAAGCACTGAGCACCCTGAGTACTGAGCACCCAGCACCCCAAGCACTGAGCACCACGAGCACTGAGCAGCCAGCACCCTGAGTACTGAGCACCGATCACCCTGAGTACTGAGCAGCCAGCACCCTGAGTACTGAGCTCCCAGCATACTGAGCACCGAGCACCCAGCACCCTGAGTACTGAGCACACAGCACCCTGAGCACTGAGCACCCAGCACCCTTAGTACTGAGCACCGAGCACCCTGAGTACTGAGCACCCAGCACCCCGAGCACTGAGCACCCAGCACCCTGAGCACTGAGCACCCAGCATACTGCGTACTGAGCACCCAGCACCCTGAGTACTGAGCACCCAGCACCCTGAGCACTGAGCACCCAGCACCCTGAGTACTGAGCATCCAGCACCCCGAGCACTGAGCACCCAGCACCCTGAGTACTGAGCACTGAGCACCCAGCACCCCGAGCACTGAGCACCCAGCACCCTGTGTACTGAGCACTGAGTACCCAGCACCCCGAGCACTGAGCACCCAGCACCCTGAGCACTGAGCACCCTGAGTACTGAGCACCCAGCACCCTGAGCACTGAGCACCCAGCACGCCGAGCACTGAGCACCCAGCACCCAGAGCACTGAGCACTGAGAACCCTGAGTACTGAGCACTGAGCACCCTGAGCACTGAGCACCGAGCACCCTGAGTACTGAGCACTGAGCAACCAACACCCCAAGCACTGAGCACCCTGAGCACTGAGCGCCCAGCACCCCAAGCACTGAGCACCCTGAGTACTGAGCACCCAGCACCCTGAGTAATGAGCACCCAGCACCCTGAGTACTGAGCACCCAGCTCCCTGAGTACTGAGCACCCAGCACCCCGAGCACTGAGCACCCAGCACCCTGAGTACTGATCACTGAGCACACAGCACCCCGAGCACTGAGCACCTAGCACCCTGTGTACTGAGCACTGAGTACCCAGTACCCCGAGCACTGCGACCCAGCACCCTGAGCACTGAGCACCCAGCACCCCGAGTACTGAGCACCCAGCACCCCGAGCATGGGGCACCCAGCACCCTGAGCACTGAGCACCCAGCAACCTGAGCACTGAGCACCCAGCATACTGAGCACCGAGCACCCAGCACCCTGAGTACTGAGCACACAGCACCCTGAGCACTGAGCACCCAGCACCCTGAGTACTGAGCACCGAGCACCCTGAGTACTGAGCACCCAGCACCCCGAGCACTGAGCACCCAGCACCCTGAGCACTGAGCACCCAGCATACTGAGTACTGAGCACCCAGCACCCTGAGCACTGAGCACCCAGCACCCTGAGCACTGAGCACCCAGCACCCTGAGTACTGAGCATCCAGCACCCCGAGCACTGAGCACCCAGCACCCTGAGTACTGAGCACTGAGCACCCAGCACCCCGAGCACTGAGCACCCAGCACCCTGTGTACTGAGCACTGAGTACCCAGCACCCCGAGCACTGAGCACCCAGCACCCTGAGCACTGAGCACCCTGAGTACTGAGCACCCAGCACCCTGAGTACTGAGCACCCAGCACCCCGAGCACTGAGCACCCAGCACCCAGAGCACTGAGCACTGAGCACCCTGAGTACTGAGCACTGAGCACCCTGAGCACTGAGCACCGAGCACCCTGAGTACTGAGCACTGAGCACCCAACACCCCAAGCACTGAGCACCTTGAGCACTGAGCACCCAGCACCCCAAGCACTGAGCACCCTGAGTACTGAGCACCCAGCACCCTGAGTAATGAGCACCCAGCACCCCGAGCTCTGAGCACCCAGCACCCTGAGTACAAAGCACCGAGCAACCTGAGTACTGAGCAGCCAGCACCCTGAGTACTGAGCACCCAGCGTACTGAGCACCGAGCACCCAGCACCCTGAGTACTGAGCACCCAGCACCCTGAGCACTGAGCACCCAGCACCCTGAGTACTGAGCACCGAGCAGCCCGAGTACTGAGCACCCAGAACCCCGAGCACTGAGCACCCAGCACCCTGAGCACTGAGCACCCAGCATACTGCGTACTGAGCACCCAGCACCCTGAGTACTGAGCACCCAGTACCCTGAGCACTGAGCACCCAGCACCCTGAGTACTGAGCATCCAGCTCCCCGAGCACTGAGCACCCAGCACCCTGAGTACTGAGCACTGAGCACCCAGCACCCCGAGCACTGAGCACCCACCACCCTGTGTACTGAGCACTGAGTACCCAGCACCCCGAGCACTGAGCACCCAGCACCCTGAGCACTGAGCACCCTGAGTACTGAGCACCCAGCACCCTGAGCACTGAGCACCCAGCACCCCGAGCACTGAGCACCCAGCACCCAGAGCACTGAGCACTGAGCACCCTGAGTACTGAGCACTGAGCACCCTGAGCACTGAGCACCGAGCACCCTGAGTACTGAGCACAGAGAACCCAACACCCCAAGCACTGAGCACCCTGAGCACTGAGCACCCAGCACCCCAAGCACTGAGCACCCTGAGTACTGAGCACCCAGCACCCTGAGTAATGAGCACCCAGCACCCTGAGTACTGAGCACCCAGCTCCCTGAGTACTGAGCACCCAGCACCCTGAGCACTGAGCACCCAGCACCCTGAGTACTGAGCACTGAGCACACAGCACCCCGAGCACTGAGCACCCAGCACCCTGTGTACTGAGCACTGAGTACCCAGTACCCCGAGCACTGCGACCCAGCACCCTGAGCACTGAGCACCCAGCACCCCGAGTACTGAGCACCCAGCACCCCGAGCATGGGGCACCCAGCACCCTGAGCACTGAGCACCCAGCACCCTGAGTACTGAGCACCGAGCACCCCGAGTACTGAGCACCCAGCAACCTGAGCACTGAGCACCCAGCAACCCCAGCAATGAGCACCCAGCACCCTGAGTACTGAGCACCCAGCACCCCGAGTACTGAGCACCCAGCAACCTGAGAACCGAGCAGCCAGCACCCCCAGCAATGAGCACCCAGCACCCTGAGTACTGAGCACCCAGCACCCCCAGCAATGAGCACCCAGCACCCTGAGTACTGAGCACCCAGCACCCCGAGTACTGAGCATCCAGCAACCTGAGAACCGAGCAGCCAGCACCCCGAGCGCTGAGCACCCAGCACCCTGAGCACTGAGCACCCAGCACCCTGAGTACTGAGCACTGAGCACCCCGAGTACTGAGCACCCAGCACCCCGAGCACTGAGCACCCAGCACCCTGAGTACTGATCACCCAGCCCCCTGAGTACTGAGCACCCAGCACCCTGAGCACTGAGCACCCAGCACCCTGAGTACTAAGCACCCAACACCCCAAGCACTGAGCACCCAGAGTACTGAGCACCCAGCACCCCAAGCACTGAGCACCCCGAGCACTGAGCAGCCAGCACCCTGAGTACTGAGCACCGAGCACCCTGAGTACTGAGCAGCCAGCACCCTGAGTAATGAGCACCCAGCATACTGAGCACCGAGCACCCAGCACCCTGAGTACTGAGCACACAGCACCCTGAGCACTGAGCACCCAGCACCCTGAGTACTGAGCACCGAGCACCCTGAGTACTGAGCACCCAGCACCCCGAGCACTGAGCACCCAGCACCCTGAGCACTGAGCACCCAGCATACTGCGTACTGAGCACCCAGCACCCTGAGTACTGAGCAAACAGCACCCAGAGCACTGAGCACCCAGCACCCTGAGTACTGAGCATCCAGCACCCCGAGCACTGAGCACCCAGCACCCTGAGTACTGAGCACTGAGCACCCAGCACCCCGAGCACTGAGCACCCAGCACCCTGTGTACTGAGCACTGAGTACCCAGCACCCCGAGCACTGAGCACCCAGCACCCTGAGCACTGAGCACCCTGAGGACTGAGCACCCAGCACCCTGAGCACTGAGCACCCAGCACCCTGAGCACTGAGCACCCAGCACCCAGAGCACTGAGCCCTGAGCACCCTGAGTACTGAGCACTGAGCACCCTGAGCACTGAGCACCGAGCACCCTGAGTACTGAGCACTGAGCACCCTGAGTACTGAGCACCCAGCATCCCGAGCACTGAGCACCCAGCACCCTGTGTACTGAGCACTGAGTACCCAGTACCCCGAGCACTGCGTCCCAGCACCCTGAGCACTGAGCACCCAGCACCCCGAGTCCTGAGCACCCAGCACCCCGAGCATGGGGCACCCAGCACCCTGAGCACTGAGCACCCAGCACCCCGAGCAATGAGCACCCAGCACCCTGAGTACTGAGCACCGAGCACCCCGAGTACTGAGCACCCAGCAACCTGAGCACTGAGCACCCAGCACCCCCAACAATGAGCACACAGCACCCTGAGTACTGAGCACCCAGCACCCCGAGTACTGAGCACCCAGCAACCTGAGAACCGAGCAGCCAGCACCCCGAGCAATGAGCACCCAGCACCCTGAGTACTGAGCACCGAGCACCCCGAGTAATGAGCACCCAGCACCCCGAGCTCTGAGCACCCAGCACCCTGAGTACAAAGCACCGAGCAACCTGAGTACTGAGCAGCCAGCACCCTGAGTACTGAGCACCCAGCGTACTGAGCACCGAGCACCCAGCACCCTGAGTACTGAGCACCCAGCACCCTGAGCACTGAGCACCCAGCACCCTGAGTACTGAGCACCGAGCAGCCCGAGTACTGAGCACCCAGAACCCCGAGCACTGAGCACCCAGCACCCTGAGCACTGAGCACCCAGCATACTGCGTACTGAGCACCCAGCACCCTGAGTACTGAGCACCCACTACCCTGAGCACTGAGCACCCAGCACCCTGAGTACTGAGCATCCAGCTCCCCGAGCACTGAGCACCCAGCACCCTGAGTACTGAGCACTGAGCACCCAGCACCCCGAGCACTGAGCACCCACCACCCTGTGTACTGAGCACTGAGTACCCAGCACCCCGAGCACTGAGCACCCAGCACCCTGAGCACTGAGCACCCTGAGTACTGAGCACCCAGCACCCTGAGCACTGAGCACCCAGCACCCCGAGCACTGAGCACCCAGCACCCAGAGCACTGAGCACTGAGCACCCTGAGTACTGAGCACTGAGCACCCTGAGCACTGAGCACCGAGCACCCTGAGTACTGAGCACAGAGCACCCAACACCCCAAGCACTGAGCACCCTGAGCACTGAGCACCCAGCACCCCAAGCACTGAGCACCCTGAGTACTGAGCACCCAGCACCCTGAGTAATGAGCACCCAGCACCCTGAGTACTGAGCACCCAGCTCCCTGAGTACTGAGCACCCAGCACCCTGAGCACTGAGCACCCAGCACCCTGAGTACTGAGCACTGAGCACACAGCACCCCGAGCACTGAGCACCCAGCACCCTGTGTACTGAGCACTGAGTACCCAGTACCCCGAGCACTGCGACCCAGCACCCTGAGCACTGAGCACCCAGCACCCCGAGTACTGAGCACCCAGCACCCCGAGCATGGGGCACCCAGCACCCTGAGCACTGAGCACCCAGCAACCTGAGTACTGAGCACCGAGCACCCCGAGTACTGAGCACCCAGCAACCTGAGCACTGAGCACCCAGCAACCCCAGCAATGAGCACCCAGCACCCTGAGTACTGAGCACCCAGCACCCCGAGTACTGAGCACCCAGCAACCTGAGAACCGAGCAGCCAGCACCCCCAGCAATGAGCACCCAGCACCCTGAGTACTGAGCACCCAGCACCCCCAGCAATGAGCACCCAGCACCCTGAGTACTGAGCACCCAGCACCCCGAGTACTGAGCACCCAGCAACCTGAGAACCGAGCAGCCAGCACCCCGAGCGCTGAGCACCCAGCACCCTGAGCACTGAGCACCCAGCACCCTGAGTACTGAGCACTGAGCACCCCGAGTACTGAGCACCCAGCACCCCGAGCACTGAGCACCCAGCACCCTGAGTACTGAGCACCCAGCCCCCTGAGTACTGAGCACCCAGCACCCTGAGCACTGAGCACCCAGCACCCTGAGTACTAAGCACCCAACACCCCAAGCACTGAGCACCCAGAGTACTGAGCACCCAGCACCCCAAGCACTGAGCACCCCGAGCACTGAGCAGCCAGCACCCTGAGTACTGAGCACCGAGCACCCTGAGTACTGAGCAGCCAGCACCCTGAGTACTGAGCACCCAGCATACTGAGCACCGAGCACCCAGCACCCTGAGTACTGAGCACACAGCACCCTGAGCACTGAGCACCCAGCACCCTGAGTACTGAGCACCGAGCACCCTGAGTACTGAGCAGCCAGCACCCCGAGCACTGAGCACCCAGCACCCTGAGCACTGAGCACCCAGCATACTGCGTACTGAGCACCCAGCACCCTGAGTACTGAGCAAACAGCACCCAGAGCACTGAGCACCCAGCACCCTGAGTACTGAGCATCCAGCACCCCGAGCACTGAGCACCCAGCACCCTGAGTACTGAGCACTGAGCACCCAGCACCCCGAGCACTGAGCACCCAGCACCCTGTGTACTGAGCACTGAGTACCCAGCACCCCGAGCACTGAGCAACCAGCACCCTGAGCACTGAGCACCCTGAGGACTGAGCACCCAGCACCCTGAGCACTGAGCACCCAGCACCCTGAGCACTGAGCACCCAGCACCCAGAGCACTGAGCCCTGAGCACCCTGAGTACTGAGCACTGAGCACCCTGAGCACTGAGCACCGAGCACCCTGAGTACTGAGCACTGAGCACCCTGAGTACTGAGCACCCAGCATCCCGAGCACTGAGCACCCAGCACCCTGTGTACTGAGCACTGAGTACCCAGTACCCCGAGCACTGCGACCCAGCAACCTGAGCACTGAGCACCCAGCACCCCGAGTCCTGAGCACAAAGCACCCCGAGCATGGGGCACCCAGCACCCTGAGCACTGAGCACCCAGCACCCCGAGCAATGAGCACCCAGCACCCTGAGTACTGAGCACCGAGCACCCCGAGTACTGAGCACCCAGCAACCTGAGCACTGAGCACCCAGCACCCCCAGCAATGAGCACCCAGCACCCTGAGTACTGAGCACCCAGCACCCCGAGTACTGAGCACCCAGCAACCTGAGAACCGAGCAGCCAGCACCCCCAGCAATGAGCACCCAGCACCCTGAGTACTGAGCACCCAGCACCCCCAGCAATGAGCACCCAGCACCCCGAGCACTGAGCACCCAGCACCCTGAGTACTGAGCACCCAACACCCTGAGTACTGAGCACCCAGCACCCTGAGCACTGAGCACCCAGCACCCTGAGTACTAAGCACCCAACACCCCAAGCACTGAGCACCCTGAGAACTGAGCACCCAGCACCCCAAGCACTGAGCACCCCGAGCACTGAGCAGCCAGTACCCTGAGGACTGAGCACCGAGCACCCTGAGTACTGAGCAGACAGCACCCTGAGAACTGAGCACCCAGCATACTGAGCACCGAGCACCCAGCACCCTGAGTACTGAGTACACAGCACCCTGAGCACTGAGCACCCAGCACCCTGAGTACTGAGGACCGAGCACCCTGAGTACTGAGCACCCAGCACCCCGAGCACTGAGCAGCCAGCACCCTGAGCACTGAGCACCCAGCATACTGAGTACTGAGCACCCAGCACCCTGAGCACTGAGCACCCAGCACCCTGAGCACTGAGCACCCTGCAACCTGAGTACTGAGCATCCAGCACCCCGAGCACTGAGCACCCAGCACCCTGAGTACTGAGCACTGAGCACCCAGCACCCCGAGCACTGAGCACCCAGCACCCTGTGTACTGAGCACTGAGTACCCAGCACCCCGAGCACTGAGCACCCAGCACCCTGAGCACTGAGCACCCTGAGTACTGAGCACCCAGCACCCTGAGCACTGAACACCCAGCACCCCGAGCACTGAGCACCCAGCACCCAGAGCACTGAGCACTGAGCACCCTGAGCACTGAGCACCGAGCACCCTGAGTACTGAGCACTGAGCACCCAACACCCCAAGCACTGAGCACCCTGAGCACTGAGCACCCAGCACCCCAAGCACTGAGCACCCTGAGTACTGAGCACCCAGCACCCTGAGTAATGAGCACCCAGCACCCTGAGTACTGAGCACCCAGCTCCCTGAGTACTGAGCACCCAGCACCCCGAGCACTGAGCATTCAGCACCCTGAGTACTGAGCACTGAGCACACAGCACCCCGAGCACTGAGCACCCAGCACCCTGTGTACTGAGCACTGAGTACCCAGTACCCCGAGCACTGCGACCCAGCACCCTGAGCACTGAGCACCCAGCACCCCGAGTACTGAGCACCCAGCACCCCGAGCATGGGGCACCCAGCACCCTGAGCACTGAGCACCCAGCACCCCGAGCAATGAGCACCCAGCACCCTGAGTACTGAGCACCGAGCACCCCGAGTACTGAGCACCCAGCAACCTGAGCACTGAGCACCCAGCACCCCCAGCAATGAGCACCCAGCACCCTGAGTACTGAGCACCAGGCACCCCGAGTACTGAGCACCCAGCAACCTGAGAACCGAGCAGCCAGCACCCTCAGCAATGAGCACCCAGCACCCTGAGTACTGAGCACCCAGCACCCCCAGCAATGAGCACCCAGCACCCTGAGTACTGAGCACCCCGCACCTCGAGTACTGAGCACCCAGCAACCTGAGAACCGAGCAGCCAGCACTCCGAGCGCTGAGCACCCAGCACCCTGAGCACTGAGCACCCAGCACCCTGAGTACTGAGCACTGAGCACCCCGAGTACTGAGCACCCAGCACCCCGAGCACTGAGCACCCAGCACCCTGAGTACTGAGCACCCAGCACCCTGAGTACTGAGCACCCAGCACCCTGAGCACTGAGCACCCAGCACCCTGAGTACTAAGCACCCAACACCCCAAGCACTGAGCACCCTGAGTACTGAGCACCCAGCACCCCAAGCACTGAGCACCCCGAGCACTGAGCAGCCAGTACCCTGAGTACTGAGCACCGAGCACCCTGAGTACTGAGCAGCCAGCACCCTGAGAACTGAGCACCCAGCATACTGAGCACCGAGCACCCAGCACCCTGAGTACTGAGCACACAGCACCCTGAGCACTGAGCACCCAGCACCCTGAGTACTGAGCACCGAGCACCCTGAGTACTGAGCAGCCAGCACCCTGAGTACTGAGCACCCAGCATACTGAGCACCGAGCACCCAGCACCCTGAGTACTGAGCACACAGCACCCTGAGCACTGAGCACCCAGCACCCTGAGTACTGAGCACCGAGCACCCTGAGTACTGAGCACCCAGCACCCCAAGCACTGAGCACCCAGCACCCTGAGCACTGAGCACCCAGCATACTGCGTACTGAGCACCCAGCACCCTGAGTACTGAGCAAACAGCACCCAGAGCACTGAGCACCCAGCACCCTGATTACTGAGCATCCAGCACCCCGAGCACTGAGCACCCAGCACCCTGAGTACTGAGCACTGAGCACCCAGCACCCCGAGCACTGAGCACCCAGCACCCTGTGTACTGAGCACTGAGTACCCAGCACCCCGAGCACTGAGCACCCAGCACCCTGAGCACTGAGCACCCTGAGGACTGAGCACCCAGCACCCTGAGCACTGAGCACCCACCACCCTGAGCACTGAGCACCCAGCACCCAGAGCACTGAGCCCTGAGCACCCTGAGCACTGAGCACTGAGCACCCTGAGCACTGAGCACCGAGCACCCTGAGTACTGAGCACTGAGCACCCTGAGTACTGAGCACCCAGCATCCCGAGCACTGAGCACCCAGCACCCTGTGTACTGAGCACTGAGTACCCAGTACCCCGAGCACTGCGACCCAGCACCCTGAGCACTGAGCACCCAGCACCCCGAGTCCTGAGCACCCAGCACCCGGAGCATGGGGCACCCTGCACCCTGAGCACTGAGCACCCAGCACCCCGAGCAATGAGCACCCAGCACCCTGAGTACTGAGCACCGAGCACCCCGAGTACTGAGCACCCAGCAACCTGAGCACTGAGCACCCAGCACCCCCAGCAATGAGCACCCAGCACCCTGAGTACTGAGCACCCAGCACCCCGAGTACTGAGCACCCAGCAACCTGAGAAACGAGCAGCCAGCACCCCCAGCAATGAGCACCCAGCACCCTGAGTACTGAGCACCCAGCACCCCCAGCAATGAGCACCCAGCACCCTGAGTACTGAGCACCCAGTACCCCGAGTACTGAGCACCCAGCAACCTGAGAACCGAGCAGCCAGCACCCCGAGCTCTGAGCACCAAGCACCCTGAGCACTGAGCACCCAGCACCCTGAGTACTGAGCACTGAGCACCCCGAGTACTGAGCACCCAGCACCCCGAGCACTGAGCACCCAGCACCCTGAGTACTGAGCACCCAACACCCTGAGTACTGAGCACCCAGCACCCTGAGCACTGAGCACCCAGCACCCTGAGTATTAAGCACCCAACACCCCAAGCACTGAGCACCCTGAGAACTGAGCACCCAGCACCCCAAGCACTGAGCACCCCGAGCACTGAGCAGCCAGTACCCTGAGGACTGAGCACCGAGCACCCTGAGTACTGAGCAGACAGCACCCTGAGAACTGAGCACCCAGCATACTGAGCACCGAGCACCCAGCACCCTGAGTACTGAGTACACAGCACCCTGAGCACTGAGCACCCAGCACCCTGAGTACTGAGCACCGAGCACCCTGAGTACTGAGCACCCAGCACCCCGAGCACTGAGCACCCAGCACCCTGAGCACTGAGCACCCAGCATACAGAGTACTGAGCACCCAGCACCCTGAGCACTGAGCACCCAGCACCCTGAGCACTGAGCACCCAGCAACCTGAGTACTGAGCATCCAGCACCCCGAGCACTGAGCACCCAGCACCCTGAGTACTGAGCACTGAGCACCCAGCACCCCGAGCACTGAGCACCCAGCACCCTGTGTACTGAGCACTGAGTACCCAGCACCCCGAGCACTGAGCACCCAGCACCCTGAGCACTGAGCACCCTGAGTACTGAGCACCCAGCACCCTGAGCACTGTACACCCAGCACCCCGAGCACTGAGCACCCAGCACCCAGAGCACTGAGCACTGAGCACCCTGAGCACTGAGCACCGAGCACCCTGAGTACTGAGCACTGAGCACCCAACACCCCAAGCACTGAACACCCTGAGCACTGAGCACCCAGCACCCCAAGCACTGAGCACCCTGAGTACTGAGAACCCAGCACCCTGAGTAATGAGCACGCAGCACCCTGAGTACTGAGCACCCAGCTCCCTGAGTACTGAGCACCCAGCACCCCGAGCACTGAGCACCCAGCACCCTGAGTACTGAGCACTGAGCACACAGCACCCCGAGCACTGAGCACCCAGCACCCTGTGTACTGAGCACTGAGTACCCAGTACCCCGAGCACTGCGACCCAGCACCCTGAGCAATGAGCACCCAGCACCCCGAGTACTGAGCACCCAGCACCCCGAGCATGGGGCACCCAGCACCCTGAGCACTGAGCACCCAGCACCCCGAGCAATGAGCACCCAGCACCCTGAGTACTGAGCACCGAGGACCCCGAGTACTGAGCACCCAGCAACCTGAGCACTGAGCACCCAGCACCCCCAGCAATGAGCACCCAGCACCCTGAGTACTGAGCACCAGGCACCCCGAGTACTGAGCACCCAGCAACCTGAGAACCGAGCAGCCAGCACCCTCAGCAATGAGCACCCAGCACCCTGAGTACTGAGCACCCAGCACCCCCAGCAATGAACACCCAGCACCCTGAGTACTGAGCACCCCGCACCTCGAGTACTGAGCACCCAGCAACCTGAGAACCGAGCAGCCAGCACTCCGAGCGCTGAGCACCCAGCACCCTGAGCACTGAGCACCCAGCACCCTGAGTACTGAGCACTGAGCACCCCGAGTACTGAGCACCCAGCACCCCGAGCACTGAGCACCCAGCACCCTGAGTACTGAGCACCCAGCACCCTGAGTACTGAGCACCCAGCACCCTGAGCACTGAGCACCCAGCACCCTGAGTACTAAGCACCCAACACCCCAAGCACTGAGCACCCTGAGTACTGAGCACCCAGCACCCCAAGCACTGAGCACCCCGAGCACTGAGCAGCCAGTACCCTGAGTACTGAGCACCGAGCACCCTGAGTACTGAGCACCCAGCACCCTGAGTACTGAGCACACAGCACCCTGAGCACTGAGCACCCAGCACCCTGAGTACTGAGCACCGAGCACCCTGAGTACTGAGCACCCAGCACCCTGAGCACTGAGCACCCAGCACCCTGAGCACTGAGCACCCAGCATACTGAGTACTGAGCACCCAGCACCCTGAGCACTGAGCACCCAGCACCCTGAGCACTGAGCACCCAGCACCCTGAGTACTGAGCATCCAGCACCCCGAGCACTGAGCACCCAGCACCCTGAGTACTGAGCACTGAGCACCCAGCACCCGGAGCACTGAGCACCCAGCACCCTGTGTACTGAGCACTGAGTACCCAGCACCCCGAGCACTGAGCACCCAGCACCCTGAGCACTGAGCACCCTGAGTACTGAGCACCCAGCACCCTGAGTACTGAGCACCCAGCACCCCGAGCACTGAGCACCCAGCACCCAGAGCACTGAGCACTGAGCACCCTGAGTACTGAGCACTGAGCACCCTGAGCACTGAGCACCGAGCACCCTGAGTACTGAGCACTGAGCACCCAACACCCCAAGCACTGAGCACCCTGAGCACTGAGCACCCAGCACCCCAAGCACTGAGCACCCTGAGTACTGAGCACCCAGCACCCCGAGCTCTGAGCACCCAGCACCCTGAGTACTAAGCACCGAGCAACCTGAGTACTGAGCACCCAGCACCCTGAGTACTGAGCACCCAGCACCCTGAGCACTGAGCACCCAGCACCCTGAGTACTGAGCACCGAGCACCCCGAGTACTGAGCACCCAGCACCCCGAGCACTGAGCACCCAGCACCCCGAGCACTGAGCACCCAGCACCCCGAGCACTGAGCACCCAGCACCCCGAGCACTGAGCACCCAGCACCCCGAGCACTGCGCACACAGCACCCCGAGCACCGAGCACCCTGAGTACTAAGCACCGAGCACCCTGAGCACTGAGAACCCAGCACCCTTAGCACTGAGCACACAGTACCCTGAGTACTGAGCACCCAGCACCCCGAGCACTGAGCACACAGCACAATGAGCACTGAGCACCCATCTCCCCGAGCAGTGAGCACCCAGCACCCTGAGCCCTGAGCAACCTGAGTCCTGAGCACTGAGCACCCTGAGTACTGAGCACTGAGCACCCTGAGTACTGAGCACCCAGCACCCTGAGCAATGAGCACCCAGAGTACTGAGCACCCAGCACCCTGAGCACTGAGCACAGAGCACCTAGAGCACTGAGCACCCAGCACCCGGAGTACTGAGCACCCAGCACCCTGAGTACTAAGCACCAAGCACCCTGAGTACTGAGCACCCAATACCCTGAGCACTGAACACACAGCACCCTGAGTACTGAGCACCCCGAGCACTGAGCACCCAGCATACTGAGTACTGAGCACCCAGCACCCTGAGTACTGAGCACCCAGCACCCAGAGCACTGAGCACTGAGCACGCTGAGTACTGAGCACTGAGCACCCTGAGCACTGAGCACCCTGAGTACTGAGCACTGAGCACCCTGAGCACTGAGCACCATGCACCCTGAGTACTGAGCACCCAGCACCCTGAGCACTGAGGACCGAGCACCCTGAGCACTGAGCACCATGCACCCTGAGTACTGAGCACCCAGCACCCTGAGCACTGAGCACCCAGCACCCTGAGCACTGAGGACCGAGCACCCTGAGTACTGAGCACCCAGCACCCCAAGCACTGAGCACCCCGAGCACTGAGCAGCCAGCACCCTGAGTACTGAGCACCGAGCACCCTGAGTACTGAGCTGCCAGCACCCTGAGTACTGAGCACCCAGCATACTGAGCACCGAGCACCCAGCACCCTGAGTACTGAGCACACAGCACCCTGAGCACTGAGCACCCAGCACCCTGAGTACTGAGCACCGAGCACCCTGAGTACTGAGCACCCAGCACCCCGAGCACTGAGCACCCACCACCCTGAGCACTGAGCACCCAGCATACTGCGTACTGAGCACCCAGCACCTTGAGTACTGAGCACCCAGCACCCTGAGCACTGAGCACCCAGCACCCTGAGTACAGAGCATCCAGCACCCCGAGCACTGAGCACCCAGCACCCTGAGTACTGAGCACTGAGCACCCAGCACCCAGAGCACTGAGCACCCAGCACCCTGTGTACTGAGCACTGAGTACCCAGCACCCCGAGCACTGAGCACCCAGCACCCTGAGCACTGAGCACCGTGAGTACTGAGCACCCAGCACCCTGAGCACTGAGCACCGTGAGTACTGAGCACCCAGCACCCTAAGCACTGAGCACCCAGCACCCCGAGCACAGAGCACCCAGCACCCAGAGCACTGTGCACTGAGCACCCTGAGTACTGAGCACTGAGCACCCAACACCCCAAGCACTGAGCACCCTGAGCACTGAGCACCCAGCACCCCAAGCACTGAGCACCCAGCACCCTGTGTACTGAGCACTGAGTACCCAGTACCCCGAGCACTGCGACCCAGCACCCTGAGCACTGAGCACCCAGCACCCCGAGTACTGAGCACCCAGCACCCCGAGCATGGGGCACCCAGCACCCTGAGCACTGAGCACCCAGCACCCCGAGCAATGAGCACCCAGCACCCTGAGTACTGAGGACCGAGCACCCCGAGTACTGAGCACCCAGCAACCTGAGCAATGAGCACCCAGCAGCCCCAGCAATGAGCACCCAGCACCCTGAGTACTGAGCACCCAACACCCCGAGTACTGAGCACCCAGCAACCTGAGAACCGAGCAGCCAGCACCCCGAGCGCTGAGCACCCAGCACCCTGAGCACTGAGCACCCAGCACCCTGAGTACTGAGCACTGAGCACCGCGAGTACTGAGCACCCAGCACCCTGAGTACTGAGCACCCAGCACCCTGAGTACTGAGCACCCAGCACCCTGAGCACTGAGCACCCAGCACCCTGAGTACTAAGCACCCAACACCCCAAGCACTGAGCACCCTGAGTACTGAGCACCCAGCACCCCAAGCACTGAGCACCCCGAGCACTGAGCAGCCAGTACCCTGAGTACTGAGCACCGAGCACCCTGAGTACTGAGCAGCCAGCACCCTGACAACTGAGCCGCCAGCATACTGAGCACTGAGCACCCAGCACCCTGAGTACTGAGCACCGAGCACCCTGAGTACTGAGCACCCAGCACCCCGAGCACTGAGCACCCAGCACCCTGAGCACTGAGCACCCAGCATAATGAGTACTGAGCACCCAGCACCCTGAGCACTGAGCACCCAGCACCCTCAGCACTGAGCACCCAGCACCCTTAGTACTGAGCATCCAGCACCCCGAGCACTGAGCACCCAGCACCCTGAGTACTGAGCACTGAGCACCCAGCACCCCGAGCCGTGACCACCCAGCATCCTGTGTACTGAGCACTGAGTACCCAGCACCCCGAGCACTGAGCACCCAGCACCCTGAGTACTGAGCACTGAGCACACAGCACCCCGAGCACTGAGAACCCAGCACCCTGTGTACTGAGCACTGAGTACCCAGTACCCCGAGCACTGTGACCCAGCACCCTGAGCACTGAGCACCCAGCACCCCGAGTACTGAGCACCCAGCACCCCGAGCACTGAGCACCCAGCACCCCGAGCAATGAGCACCCAGCACCCAGAGCACTGAGCACTGAGCACCCTGAGCACTGAGCACCGAGCACCCTGAGTACTGAGCACTGAGCACCCAACACCCCAAGCACTGAGCACCCTGAGCACTGAGCACCCAGCACCCCAAGCACTGAGCACCCTGAGTACTGAGCACCCAGCACCCTGAGTAATGAGCACCCAGCACCCTGAGTACTGAGCACCCAGCTCCCTGAGTACTGAGCACCCAGCACCCCGAGCACTGAGCATTCAGCACCCTGAGTACTGAGCACTGAGCACACAGCACCCCGAGCACTGAGCACCCAGCACCCTGTGTACTGAGCACTGAGTACCCAGTACCCCGAGCACTGCGACCCAGCACCCTGAGCACTGAGCACCCAGCACCCCGAGTACTGAGCACCCAGCACCCCGAGCATGGGGCACCCAGCACCCTGAGCACTGAGCACCCAGCACCCCGAGCAATGAGCACCCAGCACCCTGAGTACTGAGCACCGAGCACCCCGAGTACTGAGCACCCAGCAACCTGAGCACTGAGCACCCAGCACCCCCAGCAATGAGCACCCAGCACCCTGAGTACTGAGCACCAGGCACCCCGAGTACTGAGCACCCAGCAACCTGAGAACCGAGCAGCCAGCACCCTCAGCAATGAGCACCCAGCACCCTGAGTACTGAGCACCCAGCACCCCCAGCAATGAGCACCCAGCACCCTGAGTACTGAGCACCCCGCACCTCGAGTACTGAGCACCCAGCAACCTGAGAACCGAGCAGCCAGCACTCCGAGCGCTGAGCACCCAGCACCCTGAGCACTGAGCACCCAGCACCCTGAGTACTGAGCACTGAGCACCCCGAGTACTGAGCACCCAGCACCCCGAGCACTGAGCACCCAGCACCCTGAGTACTGAGCACCCAGCACCCTGAGTACTGAGCACCCAGCACCCTGAGCACTGAGCACCCAGCACCCTGAGTACTAAGCACCCAACACCCCAAGCACTGAGCACCCTGAGTACTGAGCACCCAGCACCCCAAGCACTGAGCACCCCGAGCACTGAGCAGCCAGTACCCTGAGTACTGAGCACCGAGCACCCTGAGTACTGAGCAGCCAGCACCCTGAGAACTGAGCACCCAGCATACTGAGCACCGAGCACCCAGCACCCTGAGTACTGAGCACACAGCACCCTGAGCACTGAGCACCCAGCACCCTGAGTACTGAGCACCGAGCACCCTGAGTACTGAGCAGCCAGCACCCTGAGTACTGAGCACCCAGCATACTGAGCACCGAGCACCCAGCACCCTGAGTACTGAGCACACAGCACCCTGAGCACTGAGCACCCAGCACCCTGAGTACTGAGCACCGAGCACCCTGAGTACTGAGCACCCAGCACCCCGAGCACTGAGCACCCAGCACCCTGAGCACTGAGCACCCAGCATACTGCGTACTGAGCACCCAGCACCCTGAGTACTGAGCAAACAGCACCCAGAGCACTGAGCACCCAGCACCCTGAGTACTGAGCATCCAGCACCCCGAGCACTGAGCACCCAGCACCCTGAGTACTGAGCACTGAGCACCCAGCACCCCGAGCACTGAGCACCCAGCACCCTGTGTACTGAGCACTGAGTACCCAGCACCCCGAGCACTGAGCACCCAGCACCCTGAGCACTGAGCACCCTGAGGACTGAGCACCCAGCACCCTGAGCACTGAGCACCCAGCACCCTGAGCACTGAGCACCCAGCACCCAGAGCACTGAGCCCTGAGCACCCTGAGCACTGAGCACTGAGCACCCTGAGCACTGAGCACCGAGCACCCTGAGTACTGAGCACTGAGCACCCTGAGTACTGAGCACCCAGCATCCCGAGCACTGAGCACCCAGCACCCTGTGTACTGAGCACTGAGTACCCAGTACCCCGAGCACTGCGACCCAGCACCCTGAGCACTGAGCACCCAGCACCCCGAGTCCTGAGCACCCAGCACCCCGAGCATGGGGCACCCTGCACCCTGAGCACTGAGCACCCAGCACCCCGAGCAATGAGCACCCAGCACCCTGAGTACTGAGCACCGAGCACCCCGAGTACTGAGCACCCAGCAACCTGAGCACTGAGCACCCAGCACCCCCAGCAATGAGCACCCAGCACCCTGAGTACTGAGCACCCAGCACCCCGAGTACTGAGCACCCAGCAACCTGAGAAACGAGCAGCCAGCACCCCCAGCAATGAGCACCCAGCACCCTGAGTACTGAGCACCCAGCACCCCCAGCAATGAGCACCCAGCACCCTGAGTACTGAGCACCCAGTACCCCGAGTACTGAGCACCCAGCAACCTGAGAACCGAGCAGCCAGCACCCCGAGCTCTGAGCACCAAGCACCCTGAGCACTGAGCACCCAGCACCCTGAGTACTGAGCACTGAGCACCCCGAGTACTGAGCACCCAGCACCCCGAGCACTGAGCACCCAGCACCCTGAGTACTGAGCACCCAACACCCTGAGTACTGAGCACCCAGCACCCTGAGCACTGAGCACCCAGCACCCTGAGTATTAAGCACCCAACACCCAAAGCACTGAGCACCCTGAGAACTGAGCACCCAGCACCCCAAGCACTGAGCACCCCGAGCACTGAGCAGCCAGTACCCTGAGGACTGAGCACCGAGCACCCTGAGTACTGAGCAGACAGCACCCTGAGAACTGAGCACCCAGCATACTGAGCACCGAGCACCCAGCACCCTGAGTACTGAGTACACAGCACCCTGAGCACTGAGCACCCAGCACCCTGAGTACTGAGCACCGAGCACCCTGAGTACTGAGCACCCAGCACCCCGAGCACTGAGCACCCAGCACACTGAGCACTGAGCACCCAGCATACAGAGTACTGAGCACCCAGCACCCTGAGCACTGAGCACCCAGCACCCTGAGCACTGAGCACCCAGCAACCTGAGTACTGAGCATCTAGCACCCCGAGCACTGAGCACCCAGCACCCTGAGTACTGAGCACTGAGCACCCAGCACCCCGAGCACTGAGCACCCAGCACCCTGTGTACTGAGCACTGAGTACCCAGCACCCCGAGCACTGAGCACCCAGCACCCTGAGCACTGAGCACCCTGAGTACTGAGCACCCAGCACCCTGAGCACTGTACACCCAGCACCCCGAGCACTGAGCACCCAGCACCCAGAGCACTGAGCACTGAGCACCCTGAGCACTGAGCACCGAGCACCCTGAGTACTGAGCACTGAGCACCCAACACCCCAAGCACTGAACACCCTGAGCACTGAGCACCCAGCACCCCAAGCACTGAGCACCCTGAGTACTGAGAACCCAGCACCCTGAGTAATGAGCACGCAGCACCCTGAGTACTGAGCACCCAGCTCCCTGAGTACTGAGCACCCAGCACCCCGAGCACTGAGCACCCAGCACCCTGAGTACTGAGCACTGAGCACACAGCACCCCGAGCACTGAGCACCCAGCACCCTGTGTACTGAGCACTGAGTACCCAGTACCCCGAGCACTGCGACCCAGCACCCTGAGCAATGAGCACCCAGCACCCCGAGTACTGAGCACCCAGCACCCCGAGCATGGGGCACCCAGCACCCTGAGCACTGAGCACCCAGCACCCCGAGCAATGAGCACCCAGCACCCTGAGTACTGAGCACCGAGGACCCCGAGTACTGAGCACCCAGCAACCTGAGCACTGAGCACCCAGCACCCCCAGCAATGAGCACCCAGCACCCTGAGTACTGAGCACCAGGCACCCCGAGTACTGAGCACCCAGCAACCTGAGAACCGAGCAGCCAGCACCCTCAGCAATGAGCACCCAGCACCCTGAGTACTGAGCACCCAGCACCCCCAGCAATGAGCACCCAGCACCCTGAGTACTGAGCACCCCGCACCTCGAGTACTGAGCACCCAGCAACCTGAGAACCGAGCAGCCAGCACTCCGAGCGCTGAGCACCCAGCACCCTGAGCACTGAGCACCCAGCACCCTGAGTACTGAGCACTGAGCACCCCGAGTACTGAGCACCCAGCACCCCGAGCACTGAGCACCCAGCACCCTGAGTACTGAGCACCCAGCACCCTGAGTACTGAGCACCCAGCACCCTGAGCACTGAGCACCCAGCACCCTGAGTACTAAGCACCCAACACCCCAAGCACTGAGCACCCTGAGTACTGAGCACCCAGCACCCCAAGCACTGAGCACCCCGAGCACTGAGCACCCAGCACCCCGAGCACTGAGCACCCAGCACCCTGAGCACTGAGCACCCAGCATACTGAGTACTGAGCACCCAGCACCCTGAGCACTGAGCACCCAGCACCCTGAGCACTGAGCACCCAGCACCCTGAGTACTGAGCATCCAGCACCCCGAGCACTGAGCACCCAGCACCCTGAGTACTGAGCACTGAGCACCCAGCACCCCGAGCACTGAGCACCCAGCACCCTGTGTACTGAGCACTGAGTACCCAGCACCCCGAGCACTGAGCACCCAGCACCCTGAGCACTGAGCACCCTGAGTACTGAGCACCCATCACCCTGAGTACTGAGCACCCAGCACCCCGAGCACTGAGCACCCAGCACCCAGAGCACTGAGCACTGAGCACCCTGAGTACTGAGCACTGAGCACCCTGAGCACTGAGCACCGAGCACCCTGAGTACTGAGCACTGAGCACCCAACACCCCAAGCACTGAGCACCCTGAGCACTGAGCACCCAGCACCCCAAGCACTGAGCACCCTGAGTACTGAGCACCCAGCACCCCGAGCTCTGAGCACCCAGCACCCTGAGTACTAAGCACCGAGCAACCTGAGTACTGAGCACCCAGCACCCTGAGTACTGAGCACCCAGCACCCTGAACACTGAGCACCCAGCACCCTGAGTACTGAGCACCGAGCACCCCGAGTACTGAGCACCCAGCACCCCGAGCACTGAGCACCCAGCACCCCGAGCACTGAGCACCCAGCACCCCGAGCACTGAGCACCCAGCACCCCGAGCACTGAGCACCCAGCACCCCGAGCACTGCGCACACAGCACCCCGAGCACCGAGCACCCTGAGTACTAAGCACCGAGCACCCTGAGCACTGAGAACCCAGCACCCTTAGCACTGAGCACACAGTACCCTGAGTACTGAGCACCCAGCACCCCGAGCACTGAGCACACAGCACCCTGAGCACTGAGCACCCATCTCCCCGAGCAGTGAGCACCCAGCACCCTGAGCCCTGAGCAACCTGAGTCCTGAGCACTGAGCACCCTGAGTACTGAGCACTGAGCACCCTGAGTACTGAGCACCCAGCACCCTGAGCAATGAGCACCCAGAGTACTGAGCACCCAGCACCCTGAGCACTGAGCACAGAGCACCTAGAGCACTGAGCACCCAGCACCCGGAGTACTGAGCACCCAGCACCCTGAGTACTAAGCACCAAGCACCCTGAGTACTGAGCACCCAATACCCTGAGCACTGAACACACAGCACCCTGAGTACTGAGCACCCCGAGCACTGAGCACCCAGCATACTGAGTACTGAGCACCCAGCACCCTGAGTACTGAGCACCCAGCACCCAGAGCACTGAGCACTGAGCACGCTGAGTACTGAGCACTGAGCACCCTGAGCACTGAGCACCCTGAGTACTGAGCACTGAGCACCCTGAGCACTGAGCACCATGCACCCTGAGTACTGAGCACCCAGCACCCTGAGCACTGAGGACCGAGCACCCTGAGCACTGAGCACCATGCACCCTGAGTACTGAGCACCCAGCACCCTGAGCACTGAGCACCCAGCACCCTGAGCACTGAGGACCGAGCACCCTGAGTACTGAGCACCCAGCACCCCAAGCACTGAGCACCCCGAGCACTGAGCAGCCAGCACCCTGAGTACTGAGCACCGAGCACCCTGAGTACTGAGCTGCCAGCACCCTGAGTACTGAGCACCCAGCATACTGAGCACCGAGCACCCAGCACCCTGAGTACTGAGCACACAGCACCCTGAGCACTGAGCACCCAGCACCCTGAGTACTGAGCACCGAGCACCCTGAGTACTGAGCACCCAGCACCCCGAGCACTGAGCACCCACCACCCTGAGCACTGAGCACCCAGCATACTGCGTACTGAGCACCCAGCACCTTGAGTACTGAGCACCCAGCACCCTGAGCACTGAGCACCCAGCACCCTGAGTACAGAGCATCCAGCACCCCGAGCACTGAGCACCCAGCTCCCTGAGTACTGAGCACTGAGCACCCAGCACCCAGAGCACTGAGCACCCAGCACCCTGTGTACTGAGCACTGAGTACCCAGCACCCCGAGCACTGAGCACCCAGCACCCTGAGCACTGAGCACCGTGAGTACTGAGCACCCAGCACCCTGAGCACTGAGCACCCAGCACCCCGAGCACAGAGCACCCAGCACCCAGAGCACTGTGCACTGAGCACCCTGAGTACTGAGCACTGAGCACCCAACACCCCAAGCACTGAGCACCCTGAGCACTGAGCACCCAGCACCCCAAGCACTGAGCACCCAGCACCCTGTGTACTGAGCACTGAGTACCCAGTACCCCGAGCACTGCGACCCAGCACCCTGAGCACTGAGCACCCAGCACCCCGAGTACTGAGCACCCAGCACCCCGAGCATGGGGCACCCAGCACCCTGAGCACTGAGCACCCAGCACCACGAGCAATGAGCACCCAGCACCCTGAGTACTGAGGACCGAGCACCCCGAGTACTGAGCACCCAGCAACCTGAGCAATGAGCACCCAGCAGCCCCAGCAATGAGCACCCAGCACCCTGAGTACTGAGCACCCAACACCCCGAGTACTGAGCACCCAGCAACCTGAGAACCGAGCAGCCAGCACCCCGAGCGCTGAGCACCCAGCACCCTGAGCACTGAGCACCCAGCACCCTGAGTACTGAGCACTGAGCACCGCGAGTACTGAGCACCCAGCACCCTGAGTACTGAGCACCCAGCACCCTGAGTACTGAGCACCCAGCACCCTGAGCACTGAGCACCCAGCACCCTGAGTACTAAGCACCCAACACCCCAAGCACTGAGCACCCTGAGTACTGAGCACCCAGCACCCCAAGCACTGAGCACCCCGAGCACTGAGCAGCCAGTACCCTGAGTACTGAGCACCGAGCACCCTGAGTACTGAGCAGCCAGCACCCTGAGAACTGAGCAGCCAGCATACTGAGCACTGAGCACCCAGCACCCTGAGTACTGAGCACCGAGCACCCTGAGTACTGAGCACCCAGCACCCCGAGCACTGAGCACCCAGCACCCTGAGCACTGAGCACCCAGCATAATGAGTACTGAGCACCCAGCACCCTGAGCACTGAGCACCCAGCACCCTCAGCACTGAGCACCCAGCACCCTTAGTACTGAGCATCCAGCACCCCGAGCACTGAGCACCCAGCACCCTGAGTACTGAGCACTGAGCACCCAGCACCCCGAGCCGTGACCACCCAGCATCCTGTGTACTGAGCACTGAGTACCCAGCACCCCGAGCACTGAGCACCCAGCACCCTGAGTACTGAGCACTGAGCACACAGCACCCCGAGCACTGAGAACCCAGCACCCTGTGTACTGAGCACTGAGTACCCAGTACCCCGAGCACTGTGACCCAGCACCCTGAGCACTGAGCACCCAGCACCCCGAGTACTGAGCACCCAGCACCCCGAGCACTGAGCACCCAGCACCCCGAGCACTGAGCACCCAGCACCCCGAGCAATGAGCACCCAGCACCCTGAGTACTGAGCACCCAGCACCCCGAGTACTGAGCACCCAGCAACCTGAGAACGGAGCAGCCAGCACCCCGAGCGCTGAGCACCCAGCACCCTGAGCACTGAGCACCCAGCACCCTGAGTACTGAGCACTGAGCACACCGAGTACTGAGCACCCAGCACCCCGAGCACTGAGCACCGAGCACCCCGAGCACTGAGCACCCAGCACCCCGAGCACTGAGCACCCAGCACCCCGAGCACTGAGCACCCAGCACCCTGAGCACTGAGCACTGAGCACCCTGAGCACTGAGCACCCAGCACCCTGAGCACTGAGCACCCAGCATCCTGAGCACTGAGTACTGAGCACCCAGCACGCTGAGCACTGAGCACACAGCACCCTGAGTACTGAGCACTGAGCACCCCGATTACTGAGCACCCAGCACCCCGAGCGCTGAGCACCCAGCACCCTGAGCACTGAGCACCCAGCACCCTGAGTACTGAGCACTGAGCACCCCGAGCACTGAGCACCCAGCACCCGGAGCACTGAGCACCGAGCACCCCGAGCACTGAGCAACCAGCACCCCGAGCACTGAGCACCGAGCACCCCGAGCACTGAGCACCCAGCACCCCGAGCACTGAGCACTGAGCACCCAGCACCCCGAGCACTGAGCACCCAGCACCCTGAGCACTGAGCACCCAGCACCCGAGTACTGATCACCCAGCACCCTGAGTACTGAGCACCCAGCACCCTGAGTACTGAGCACACAGCACCCCGAGCACTGAGCACTGAGCACCCAGCACCCTGAGCACTGAGCACCCAGCACCCGAGTACTGATCACCCAGCACCCTGAGTACTGAGCACCCAGCACCCTGAGTACTGAGCACACAGCACCCCGAGCACTGAGCACTGAGCACCCAGCACCCTGAGTACTAAGCACCCAACACCCCAAGCACTGAGCACCCCGAGCACTGAGCAGCCAGCACCCTGAGTACTGAGCACCGAGCACCCCGAGCACTGAGCACCCAGCACCCTGAGTACTGAGCACCCAGCACCCTGAGCACTGAGCACCCAGCACCCTGAGTACTGAGCACCGAGCACCCTGAGTACTGAGCACCCAGCACCCTGAGTACTGAGCACCCAGCACCCTGAGTACTGAGCACCCAGCGTACTGAGCACCGAGCACCCAGCACCCTGAGTACTGAGCACCCAGCACCCTGAGCACTGAGCACCCAGCACCCTGAGTACTGAGCACTGAGCACCCCGAGTACTGAGCACCGAGCACACCGAGCACTGAGCACCCAGCATCCCGAGCACCGAGCACCCTGTGTACTGAGCACCCAGCACCCTGAGCACTGAGCACCCAGCACCCTGAGCACTTAGCACCCAGCACCCTGAGCACTGAGCACCCAGCACCCTGAGTACTGAGCACCGAGCACCCCGAGCACTGAGCACCCAGCACCCTGAGCACTGAGCAACCTTAGTACTGAGTACTGAGCACCCTGAGTACTGAGCACTGAGCACCCTGAGTACTGAGCACCCAGCACCCTGAGTACTGAGCACCCAGCTCCCTGAGCAATGATCACCCTGAGTACTGAGCACCCAGCACCCTGAGTACTAAGCACCGAGCACCCTGAGTACTGAGCAATGAGCACCCCGAGTACTGAGCACCGAGCACCCCGAGCACTGAGCACCCAGAACCCCGAGCACCGAGCACCCTGAGTACTGAGCACCCAGCACCCTGAGCACTGAACACACAGCACCCTGAGTACAGAAAACCCCTAGCACTGAGAACCCAGCACCCTGAGTACTGAGCACCGAGCACACTGAGCACTGAGCACCCAGCACCCCGAGCACTGAGCACCCAGCACCCTGAGTACTGAGCACCCAGCACCCTGAGTACTGAGCACCCAGCACCCCGAGCACTGAGTACCCAGCACCCTGAGCACTGAGCACCCAGCACACTGAGCACTGAGCACCAAGCACCCTGAGCAGTGAGCACCCAGCACCCTGAGTTCTGAGCACTGAGCACCCAGCACCCCGAGCACTGAGCACCCAGCACCCTGAGTACTGAGCACTGAGCACCCAGCACCCCGAGCACTGAGCACCCAGCACCCTGAGCCCTGAGCACCCAACACCCGAGTACTGAGCACCCAGCACCCTGAGTAGTGAGCACCCAGCTCCCTGAGTACTGAGCACCCAGCACCCCGAGTAATGAGCACCCAGCACCCTGAGTACTGAGCACCCAGCACCCCGAGCACTAAGCACACAGCACCCAGAGCACTGAGGACCCAGCACCCTGAGCACTGAGCAGCCAGCACCCTGAGTACTGAGCACCGAGCACCCTGAGTACTGAGCACCCAGCACCCTGAGCACTGATCACCCAGCACCCTGAGTACTGAGCACCAAGTACCCTGAGTACTGAGCACTGAGAACACAGCACCCTGAGCAATGAGCACCCAGCACCCTGTGTACTGAGCACTGAGCACCCAGCACCCCGAGCACTGAGCACCCAGCACCCCGAGCAATGAGCACCCAGCACCCTGAGTACTGAGCACCCAGCACCCCGAGTACTGAGCACCCAGCAACCTGAGAACCGAGCAGCCAGCACCCCGAGCACTGAGCACCCAACACACTGAGCACTGAGCACCCAACACCCCAAGCACTGAGCACCCTGAGCACTGAGCACCCAGCACCCCAAGCACTGAGCACCCTGAGTACTGAGCACCCAGCACCCCGAGCTCTGAGCACCCAGCACCCTGAGTACTAAGCACCGAGCAACCTGAGTACTGAGCACCCAGCACCCTGAGTACTGAGCACCCAGCACCCTGAGCACTGAGCACCCAGCACCCTGAGTACTGAGCACCGAGCACCCCGAGTACTGAGCACCCAGCACCCCGAGCACTGAGCACCCAGCACCCCGAGCACTGAGCACCCAGCACCCCGAGCACTGAGCACCCAGCACCCCGAGCACTGAGCACCCAGCACCCCGAGCACTGCGCACACAGCACCCCGAGCACCGAGCACCCTGAGTACTAAGCACCGAGCACCCTGAGCACTGAGCACCCAGCACCCTTAGCACTGAGCACACAGTACCCTGAGTACTGAGCACCCAGCAGCCCGAGCACTGAGCACACAGCACCCTGAGCACTGAGCACCCATCTCCCCGAGCAGTGAGCACCCAGCACCCTGAGCCCTGAGCAACCTGAGTCCTGAGCACTGAGCACCCTGAGTACTGAGCACTGAGCACCCTGAGTACTGAGCACCCAGCACCCTGAGCAATGAGCACCCAGAGTACTGAGCACCCAGCACCCTGAGCACTGAGCACAGAGCACCTAGAGCACTGAGCACCCAGCACCCGGAGTACTGAGCACCCAGCACCCTGAGTACTAAGCACCAAGCACCCTGAGTACTGAGCACCCAATACCCTGAGCACTGAACACACAGCACCCTGAGTACTGAGCACCCCGAGCACTGAGCACCCAGCATACTGAGTACTGAGCACCCAGCACCCTGAGTACTGAGCACCCAGCACCCAGAGCACTGAGCACTGAGCACGCTGAGTACTGAGCACTGAGCACCCTGAGCACTGAGCACCCTGAGTACTGAGCACTGAGCACCCTGAGCACTGAGCACCATGCACCCTGAGTACTGAGCACCCAGCACCCTGAGCACTGAGGACCGAGCACCCTGAGCACTGAGCACCATGCACCCTGAGTACTGAGCACCCAGCACCCTGAGCACTGAGCACCCAGCACCCTGAGCACTGAGGACCGAGCACCCTGAGTACTGAGCACCCAGCACCCCAAGCACTGAGCACCCCGAGCACTGAGCAGCCAGCACCCTGAGTACTGAGCACCGAGCACCCTGAGTACTGAGCTGCCAGCACCCTGAGTACTGAGCACCCAGCATACTGAGCACCGAGCACCCAGCACCCTGAGTACTGAGCACACAGCACCCTGAGCACTGAGCACCCAGCACCCTGAGTACTGAGCACCGAGCACCCTGAGTACTGAGCACCCAGCACCCCGAGCACTGAGCACCCACCACCCTGAGCACTGAGCACCCAGCATACTGCGTACTGAGCACCCAGCACCTTGAGTACTGAGCACCCAGCACCCTGAGCACTGAGCACCCAGCACCCTGAGTACAGAGCATCCAGCACCCCGAGCACTGAGCACCCAGCACCCTGAGTACTGAGCACTGAGCACCCAGCACCCAGAGCACTGAGCACCCAGCACCCTGTGTACTGAGCACTGAGTACCCAGCACCCCGAGCACTGAGCACCCAGCACCCTGAGCACTGAGCACCGTGAGTACTGAGCACCCAGCACCCTGAGCACTGAGCACCCAGCACCCCGAGCACAGAGCACCCAGCACCCAGAGCACTGTGCACTGAGCACCCTGAGTACTGAGCACTGAGCACCCAACACCCCAAGCACTGAGCACCCTGAGCACTGAGCACCCAGCACCCCAAGCACTGAGCACCCAGCACCCTGTGTACTGAGCACTGAGTACCCAGTACCCCGAGCACTGCGACCCAGCACCCTGAGCACTGAGCACCCAGCACCCCGAGTACTGAGCACCCAGCACCCCGAGCATGGGGCACCCAGCACCCTGAGCACTGAGCACCCAGCACCCCGAGCAATGAGCACCCAGCACCCTGAGTACTGAGGACCGAGCACCCCGAGTACTGAGCACCCAGCAACCTGAGCAATGAGCACCCAGCAGCCCCAGCAATGAGCACCCAGCACCCTGAGTACTGAGCACCCAACACCCCGAGTACTGAGCACCCAGCAACCTGAGAACCGAGCAGCCAGCACCCCGAGCGCTGAGCACCCAGCACCCTGAGCACTGAGCACCCAGCACCCTGAGTACTGAGCACTGAGCACCGCGAGTACTGAGCACCCAGCACCCTGAGTACTGAGCACCCAGCACCCTGAGTACTGAGCACCCAGCACCCTGAGCACTGAGCACCCAGCACCCTGAGTACTAAGCACCCAACACCCCAAGCACTGAGCACCCTGAGTACTGAGCACCCAGCACCCCAAGCACTGAGCACCCCGAGCACTGAGCAGCCAGTACCCTGAGTACTGAGCACCGAGCACCCTGAGTACTGAGCAGCCAGCACCCTGAGAACTGAGCAGCCAGCATACTGAGCACTGAGCACCCAGCACCCTGAGTACTGAGCACCGAGCACCCTGAGTACTGAGCACCCAGCACCCCGAGCACTGAGCACCCAGCACCCTGAGCACTGAGCACCCAGCATAATGAGTACTGAGCACCCAGCACCCTGAGCACTGAGCACCCAGCACCCTCAGCACTGAGCACCCAGCACCCTTAGTACTGAGCATCCAGCACCCCGAGCACTGAGCACCCAGCACCCTGAGTACTGAGCACTGAGCACCCAGCACCCCGAGCCGTGACCACCCAGCATCCTGTGTACTGAGCACTGAGTACCCAGCACCCCGAGCACTGAGCACCCAGCACCCTGAGTACTGAGCACTGAGCACACAGCACCCCGAGCACTGAGAACCCAGCACCCTGTGTACTGAGCACTGAGTACCCAGTACCCCGAGCACTGTGACCCAGCACCCTGAGCACTGAGCACCCAGCACCCCGAGTACTGAGCACCCAGCACCCCGAGCACTGAGCACCCAGCACCCCGAGCACTGAGCACCCAGCACCCCGAGCAATGAGCACCCAGCACCCTGAGTACTGAGCACCCAGCACCCCGAGTACTGAGCACCCAGCAACCTGAGAACGGAGCAGCCAGCACCCCGAGCGCTGAGCACCCAGCACCCTGAGCACTGAGCACCCAGCACCCTGAGTACTGAGCACTGAGCACACCGAGTACTGAGCACCCAGCACCCCGAGCACTGAGCACCGAGCACCCCGAGCACTGAGCACCCAGCACCCCGAGCACTGAGCACCCAGCACCCCGAGCACTGAGCACCCAGCACCCTGAGCTCTGAGCACTGAGCACCCTGAGCACTGAGCACCCAGCACCCTGAGCACTGAGCACCCAGCATCCTGAGCACTGAGTACTGAGCACCCAGCACGCTGAGCACTGAGCACACAGCACTCTGAGTACTGAGCACTGAGCACCCCGATTACTGAGCACCCAGCACCCCGAGCGCTGAGCACCCAGCACCCTGAGCACTGAGCACCCAGCACCCTGAGTACTGAGCACTGAGCACCCCGAGCACTGAGCACCCAGCACCCGGAGCACTGAGCACTGAGCACCCCGAGCACTGAGCAACCAGCACCCCGAGCACTGAGCACCGAGCACCCCGAGCACTGAGCACCCAGCACCCCGAGCACTGAGCACTGAGCACCCAGCACCCCGAGCACTGAGCACCCAGCACCCTGAGCACTGAGCACCCAGCACCCGAGTACTGATCACCCAGCACCCTGAGTACTGAGCACACAGCACCCCGAGCACTGAGCACTGAGCACCCAGCACCCTGAGCACTGAGCACCCAGCACCCGAGAACTGATCACCCAGCACCCTGAGTACTGAGCACCCAGCACCCTGAGTACTGAGCACACAGCACCCCGAGCACTGAGCACTGAGCACCCAGCACCCTGAGTACTAAGCACCCAACACCCCAAGCACTGAGCACCCCGAGCACTGAGCAGCCAGCACCCTGAGTACTGAGCACCGAGCACCCCGAGCACTGAGCACCCAGCACCCTGAGTACTGAGCACCCAGCACCCTGAGCACTGAGCACCCAGCACCCTGAGTACTGAGCACCGAGCACCCTGAGTACTGAGCACCCAGCACCCTGAGTACTGAGCACCCAGCACCCTGAGTACTGAGCACCCAGCGTACTGAGCACCGAGCACCCAGCACCCTGAGTACTGAGCACCCAGCACCCTGAGCACTGAGCACCCAGCACCCTGAGTACTGAGCACTGAGCACCCCGAGTACTGAGCACCGAGCACACCGAGCACTGATCACCCAGCATCCCGAGCACCGAGCACCCTGTGTACTGAGCACCCAGCACCCTGAGCACTGAGCACCCAGCACCCTGAGCACTTAGCACCCAGCACCCTGAGCACTGAGCACCCAGCACCCTGAGTACTGAGCACCGAGCAACCCGAGCACTGAGCACCCAGCACCCTGAGCACTGAGCAACCTTAGTACTGAGTACTGAGCACCCTGAGTACTGAGCACTGAGCACCCTGAGTACTGAGCACCCAGCACCCTGAGTACTGAGCACCCAGCTCCCTGAGCAATGATCACCCTGAGTACTGAGCACCCAGCACCCTGAGTACTAAGCACCGAGCACCCTGAGTACTGAGCAATGAGCACCCCGAGTACTGAGCACCGAGCACCCCGAGCACTGAGCACCCAGAACCCCGAGCACCGAGCACCCTGAGTACTGAGCACCCAGCACCCTGAGCACTGAACACACAGCACCCTGAGTACAGAAAACCCCTAGCACTGAGAACCCAGCACCCTGAGTACTGAGCACCGAGCACACTGAGCACTGAGTACTGAGCACCCAGCACGCTGAGCACTGAGCACCCAGCACCATGAGTACTGAGCACTGAGCACAACGATTACTGAGCACCCAGCACCCTGAGCGCTGAGCACCCAGCACCCTGAGCACTGAGCACCCAGCACCATGAGTACTGAGCACCGAGCACCCTGAGCACCGAGCACCCAGCACCCTGAGTACTGAGCACCCAGCACCCTGAGCACTGAGCACCCAGCACCCTGAGTACTGAGCACCGAGCACCCTGAGTACTGAGCACCCAGCACCTCGAGCACTGAGCACCCAGCACCCTGAGCACTGAGCACCCAGCATACTGAGTACTGAGCACCCAGCACCCTGAGTACTGAGCACCCAGCACCCTGAGTACTGAACACCCAGCACCCTGAGTACTGAGCATCCAGCGCCCCGAGCACTGAGCTCCCAGCACCCTGAGTACTGAGCACTGAGCACCCAGCACCCCGAGCACTGAGCACCCAGCACCCTGTGTACTGAGCACTGAGTACCCAGCACCCCGAGCACTGAGCACCCAGCACCCTGAGCACTGAGCACCCTGAGTACTGAGCACCCAGCACCCTGAGCACTGAGCACCCAGCACCCCGATCACTGAGCACCCAGCACCCAGAGCACTGAGCACTGAGCACCCTGAGTACTGAGCACTGAGCACCCTGAGCACTGAGCACCGAGCACCCTGAGTACTGAGCACTGAGCACCCTGAGCACTGAGGACCGAGCACCCTGAGTACTAAGCACCCAGCACCCTGAGTACTGAGCACCCAGCACCCTGAGCACTGAGCACCCAGCACGCTGAGTACTGAGCACTGAGCACCCTGAGTACTGAGCACCGAGCACCCTGAGCACTGAGCACCCAGCACGCTGAGTACTGAGCACTGAGCACCCTGAGCACTGAGCACCCAGCACCCTGAGTACTGAGCACCGAGCACCCTGAGTACTGAGCACCCAGCACTCTGAGCACTGAGCACCCAGCACCCTGAGCACTGAGACACCCAGCACCCTGAGCACTGAGCACCCAGCTCCCCGAGCACTGAGCACCCTGCACCCTGAGCACTGAGCCTGAGCACCCTGAGTACTGAGCACTGAGCACCCTGAGTACTGAGCACCGATCACCCTGAGTACTGAGCACCCAGAACCCCGAGCACTGAGCACCGAGCACCCTGAGCACTGAGCACCCAGCACCCTGAGTACTAAGCACCCAGGACCCTGAGTACTGAGCACCCAGCACCCTGAGTACTGAGCACCCAGCACCCTGAGCACTGAGCAACCTTAGTACTGAGCACTGAGCAGCCTGAGTACTGAGCACTGAGCACCCTGAGTACTGAGCACCCAGCACCCTGAGTACTGAGCACCCAGCACCCTGAGCAATGATCACCCTGAGTACTGAGCACCCAGCACCATGAGCACTGAGCACCGAGCACCCTGAGCACTGAGCAACCAGCACCCGGAGTACTGAGAACCCAGCACCCTGAGTACTAAGCACCGAGCACCCTGAGTACTGAGCACTGAGCACCCCGAGCACTGAGCACCCAGAACCCCGAGCACCGAGCACCCTGAGTACTGAGCACCCAGCACCCTGAGCGCTGAACACACAGCACCCTGAGTACAGAAAACCCCGAGCACTGAGCACCCAGCACTCTGAGTACTGAGCACCGAGCACACTGAGCACTGAGCACCCAGCACCCCGAGCACTGAGCACCCAGCACCCTGAGTACGGAGCACCGAGCACCCTGAGTACTGAGCACCCAGCACCCCGAGCACTGAGTACCCAGCACCCTGAGCACTGAGCACCCAGCACCCTGAGCACTGAGCACCCAGCACCCTGAGCACTGAGCACCCAGCACCCTGAGTACTGAGCACTGAGCACCCAGCACCCCGAGCACTGAGCACCCAGCACCCTGAGTACTGAGCAATGAGCACCCAGCACCCCGAGCACTGAGCACCCAGCACCCTGTGCACTGAGCACCCAGCACCTGAGTCCTGAGCACCCAGCACCCTGAGGACTGAGCACCCAGCTCCCTGAGTACTGAGCACCCAGCACCCCGAGTACTGAGCACCCAGCATCCTGAGTACTGAGCACCCAGCTCCCCGAGCACTAAGCACACAGCACCCAGAGCACTGAGGACCCAGCACCCTGAGCACTGAGCACCCAGCACCCTGAGTACTGAGCACCGAGCACCCTGAGTACTGAGCACCCAGCACCCTGAGCACTGATCACCCAGCACCCTGAGTACTGAGCACCAAGTACCCTGAGTACTGAGCACCCAGCACCCCGAGCACTGAGCACCCAGCACCCTGAGTACTGAGCACTGAGCACACAGCACCCCGAGCATTGAGCACCCAGCACCCTGAGCACTGAGCACCCAGCACCCCGAGCAATGAGCACCCAGCACCCTGAGTACTGAGCACCCAGCACCCCGAGTACTGAGCACCCAGCAACCTGAGCACTGAGCACCCAGCACCCCCAGCAATGAGCACCCAGCACCCTGAGTACTGAGCACCCAGCACCCCGAGTACTGAGCACCCAGCAACCTGAGAACCGAGCAGCCAGCACCCCCAGCAATGAGCACCCAGCATCCTGAGTACTGAGCACCCAGCACCCCCAGCAATGAGCACCCAGCACCCTGAGTACTGAGCACCCAGCACCCCGAGTACTGAGAACCCAGCAACCTCAGAACCGAGCAGCCAGCACCCCGAGCGCTGAGCACCCAGCACCCTGAGCACTGAGCACCCAGCACCCTGAGTACTGAGCACTGAGCACCCCGAGTACTGAGCACCCAGCACCCCGAGCACTGAGCACCCAGCACCCTGAGTACTGAGCACCCAGCACCCTGAGTACTGAGCACCCAGCACCCTGAGCACTGAGCACCCAGCACCCTGAGTACTAAGCACCCAACACCCCAAGCACTGAGCACCCTGAGTACTGAGCAACCAGCACCCCAAGCACTGAGCACCCCGAGCACTGAGCAGCCAGCACCCTGAGTACTGAGCACCGAGCACCCTGAGTACTGAGCAGCCAGCACCCTGAGTACTGAGCACCCAGCATACTGAGCACCGAGCACCCAGCACCCTGAGTACTGAGCACACAGCACCCTGAGCACTGAGCACCCAGCACCCTGAGTACTGAGCACTGAGCACCCCGAGTACTGAGCACCCAGCACCCCGAGCACTGAGCACCGAGCACCCCGAGAACTGAGCACCCAGCACCCCGAGCACTGAGCACCCAGCACCCCGAGCACTGAGCACCCAGCACCCTGAGCACTGAGCACTGAGCACCCTGAGCACTGAGCACCCAGAACCCTGAGCACTGAGCACCCAGCATCCTGAGCACTGAGTACTGAGCACCCAGCACGCTGAGCACTGAGCACCCAGCACCATGAGTACTGAGCACTGAGCACCCCGATTACTGAGCACCCAGCACCCTGAGCGCTGAGCACCCAGCACCCTGAGCACTGAGCACCCAGCACCATGAGTACTGAGCACCGAGCACCCTGAGCACCGAGCACCCAGCACCCTGAGTACTGAGCACCCAGCACCCTGAGCACTGAGCACCCAGCACCCTGAGTACTGAGCACCGAGCACCCTGAGTACTGAGCACCCAGCACCTCGAGCACTGAGCACCCAGCACCCTGAGCACTGAGCACCCAGCATACTGAGTACTGAGCACCCAGCACCCTGAGTACTGAGCACCCAGCACCCTGAGTACTGAACACCCAGCACCCTGAGTACTGAGCATCCAGCGCCCCGAGCACTGAGCTCCCAGCACCCTGAGTACTGAGCACTGAGCACCCAGCACCCCGAGCACTGAGCACCCAGCACCCTGTGTACTGAGCACTGAGTACCCAGCACCCCGAGCACTGAGCACCCAGCACCCTGAGCACTGAGCACCCTGAGTACTGAGCACCCAGCACCCTGAGCACTGAGCACCCAGCACCCCGATCACTGAGCACCCAGCACCCAGAGCACTGAGCACTGAGCACCCTGAGTACTGAGCACTGAGCACCCTGAGCACTGAGCACCGAGCACCCTGAGTACTGAGCACTGAGCACCCTGAGCACTGAGGACCGAGCACCCTGAGTACTAAGCACCCAGCACCCTGAGTACTGAGCACCCAGCACCCTGAGCACTGAGCACCCAGCACGCTGAGTACTGAGCACTGAGCACCCTGAGTACTGAGCACCGAGCACCCTGAGCACTGAGCACCCAGCACGCTGAGTACTGAGCACTGAGCACCCTGAGCACTGAGCACCCAGCACCCTGAGTACTGAGCACCGAGCACCCTGAGTACTGAGCACCCAGCACTCTGAGCACTGAGCACCCAGCACCCTGAGCACTGAGACACCCAGCACCCTGAGCACTGAGCACCCAGCACCCCGAGCACTGAGCACCCTGCACCCTGAGCACTGAGCCTGAGCACCCTGAGTACTGAGCACTGAGCACCCTGAGTACTGAGCACCGATCACCCTGAGTACTGAGCACCCAGAACCCCGAGCACTGAGCACCGAGCACCCTGAGCACTGAGCACCCAGCACCCTGAGTACTAAGCACCCAGGACCCTGAGTACTGAGCACCCAGCACCCTGAGTACTGAGCACCCAGCACCCTGAGCACTGAGCAACCTTAGTACTGAGCACTGAGCAGCCTGAGTACTGAGCACTGAGCACCCTGAGTACTGAGCACCCAGCACCCTGAGTACTGAGCACCCAGCACCCTGAGCAATGATCACCCTGAGTACTGAGCACCCAGCACCATGAGCACTGAGCACCGAGCACCCTGAGCACTGAGCAACCAGCACCCGGAGTACTGAGAACCCAGCACCCTGAGTACTAAGCACCGAGCACCCTGAGTACTGAGCACTGAGCACCCCGAGCACTGAGCACCCAGAACCCCGAGCACCGAGCACCCTGAGTACTGAGCACCCAGCACCCTGAGCACTGAACACACAGCACCCTGAGTACAGAAAACCCCGAGCACTGAGCACCCAGCACTCTGAGTACTGAGCACCGAGCACACTGAGCACTGAGCACCCAGCACCCCGAGCACTGAGCACCCAGCACCCTGAGTACTGAGCACCCAGCACCCTGAGTACTGAGCACCCAGCACCCCGAGCACTGAGTACCCAGCACCCTGAGCACTGAGCACCCAGCACCCTGAGCACTGAGCACCCAGCACCCTGAGCACTGAGCACCCAGCACCCTGAGTACTGAGCACTGAGCACCCAGCACCCCGAGCACTGAGCACCCAGCACCCTGAGTACTGAGCACTGAGCACCCAGCACCCCGAGCACTGAGCACCCAGCACCCTGAGCACTGAGCACCCAGCACCTGAGTCCTGAGCACCCAGCACCCTGAGGACTGAGCACCCAGCTCCCTGAGTACTGAGCACCCAGCACCCCGAGTACTGAGCACCCAGCATCCTGAGTACTGAGCACCCAGCTCCCCGAGCACTAAGCACACAGCACACAGAGCACTGAGGACCCAGCACCCTGAGCACTGAGCACCCAGCACCCTGAGTACTGAGCACCGAGCACCCTGAGTACTGAGCACCCAGCACCCTGAGCACTGATCACCCAGCACCCTGAGTACTGAGCACCAAGTACCCTGAGTACTGAGCACCCAGCACCCCGAGCACTGAGCACCCAGCACCCTGAGTACTGAGCACTGAGCACACAGCACCCCGAGCACTGAGCACCCAGCACCCTGAGCACTGAGCACCCAGCACCCCGAGCAATGAGCACCCAGCACCCTGAGTACTGAGCACCCAGCACCCCGAGTACTGAGCACCCAGCAACCTGAGCACTGAGCACCCAGCACCCCCAGCAATGAGCACCCAGCACCCTGAGTACTGAGCACCCAGCACCCCGAGTACTGAGCACCCAGCAACCTGAGAACCGAGCAGCCAGCACCCCCAGCAATGAGCACCCAGCATCCTGAGTACTGAGCACCCAGCACCCCCAGCAATGAGCACCCAGCACCCTGAGTACTGAGCACCCAGCACCCCGAGTACTGAGAACCCAGCAACCTCAGAACCGAGCAGCCAGCACCCCGAGCGCTGAGCACCCAGCACCCTGAGCACTGAGCACCCAGCACCCTGAGTACTGAGCACTGAGCACCCCGAGTACTGAGCACCCAGCACCCCGAGCACTGAGCACCCAGCACCCTGAGTACTGAGCACCCAGCACCCTGAGTACTGAGCACCCAGCACCCTGAGCACTGAGCACCCAGCACCCTGAGTACTAAGCACCCAACACCCCAAGCACTGAGCACCCTGAGTACTGAGCACCCAGCACCCCAAGCACTGAGCACCCCGAGCACTGAGCAGCCAGCACCCTGAGTACTGAGCACCGAGCACCCTGAGTACTGAGCAGCCAGCACCCTGAGTACTGAGCACCCAGCATACTGAGCACCGAGCACCCAGCACCCTGAGTACTGAGCACACAGCACCCTGAGCACTGAGCACCCAGCACCCTGAGTACTGAGCACCGAGCACCCTGAGTACTGAGCACCCAGCACCCCGAGCACTGAGCACCCAGCACCCTGAGCACTGAGCACCCAGCATACTGCGTACTGAGCACCCAGCACCCTGAGTACTGAGCACCCAGCACCCTGAGCACTGAGCACCCAGCACCCTGAGTACTGAGCATCCAGCACCCCGAACACTGAGCACCCAGCACCCTGAGTACTGAGCACTGAGCACCCAGCACCCCGAGCACTGAGCACCCAGCACCCTGTGTACTGAGCACTGAGTACCCAGCACCCCGAGCACTGAGCACCCAGCACCCTGAGCACTGAGCACCCTGAGTACTGAGCACCCAGCACCCTGAGCACTGAGCACCCAGCACCCCGAGCACTGAGCACCCAGCACCCAGAGCACTGAGCACTGAGCACCCTGAGTACTGAGCACTGAGCACCCTGAGCACTGAGCACCGAGCACCCTGAGTACTGAGCACTGAGCAACCAACACCCCAAGCACTGAGCACCCTGAGCACTGAGCACCCAGCACCCCAAGCACTGAGCACCCTGAGTACTGAGCACCCAGCACCCTGAGTAATGAGCACCCAGCACCCTGAGTACTGAGCACCCAGCTCCCTGAGTCCTGAGCACCCAGCACCCCGAGCACTGAGCACCCAGCACCCTGAGTACTGAGCACTGAGCACACAGCACCCCGAGCACTGAGCACCCAGCACCCTGTGTACTGAGCACTGAGTACCCAGTACCCCGAGCACTGCGACCCAGCACCCTGAGCACTGAGCACCCAGCACCCCGAGTACTGAGCACCCAGCACCCCGAGAATGGGGCACCCAGCACCCTGAGCACTGAGCACCCAGCACCCCGAGCAATGAGCACCCAGCACCCTGAGTACTGAGCACCGAGCACCCCGAGTACTGAGCACCCAGCAACCTGAGCACTGAGCACCCAGCACCCCCAGCAATGAGCACCCAGCACCCTGAGTACTGAGCACCCAGCACCCCGAGTACTGAGCACCCAGCAACCTGAGAACCGAGCAGCCAGCACCCCCAGCAATGAGCACCCAGCACCCTGAGTACTGAGCACCCAGCACCCCCAGCAATGAGCACCCAGCACCCTGAGTACTGAGCACCCAGCATCCCGTGTACTGAGCACCCAGCAACCTGAGAACCGAGCAGCCAGCACCCTGAGCGCTGAGCACCCAGCACCCTGAGCACTGAGCACCCAGCACCCTGAGTACTGAGCACTGAGCACCCCGAGTACTGAGCACCCAGCACCCCGAGCACTGAGCACCCAGCACCCTGAGTACTGAGCACCCAGCACCCTGAGTACTGAGCACCCAGCACCCTGAGCACTGAGCACCCAGCACCCTGAGTACTAAGCACCCAACACCCCAAGCACTGAGCACCCTGAGTACTGAGCACCCAGCACCCCAAGCACTGAGCACCCCGAGCACTGAGCAGCCAGCACCCTGAGTACTGAGCACCGAGCACCCTGAGTACTGAGCAGCCCGCACCCTGAGTACTGAGCACCCAGCATACTGAGCACCGAGCACCCAGCACCCTGAGTACTGTGCACACAGCACCCTGAGCACTGAGCACCCAGCACCCTGAGTACTGAGCACCGAGCACCCTGAGTACTGAGCACCCAGCACCCCGAGCACTGAGCACCCAGCACCCTGAGCACTGAGCACCCAGCATACTGCGTACTGAGCACCCAGCACCCTGAGAACTGAGCACCCAGCACCCTGAGCACTGAGCACCCAGCACCCTGAGTACTGAGCATCCAGCACCCCGAGCAGTGAGCACCCAGCACCCTGAGTACTGAGCACTGAGCACCCAGCACCCCGAGCACTGAGCACCCAGCACCCTGTGTACTGAGCACTGAGTACCCAGCACCCCGAGCACTGAGCACCCAGCACCCAGAGCACTGAGCACCTACCACCCTGAGTACTGAGCACCCAGCACCCCGAGCACTGAGCACCCAGCACCCTGAGTACTGAGCACTGAGCACACAGCACCCCGAGCACTGAGCACCCAGCACCCTCTGTACTGAGCACTGAGTACCCAGTACCCCGAGCACTGCGACCCAACACCCTGAGCATTGAGCACCCAGCACCCCGAGTACTGAGCACCCAGCACCCCGAGCATGGGGCACCCGGGACCCTGAGCACCCAGCACCCCGAGCAATGAGCACCCAGCACCCTGAGTACTGAGCACCGAGCACCCCGAGTACTGAGCACCCAGCAACCTGAGCACTGAGCACCCAGCACCCCCAGCAATGAGCACCCAGCACCCCGAGCACTGAGCACCCAGCACCCCGAGCACTGAGCACCCAGCACCCCGAGCACTGAGCACCCAGCACCCTGAGCACTGAGCACTGAGCACTGAGCACCCTGAGCACTGAGCACCCAGAACCCTGAGCACTGAGCACCCAGCATCCTGAGCACTGAGTACTGAGCACCCAGCACGCTGAGCACTGAGCACCCAGCACCCTGAGTACTGAGCACTGAGCACCCCGATTACTGAGCACCCAGCACCCTGAGCGCTGAGCACCCAGCACCCTGAGCACTGAGCACCCAGCACCATGAGTACTGAGCACCGAGCACCCTGAGCACCGAGCACCCACCACCCTGAGTACTGAGCACCCAGCACCCTGAGCACTGAGCACCCAGCACCCTGAGTACTGAGCACCGAGCACCCTGAGTACTGAGCACTGAGCACCCTGAGCACTGAGCACCGAGCACCCTGAGTACTGAGCACTGAGCACCCAACACCCCAAGCACTGAGCACCCTGAGCACTGAGCACCCAGCACCCCAAGCACTGAGCACCCTGAGTACTGAGCACCCAGCACCCTGAGTAATGAGCACCCAGCACCCTGAGTACTGAGCACCCAGCTCCCTGAGTACTGAGCACCCAGCACCCCGAGCACTGAGCACCCAGAACCCTGAGTACTGAGCACTGAGCACACAGCACCCCGAGCACTGAGCACCCAGCACACTCTGTACTGAGCACTGAGTACCCAGTACCCCGAGCACTGCGACCCAGCATCCTGAGCATTGAGCACCCAGCACCCCGAGTACTGAGCACCCAGCACCCCGAGCATGGGGCACCCAGCACCCTGAGCACTGAGCACCCAGCACCCCGAGCAATGAGCACCCAGCACCCTGACTACTGAGCACCGAGCACCCCGAGTACTGAGCACCCAGCAACCTGAGCACTGAGCACCCAGCACCCCCAGCAATGAGCACCCAGCACCCCGAGCACTGAGCACCCAGCACCCCGAGCACTGAGCACCCAGCACCCTGAGCACTGAGCACCCAGCACCCTGAGCACTGGGCACTGAGCACTGAGCACCCTGAGCACTGAGCACCCAGAACCCTGAGCACTGAGCACCCAGCATCCTGAGCACTGAGTACTGAGCACCCAGCACGCTGAGCACTGAGCACCCAGCACCCCGAGCACTGAGCACCCAGCACCCGGAGTACTGAGAACCCAGCACCCTGAGTACTAAGCACCGAGCACCCTGAGTACTGAGCACTGAGCACCCCGAGCACTGAGCACCCAGAACCCCGAGCACCGAGCACCCTGAGTACTGAGCACCCAGCACCCTGAGCACTGAACACACAGCACCCTGAGTACAGAAAACCCCGAGCACTGAGCACCCAGCACTCTGAGTACTGAGCACCGAGCACACTGAGCACTGAGCACCCAGCACCCTGAGCACTGAGCACCCAGCACCCTGAGTACTGAGCACCCAGCACCCTGAGTACTGAGCACCCAGCACCCCGAGCACTGAGTACCCAGCACCCTGAGCACTGAGCACCCAGCACCCTGAGCACTGAGCACCCAGCACCCTGAGTACTGAGTACCCAGCACCCTGAGCACTGAGCACCCAGCACCCTGAGCACTGAGCACCCAGCACCCTGAGTACTGAGCACCCAGCACCCTGAGTACTGAGCACCCAGCACCCCGAGCACTGAGTACCCAGCACCCTGAGCACTGAGCACCCAGCACCCTGAGCACTGAGCACCCAGCACCCTGAGCACTGAGCACCCAGCACCCTGAGTACTGAGCACTGAGCACCCAGCACCCCGAGCACTGAGCATCCAGCACCCTGAGTACTGAGCACTGAGCACCCAGCACCCCGAGCACTGAGCACCCAGCACCCTGAGCACTGAGCACCCAGCACCTGAGTCCTGAGCACCCAGCACCCTGAGGACTGAGCACCCAGCTCCCTGAGTACTGAGCACCCAGCACCCCGAGTACTGAGCACCCAGCATCCTGAGTACTGAGCACCCAGCTCCCCGAGCACTAAGCACACAGCACCCAGAGCACTGAGGACCCAGCACCCTGAGCACTGAGCACCCAGCACCCTGAGTACTGAGCACCGAGCACCCTGAGTACTGACCACCCAGCACCCTGAGCACTGATCACCCAGCACCCTGAGTACTGAGCACCAAGTACCCTGAGTACTGAGCACCCAGCACCCCGAGCACTGAGCACCCAGCACCCTGAGTACTGAGCACTGAGCACACAGCAACCCGAGCACTGAGCACCCAGCACCCTGTGTACTGAGCACTGAGTACCCAGTACCCCGAGCACTGCGACCCAGCACCCTGAGCAATGAGCACCCAGCACCCCGAGTACTGAGCACCCAGCTCCCCGAGCACTGAGCACCCAGCACCCTGAGCACTGAGCACCCAGCACCCCGAGCAATGAGCACCCAGCACCCTGAGTACTGAGCACCCAACACCCCGAGTACTGAGCACCCAGCAACCTGAGCACTGAGCACCCAGCACCCCAGCAATGAGCACCCAGCACCCTGAGTACTGAGCACCCAGCACCCTGAGTACTGAGCACCCAGCAACCTGAGTACTGAGCACCCAGCACCCCCAGCAATGAGCACCCAGCATCCTGAGTACTGAGCACCCAGCACCCCCAGCAATGAGCACCCAGCACCCTGAGTACTGAGCACCCAGCACCCCGAGTACTGAGAACCCAGCAACCTGAGAACCGAGCAGCCAGCACCCCGAGCGCTGAGCACCCAGCACCCTGAGCACTGAGCACCCAGCACCCTGAGTACTGAGCACTGAGCACCCCGAGTACTGAGCACCCAGCACCCCGAGCCCTGAGCACCCAGCACCCTGAGTACTGAGCACCCAGCACCCTGAGTACTGAGCACCCAGCACCCTGAGCACTGAGCACCCAGCACCCTGAGTACTAAGCACCCAACACCCCAAGCACTGAGCACCCTGAGTACTGAGCACCCAGCACCCCAAGCACTGAGCACCCCGAGCACTGAGCAGCCAGCACCCTGAGTACTGAGCACCGAGCACCCTGAGTACTGAGCAGCCAGCACCCTGAGTACTGAGCACCCAGCATACTGAGCACCGAGCACCCAGCACCCTGAGTACTGAGCACACAGCACCCTGAGCACTGAGCACCCAGCACCCTGAGTACTGAGCACCGAGCACCCTGAGTACTGAGCACCCAGCACCCCGAGCACTGAGCACCCAGCACCCTGAGCACTGAGCACCCAGCATACTGCGTACTGAGCACCCAGCACCCTGAGTACTGAGCACCCAGCACCCTGAGCACTGAGCACCCAGCACCCTGAGTACTGAGCATCCAGCACCCCGAGCAGTGAGCACCCAGCACCCTGAGTACTGAGCACTGAGCACCCAGCACCCCGAGCACTGAGCACCCAGCACCCTGAGTACTGAGCACTGAGCACACAGCACCCCGAGCACTGAGCACCCAGCACCCTCTGTACTGAGCACTGAGTACCCAGTACCCCGAGCACTGCGACCCAACACCCTGAGCATTGAGCACCCAGCACCCCGAGTACTGAGCACCCAGCACCCCGAGCATGGGGCACCCAGGACCCTGAGCACCCAGCACCCCGAGCAATGAGCACCCAGCACCCTGAGTACTGAGCACCGAGCACCCCGAGTACTGAGCACCCAGCAACCTGAGCACTGAGCACCCAGCACCCCCAGCAATGAGCACCCAGCACCCCGAGCACTGAGCACCCAGCACCCCGAGCACTGAGCACCCAGCACCCCGAGCACTGAGCACCCAGCACCCTGAGCACTGAGCACTGAGCACTGAGCACCCTGAGCACTGAGCACCCAGAACCCTGAGCACTGAGCACCCAGCATCCTGAGCACTGAGTACTGAGCACCCAGCACGCTGAGCACTGAGCACCCAGCACCCTGAGTACTGAGCACTGAGCACCCCGATTACTGAGCACCCAGCACCCTGAGCGCTGAGCACCCAGCACCCTGAGCACTGAGCACCCAGCACCATGAGTACTGAGCACCGAGCACCCTGAGCACCGAGCACCCAGCACCCTGAGTACTGAGCACCCAGCACCCTGAGCACTGAGCACCCAGCACCCTGAGTACTGAGCACCGAGCACCCTGAGTACTGAGCACTGAGCACCCTGAGCACTGAGCACCGAGCACCCTGAGTACTGAGCACTGAGCACCCAACACCCCAAGCACTGAGCACACTGAGCACTGAGCACCCAGCACCCCAAGCACTGAGCACCCTGAGTACTGAGCACCCAGCACCCTGAGTAATGAGCACCCAGCACCCTGAGTACTGAGCACCCAGCTCCCTGAGTACTGAGCACCCAGCACCCCGAGCACTGAGCACCCAGAACCCTGAGTACTGAGCACTGAGCACACAGCACCCCGAGCACTGAGCACCCAGCACACTCTGTACTGAGCACTGAGTACCCAGTACCCCGAGCACTGCGACCCAGCATCCTGAGCATTGAGCACCCAGCACCCCGAGTACTGAGCACCCAGCACCCCGAGCATGGGGCACCCAGCACCCTGAGCACTGAGCACCCAGCACCCCGAGCAATGAGCACCCAGCACCCTGACTACTGAGCACCGAGCACCCCGAGTACTGAGCACCCAGCAACCTGAGCACTGAGCACCCAGCACCCCCAGCAATGAGCACCCAGCACCCCGAGCACTGAGCACCCAGCACCCCGAGCACTGAGCACCCAGCACCCTGAGCACTGAGCACCCAGCACCCTGAGCACTGGGCACTGAGCACTGAGCACCCTGAGCACTGAGCACCCAGAACCCTGAGCACTGAGCACCCAGCATCCTGAGCACTGAGTACTGAGCACCCAGCACGCTGAGCACTGAGCACCCAGCACCCCGAGCACTGAGCACCCAGCACCCGGAGTACTGAGAACCCAGCACCCTGAGTACTAAGCACAGAGCACCCTGAGTACTGAGCACTGAGCACCCCGAGCACTGAGCACCCAGAACCCCGAGCACCGAGCACCCTGAGTACTGAGCACCCAGCACCCTGAGCACTGAACACACAGCACCCTGAGTACAGAAAACCCCGAGCACTGAGCACCCAGCACTCTGAGTACTGAGCACCGAGCACACTGATCACTGAGCACCCAGCACCCTGAGCACTGAGCACCCAGCACCCTGAGTACTGAGCACCCAGCACCCTGAGTACTGAGCACCCAGCACCCCGAGCACTGAGTACCCAGCACCCTGAGCACTGAGCACCCAGCACCCTGAGCACTGAGCACCCAGCACCCTGAGCACTGAGCACCCAGCACCCTGAGTACTGAGTACCCAGCACCCTGAGCACTGAGCACCCAGCACCCTGAGCACTGAGCACCCAGCACCCTGAGCACTGAGCACCCAGCACCCTGAGTACTGAGCACCCAGCACCCTGAGCACTGAGCACACAGCAACCCGAGCACTGAGCACCCAGCACCCTGTGTACTGAGCACTGAGTACCCAGTACCCCGAGCACTGCGACCCAGCACCCTGAGCAATGAGCACCCAGCACCCCGAGTACTGAGCACCCAGCTCCCCGAGCACTGAGCACCCAGCACCCTGAGCACTGAGCACCCAGCACCCCGAGCAATGAGCACCCAGCACCCTGAGTACTGAGCACCCAACACCCCGAGTACTGAGCACCCAGCAACCTGAGCACTGAGCACCCAGCACCCCAGCAATGAGCACCCAGCACCCTGAGTACTGAGCACCCAGCACCCCGAGTACTGAGCACCCAGCAACCTGAGTACTGAGCACCCAGCACCCCCAGCAATGAGCACCCAGCATCCTGAGTACTGAGCACCCAGCACCCCCAGCAATGAGCACCCAGCACCCTGAGTACTGAGCACCCAGCACCCCGAGTACTGAGAACCCAGCAACCTGAGAACCGAGCAGCCAGCACCCCGAGCGCTGAGCACCCAGCACCCTGAGCACTGAGCACCCAGCACCCTGAGTACTGAGCACTGAGCACCCCGAGTACTGAGCACCCAGCACCCCGAGCCCTGAGCACCCAGCACCCTGAGTACTGAGCACCCAGCACCCTGAGTACTGAGCACCCAGCACCCTGAGCACTGAGCACCCAGCACCCTGAGTACTAAGCACCCAACACCCCAAGCACTGAGCACCCTGAGTACTGAGCACCCAGCACCCCAAGCACTGAGCACCCCGAGCACTGAGCAGCCAGCACCCCGAGCCCTGAGCACCGAGCACCCTGAGTACTGAGCAGCCAGCACCCTGAGTACTGAGCACCCAGCATACTGAGCACCGAGCACCCAGCACCCTGAGTACTGAGCACACAGCACCCTGAGCACTGAGCACCCAGCACCCTGAGTACTGAGCACCGAGCACCCTGAGTACTGAGCACCCAGCACCCCGAGCACTGAGCACCCAGCACCCTGAGCACTGAGCACCCAGCATACTGCGTACTGAGCACCCAGCACCCTGAGTACTGAGCACCCAGCACCCTGAGCACTGAGCACCCAGCACCCTGAGTACTGAGCATCCAGCACCCCGAGCAGTGAGCACCCAGCACCCTGAGTACTGAGCACTGAGCACCCAGCACCCCGAGCACTGAGCACCCAGCACCCTATGTACTGAGCACTGAGTACCCAGCACCCCGAGCACTGAGCACCCAGCACCCAGAGCACTGAGCACCCACCACCCTGAGTACTGAGCACCCAGCACCCCGAGCACTGAGCACCCAGCACCCTGAGTACTGAGCACTGAGCACACAGCACCCCGAGCACTGAGCACCCAGCACCCTCTGTACTGAGCACTGAGTACCCAGTACCCCGAGCACTGCGACCCAACACCCTGAGCATTGAGCACCCAGCACCCCGAGTACTGAGCACCCAGCACCCCGAGCATGGGGCACCCAGGACCCTGAGCACCCAGCACCCCGAGCAATGAGCACCCAGCACCCTGAGTACTGAGCACCGAGCACCCCGAGTACTGAGCACCCAGCAACCTGAGCACTGAGCACCCAGCACCCCCAGCAATGAGCACCCAGCACCCCGAGCACTGAGCACCCAGCACCCCGAGCACTGAGCACCCAGCACCCCGAGCACTGAGCACCCAGCACCCTGAGCACTGAGCACTGAGCACTGAGCACCCTGAGCACTGAGCACCCAGAACCCTGAGCACTGAGCACCCAGCATCCTGAGCACTGAGTACTGAGCACCCAGCACGCTGAGCACTGAGCACCCAGCACCCTGAGTACTGAGCACTGAGCACCCCGATTACTGAGCACCCAGCACCCTGAGCGCTGAGCACCCAGCACCCTGAGCACTGAGCACCCAGCACCATGAGTACTGAGCACCGAGCACCCTGAGCACCGAGCACCCAGCACCCTGAGTACTGAGCATCCAGCTCCCCGAGCACTGAGCACCCAGCACCCTGAGTACTGAGCACTGAGCACCCAGCACCCCGAGCACTGAGCACCCACCACCCTGTGTACTGAGCACTGAGTACCCAGCACCCCGAGCACTGAGCACCCAGCACCCTGAGCACTGAGCACCCTGAGTACTGAGCACCCAGCACCCTGAGCACTGAGCACCCAGCACCCCGAGCACTGAGCACCCAGCACCCAGAGCACTGAGCACTGAGCACCCTGAGTACTGAGCACTGAGCACCCTGAGCACTGAGCACCGAGCACCCTGAGTACTGAGCACAGAGCACCCAACACCCCAAGCACTGAGCACCCTGAGCACTGAGCACCCAGCACCCCAAGCACTGAGCACCCTGAGTACTGAGCACCCAGCACCCTGAGTAATGAGCACCCAGCACCCTGAGTACTGAGCACTGAGCACACAGCACCCCGAGCACTGAGCACCCAGCACCCTGTGTACTGAGCACTGAGTACCCAGTACCCCGAGCACTGCGACCCAGCACCCTGAGCACTGAGCACCCAGCACCCCGAGTACTGAGCACCCAGCACCCCGAGCATGGGGCACCCAGCACCCTGAGCACTGAGCACCCAGCAACCTGAGTACTGAGCACCGAGCACCCCGAGTACTGAGCACCCAGCAACCTGAGCACTGAGCACCCAGCAACCCCAGCAATGAGCACCCAGCACCCTGAGTACTGAGCACCCAGCACCCCGAGTACTGAGCACCCAGCAACCTGAGAACCGAGCAGCCAGCACCCCCAGCAATGAGCACCCAGCACCCTGAGTACTGAGCACCCAGCACCCCCAGCAATGAGCACCCAGCACCCTGAGTACTGAGCACCCAGCACCCCGAGTACTGAGCACCCAGCAACCTGAGAACCGAGCAGCCAGCACCCCGAGCGCTGAGCACCCAGCACCCTGAGCACTGAGCACCCAGCACCCTGAGTACTGAGCACTGAGCACCCCGAGTACTGAGCACCCAGCACCCCGAGCACTGAGCACCCAGCACCCTGAGTACTGAGCACCCAGCCCCCTGAGTACTGAGCACCCAGCACCCTGAGCACTGAGCACCCAGCACCCTGAGTACTAAGCACCCAACACCCCAAGCACTGAGCACCCAGAGTACTGAGCACCCAGCACCCCAAGCACTGAGCACCCCGAGCACTGAGCAGCCAGCACCCTGAGTACTGAGCACCGAGCACCCTGAGTACTGAGCAGCCAGCACCCTGAGTACTGAGCACCCAGCATACTGAGCACCGAGCACCCAGCACCCTGAGTACTGAGCACACAGCACCCTGAGCACTGAGCACCCAGCACCCTGAGTACTGAGCACCGAGCACCCTGAGTACTGAGCAGCCAGCACCCCGAGCACTGAGCACCCAGCACCCTGAGCACTGAGCACCCAGCATACTGCGTACTGAGCACCCAGCACCCTGAGTACTGAGCAAACAGCACCCAGAGCACTGAGCACCCAGCACCCTGAGTACTGAGCATCCAGCACCCCGAGCACTGAGCACCCAGCACCCTGAGTACTGAGCACTGAGCACCCAGCACCCCGAGCACTGAGCACCCAGCACCCTGTGTACTGAGCACTGAGTACCCAGCACCCCGAGCACTGAGCAACCAGCACCCTGAGCACGGAGCACCCTGAGGACTGAGCACCCAGCACCCTGAGCACTGAGCACCCAGCACCCTGAGCACTGAGCACCCAGCACCCAGAGCACTGAGCCCTGAGCACCCTGAGTACTGAGCACTGAGCACCCTGAGCACTGAGCACCGAGCACCCTGAGTACTGAGCACTGAGCACCCTGAGTACTGAGCACCCAGCATCCCGAGCACTGAGCACCCAGCACCCTGTGTACTGAGCACTGAGTACCCAGTACCCCGAGCACTGCGACCCAGCAACCTGAGCACTGAGCACCCAGCACCCCGAGTCCTGAGCACAAAGCACCCCGAGCATGGGGCACCCAGCACCCTGAGCACTGAGCACCCAGCACCCCGAGCAATGAGCACCCAGCACCCTGAGTACTGAGCACCGAGCACCCCGAGTACTGAGCACCCAGCAACCTGAGCACTGAGCACCCAGCACCCCCAGCAATGAGCACCCAGCACCCTGAGTACTGAGCACCCAGCACCCCGAGTACTGAGCACCCAGCAACCTGAGAACCGAGCAGCCAGCACCCCCAGCAATGAGCACCCAGCACCCTGAGTACTGAGCACCCAGCACCCCCAGCAATGAGCACCCAGCACCCCGAGCACTGAGCACCCAGCACCCTGAGTACTGAGCACCCAACACCCTGAGTACTGAGCACCCAGCACCCTGAGCACTGAGCACCCAGCACCCTGAGTACTAAGCACCCAACACCCCAAGCACTGAGCACCCTGAGAACTGAGCACCCAGCACCCCAAGCACTGAGCACCCCGAGCACTGAGCAGCCAGTACCCTGAGGACTGAGCACCGAGCACCCTGAGTACTGAGCAGACAGCACCCTGAGAACTGAGCACCCAGCATACTGAGCACCGAGCACCCAGCACCCTGAGTACTGAGTACACAGCACCCTGAGCACTGAGCACCCAGCACCCTGAGTACTGAGGACCGAGCACCCTGAGTACTGAGCACCCAGCACCCCGAGCACTGAGCAGCCAGCACCCTGAGCACTGAGCACCCAGCATACTGAGTACTGAGCACCCAGCACCCTGAGCACTGAGCACCCAGCACCCTGAGCACTGAGCACCCTGCAACCTGAGTACTGAGCATCCAGCACCCCGAGCACTGAGCACCCAGCACCCTGAGTACTGAGCACTGAGCACCCAGCACCCCGAGCACTGAGCACCCAGCACCCTGTGTACTGAGCACTGAGTACCCAGCACCCCGAGCACTGAGCACCCAGCACCCTGAGCACTGAGCACCCTGAGTACTGAGCACCCAGCACCCTGAGCACTGAACACCCAGCACCCCGAGCACTGAGCACCCAGCACCCAGAGCACTGAGCACTGAGCACCCTGAGCACTGAGCACCGAGCACCCTGAGTACTGAGCACTGAGCACCCAACACCCCAAGCACTGAGCACCCTGAGCACTGAGCACCCAGCACCCCAAGCACTGAGCACCCTGAGTACTGAGCACCCAGCACCCTGAGTAATGAGCACCCAGCACCCTGAGTACTGAGCACCCAGCTCCCTGAGTACTGAGCACCCAGCACCCCGAGCACTGAGCATTCAGCACCCTGAGTACTGAGCACTGAGCACACAGCACCCCGAGCACTGAGCACCCAGCACCCTGTGTACTGAGCACTGAGTACCCAGTACCCCGAGCACTGCGACCCAGCACCCTGAGCACTGAGCACCCAGCACCCCGAGTACTGAGCACCCAGCACCCCGAGCATGGGGCACCCAGCACCCTGAGCACTGAGCACCCAGCACCCCGAGCAATGAGCACCCAGCACCCTGAGTACTGAGCACCGAGCACCCCGAGTACTGAGCACCCAGCAACCTGAGCACTGAGCACCCAGCACCCCCAGCAATGAGCACCCAGCACCCTGAGTACTGAGCACCAGGCACCCCGAGTACTGAGCACCCAGCAACCTGAGAACCGAGCAGCCAGCACCCTCAGCAATGAGCACCCAGCACCCTGAGTACTGAGCACCCAGCACCCCCAGCAATGAGCACCCAGCACCCTGAGTACTGAGCACCCCGCACCTCGAGTACTGAGCACCCAGCAACCTGAGAACCGAGCAGCCAGCACTCCGAGCGCTGAGCACCCAGCACCCTGAGCACTGAGCACCCAGCACCCTGAGTACTGAGCACTGAGCACCCCGAGTACTGAGCACCCAGCACCCCGAGCACTGAGCACCCAGCACCCTGAGTACTGAGCACCCAGCACCCTGAGTACTGAGCACCCAGCACCCTGAGCACTGAGCACCCAGCACCCTGAGTACTAAGCACCCAACACCCCAAGCACTGAGCACCCTGAGTACTGAGCACCCAGCACCCCAAGCACTGAGCACCCCGAGCACTGAGCAGCCAGTACCCTGAGTACTGAGCACCGAGCACCCTGAGTACTGAGCAGCCAGCACCCTGAGAACTGAGCACCCAGCATACTGAGCACCGAGCACCCAGCACCCTGAGTACTGAGCACACAGCACCCTGAGCACTGAGCACCCAGCACCCTGAGTACTGAGCACCGAGCACCCTGAGTACTGAGCAGCCAGCACCCTGAGTACTGAGCACCCAGCATACTGAGCACCGAGCACCCAGCACCCTGAGTACTGAGCACACAGCACCCTGAGCACTGAGCACCCAGCACCCTGAGTACTGAGCACCGAGCACCCTGAGTACTGAGCACCCAGCACCCCAAGCACTGAGCACCCAGCACCCTGAGCACTGAGCACCCAGCATACTGCGTACTGAGCACCCAGCACCCTGAGTACTGAGCAAACAGCACCCAGAGCACTGAGCACCCAGCACCCTGAGTACTGAGCATCCAGCACCCCGAGCACTGAGCACCCAGCACCCTGAGTACTGAGCACTGAGCACCCAGCACCCCGAGCACTGAGCACCCAGCACCCTGTGTACTGAGCACTGAGTACCCAGCACCCCGAGCACTGAGCACCCAGCACCCTGAGCACTGAGCACCCTGAGGACTGAGCACCCAGCACCCTGAGCACTGAGCACCCACCACCCTGAGCACTGAGCACCCAGCACCCAGAGCACTGAGCCCTGAGCACCCTGAGCACTGAGCACTGAGCACCCTGAGCACTGAGCACCGAGCACCCTGAGTACTGAGCACTGAGCACCCTGAGTACTGAGCACCCAGCATCCCGAGCACTGAGCACCCAGCACCCTGTGTACTGAGCACTGAGTACCCAGTACCCCGAGCACTGCGACCCAGCACCCTGAGCACTGAGCACCCAGCACCCCGAGTCCTGAGCACCCAGCACCCGGAGCATGGGGCACCCTGCACCCTGAGCACTGAGCACCCAGCACCCCGAGCAATGAGCACCCAGCACCCTGAGTACTGAGCACCGAGCACCCCGAGTACTGAGCACCCAGCAACCTGAGCACTGAGCACCCAGCACCCCCAGCAATGAGCACCCAGCACCCTGAGTACTGAGCACCCAGCACCCCGAGTACTGAGCACCCAGCAACCTGAGAAATGAGCAGCCAGCACCCCCAGCAATGAGCACCCAGCACCCTGAGTACTGAGCACCCAGCACCCCCAGCAATGAGCACCCAGCACCCTGAGTACTGAGCACCCAGTACCCCGAGTACTGAGCACCCAGCAACCTGAGAACCGAGCAGCCAGCACCCCGAGCTCTGAGCACCAAGCACCCTGAGCACTGAGCACCCAGCACCCTGAGTACTGAGCACTGAGCACCCCGAGTACTGAGCACCCAGCACCCCGAGCACTGAGCACCCAGCACCCTGAGTACTGAGCACCCAACACCCTGAGTACTGAGCACCCAGCACCCTGAGCACTGAGCACCCAGCACCCTGAGTATTAAGCACCCAACACCCCAAGCACTGAGCACCCTGAGAACTGAGCACCCAGCACCCCAAGCACTGAGCACCCCGAGCACTGAGCAGCCAGTACCCTGAGGACTGAGCACCGAGCACCCTGAGTACTGAGCAGACAGCACCCTGAGAACTGAGCACCCAGCATACTGAGCACCGAGCACCCAGCACCCTGAGTACTGAGTACACAGCACCCTGAGCACTGAGCACCCAGCACCCTGAGTACTGAGCACCGAGCACCCTGAGTACTGAGCACCCAGCACCCCGAGCACTGAGCACCCAGCACCCTGAGCACTGAGCACCCAGCATACAGAGTACTGAGCACCCAGCACCCTGAGCACTGAGCACCCAGCACCCTGAGCACTGAGCACCCAGCAACCTGAGTACTGAGCATCCAGCACCCCGAGCACTGAGCACCCAGCACCCTGAGTACTGAGCACTGAGCACCCAGCACCCCGAGCACTGAGCACCCAGCACCCTGTGTACTGAGCACTGAGTACCCAGCACCCCGAGCACTGAGCACCCAGCACCCTGAGCACTGAGCACCCTGAGTACTGAGCACCCAGCACCCTGAGCACTGTACACCCAGCACCCCGAGCACTGAGCACCCAGCACCCAGAGCACTGAGCACTGAGCACCCTGAGCACTGAGCACCGAGCACCCTGAGTACTGAGCACTGAGCACCCAACACCCCAAGCACTGAACACCCTGAGCACTGAGCACCCAGCACCCCAAGCACTGAGCACCCTGAGTACTGAGAACCCAGCACCCTGAGTAATGAGCACGCAGCACCCTGAGTACTGAGCACCCAGCTCCCTGAGTACTGAGCACCCAGCACCCCGAGCACTGAGCACCCAGCACCCTGAGTACTGAGCACTGAGCACACAGCACCCCGAGCACTGAGCACCCAGCACCCTGTGTACTGAGCACTGAGTACCCAGTACCCCGAGCACTGCGACCCAGCACCCTGAGCAATGAGCACCCAGCACCCCGAGTACTGAGCACCCAGCACCCCGAGCATGGGGCACCCAGCACCCTGAGCACTGAGCACCCAGCACCCCGAGCAATGAGCACCCAGCACCCTGAGTACTGAGCACCGAGGACCCCGAGTACTGAGCACCCAGCAACCTGAGCACTGAGCACCCAGCACCCCCAGCAATGAGCACCCAGCACCCTGAGTACTGAGCACCAGGCACCCCGAGTACTGAGCACCCAGCAACCTGAGAACCGAGCAGCCAGCACCCTCAGCAATGAGCACCCAGCACCCTGAGTACTGAGCACCCAGCACCCCCAGCAATGAGCACCCAGCACCCTGAGTACTGAGCACCCCGCACCTCGAGTACTGAGCACCCAGCAACCTGAGAACCGAGCAGCCAGCACTCCGAGCGCTGAGCACCCAGCACCCTGAGCACTGAGCACCCAGCACCCTGAGTACTGAGCACTGAGCACCCCGAGTACTGAGCACCCAGCACCCCGAGCACTGAGCACCCAGCACCCTGAGTACTGAGCACCCAGCACCCTGAGTACTGAGCACCCAGCACCCTGAGCACTGAGCACCCAGCACCCTGAGTACTAAGCACCCAACACCCCAAGCACTGAGCACCCTGAGTACTGAGCACCCAGCACCCCAAGCACTGAGCACCCCGAGCACTGAGCAGCCAGTACCCTGAGTACTGAGCACCGAGCACCCTGAGTACTGAGCACCCAGCACCCTGAGTACTGAGCACACAGCACCCTGAGCACTGAGCACCCAGCACCCTGAGTACTGAGCACCGAGCACCCTGAGTACTGAGCACCCAGCACCCTGAGCACTGAGCACCCAGCACCCTGAGCACTGAGCACCCAGCATACTGAGTACTGAGCACCCAGCACCCTGAGCACTGAGCACCCAGCACCCTGAGCACTGAGCACCCAGCACCCTGAGTACTGAGCATCCAGCACCCCGAGCACTGAGCACCCAGCACCCTGAGTACTGAGCACTGAGCACCCAGCACCCGGAGCACTGAGCACCCAGCACCCTGTGTACTGAGCACTGAGTACCCAGCACCCCGAGCACTGAGCACCCAGCACCCTGAGCACTGAGCACCCTGAGTACTGAGCACCCAGCACCCTGAGTACTGAGCACCCAGCACCCCGAGCACTGAGCACCCAGCACCCAGAGCACTGAGCACTGAGCACCCTGAGTACTGAGCACTGAGCACCCTGAGCACTGAGCACCGAGCACCCTGAGTACTGAGCACTGAGCACCCAACACCCCAAGCACTGAGCACCCTGAGCACTGAGCACCCAGCACCCCAAGCACTGAGCACCCTGAGTACTGAGCACCCAGCACCCCGAGCTCTGAGCACCCAGCACCCTGAGTACTAAGCACCGAGCAACCTGAGTACTGAGCACCCAGCACCCTGAGTACTGAGCACCCAGCACCCTGAGCACTGAGCACCCAGCACCCTGAGTACTGAGCACCGAGCACCCCGAGTACTGAGCACCCAGCACCCCGAGCACTGAGCACCCAGCACCCCGAGCACTGAGCACCCAGCACCCCGAGCACTGAGCACCCAGCACCCCGAGCACTGAGCACCCAGCACCCCGAGCACTGCGCACACAGCACCCCGAGCACCGAGCACCCTGAGTACTAAGCACCGAGCACCCTGAGCACTGAGAACCCAGCACCCTTAGCACTGAGCACACAGTACCCTGAGTACTGAGCACCCAGCACCCCGAGCACTGAGCACACAGCACAATGAGCACTGAGCACCCATCTCCCCGAGCAGTGAGCACCCAGCACCCTGAGCCCTGAGCAACCTGAGTCCTGAGCACTGAGCACCCTGAGTACTGAGCACTGAGCACCCTGAGTACTGAGCACCCAGCACCCTGAGCAATGAGCACCCAGAGTACTGAGCACCCAGCACCCTGAGCACTGAGCACAGAGCACCTAGAGCACTGAGCACCCAGCACCCGGAGTACTGAGCACCCAGCACCCTGAGTACTAAGCACCAAGCACCCTGAGTACTGAGCACCCAATACCCTGAGCACTGAACACACAGCACCCTGAGTACTGAGCACCCCGAGCACTGAGCACCCAGCATACTGAGTACTGAGCACCCAGCACCCTGAGTACTGAGCACCCAGCACCCAGAGCACTGAGCACTGAGCACGCTGAGTACTGAGCACTGAGCACCCTGAGCACTGAGCACCCTGAGTACTGAGCACTGAGCACCCTGAGCACTGAGCACCATGCACCCTGAGTACTGAGCACCCAGCACCCTGAGCACTGAGGACCGAGCACCCTGAGCACTGAGCACCATGCACCCTGAGTACTGAGCACCCAGCACCCTGAGCACTGAGCACCCAGCACCCTGAGCACTGAGGACCGAGCACCCTGAGTACTGAGCACCCAGCACCCCAAGCACTGAGCACCCCGAGCACTGAGCAGCCAGCACCCTGAGTACTGAGCACCGAGCACCCTGAGTACTGAGCTGCCAGCACCCTGAGTACTGAGCACCCAGCATACTGAGCACCGAGCACCCAGCACCCTGAGTACTGAGCACACAGCACCCTGAGCACTGAGCACCCAGCACCCTGAGTACTGAGCACCGAGCACCCTGAGTACTGAGCACCCAGCACCCCGAGCACTGAGCACCCACCACCCTGAGCACTGAGCACCCAGCATACTGCGTACTGAGCACCCAGCACCTTGAGTACTGAGCACCCAGCACCCTGAGCACTGAGCACCCAGCACCCTGAGTACAGAGCATCCAGCACCCCGAGCACTGAGCACCCAGCACCCTGAGTACTGAGCACTGAGCACCCAGCACCCAGAGCACTGAGCACCCAGCACCCTGTGTACTGAGCACTGAGTACCCAGCACCCCGAGCACTGAGCACCCAGCACCCTGAGCACTGAGCACCGTGAGTACTGAGCACCCAGCACCCTGAGCACTGAGCACCGTGAGTACTGAGCACCCAGCACCCTAAGCACTGAGCACCCAGCACCCCGAGCACAGAGCACCCAGCACCCAGAGCACTGTGCACTGAGCACCCTGAGTACTGAGCACTGAGCACCCAACACCCCAAGCACTGAGCACCCTGAGCACTGAGCACCCAGCACCCCAAGCACTGAGCACCCAGCACCCTGTGTACTGAGCACTGAGTACCCAGTACCCCGAGCACTGCGACCCAGCACCCTGAGCACTGAGCACCCAGCACCCCGAGTACTGAGCACCCAGCACCCCGAGCATGGGGCACCCAGCACCCTGAGCACTGAGCACCCAGCACCCCGAGCAATGAGCACCCAGCACCCTGAGTACTGAGGACCGAGCACCCCGAGTACTGAGCACCCAGCAACCTGAGCAATGAGCACCCAGCAGCCCCAGCAATGAGCACCCAGCACCCTGAGTACTGAGCACCCAACACCCCGAGTACTGAGCACCCAGCAACCTGAGAACCGAGCAGCCAGCACCCCGAGCGCTGAGCACCCAGCACCCTGAGCACTGAGCACCCAGCACCCTGAGTACTGAGCACTGAGCACCGCGAGTACTGAGCACCCAGCACCCTGAGTACTGAGCACCCAGCACCCTGAGTACTGAGCACCCAGCACCCTGAGCACTGAGCACCCAGCACCCTGAGTACTAAGCACCCAACACCCCAAGCACTGAGCACCCTGAGTACTGAGCACCCAGCACCCCAAGCACTGAGCACCCCGAGCACTGAGCAGCCAGTACCCTGAGTACTGAGCACCGAGCACCCTGAGTACTGAGCAGCCAGCACCCTGACAACTGAGCCGCCAGCATACTGAGCACTGAGCACCCAGCACCCTGAGTACTGAGCACCGAGCACCCTGAGTACTGAGCACCCAGCACCCCGAGCACTGAGCACCCAGCACCCTGAGCACTGAGCACCCAGCATAATGAGTACTGAGCACCCAGCACCCTGAGCACTGAGCACCCAGCACCCTCAGCACTGAGCACCCAGCACCCTTAGTACTGAGCATCCAGCACCCCGAGCACTGAGCACCCAGCACCCTGAGTACTGAGCACTGAGCACCCAGCACCCCGAGCCGTGACCACCCAGCATCCTGTGTACTGAGCACTGAGTACCCAGCACCCCGAGCACTGAGCACCCAGCACCCTGAGTACTGAGCACTGAGCACACAGCACCCCGAGCACTGAGAACCCAGCACCCTGTGTACTGAGCACTGAGTACCCAGTACCCCGAGCACTGTGACCCAGCACCCTGAGCACTGAGCACCCAGCACCCCGAGTACTGAGCACCCAGCACCCCGAGCACTGAGCACCCAGCACCCCGAGCAATGAGCACCCAGCACCCAGAGCACTGAGCACTGAGCACCCTGAGCACTGAGCACCGAGCACCCTGAGTACTGAGCACTGAGCACCCAACACCCCAAGCACTGAGCACCCTGAGCACTGAGCACCCAGCACCCCAAGCACTGAGCACCCTGAGTACTGAGCACCCAGCACCCTGAGTAATGAGCACCCAGCACCCTGAGTACTGAGCACCCAGCTCCCTGAGTACTGAGCACCCAGCACCCCGAGCACTGAGCATTCAGCACCCTGAGTACTGAGCACTGAGCACACAGCACCCCGAGCACTGAGCACCCAGCACCCTGTGTACTGAGCACTGAGTACCCAGTACCCCGAGCACTGCGACCCAGCACCCTGAGCACTGAGCACCCAGCACCCCGAGTACTGAGCACCCAGCACCCCGAGCATGGGGCACCCAGCACCCTGAGCACTGAGCACCCAGCACCCCGAGCAATGAGCACCCAGCACCCTGAGTACTGAGCACCGAGCACCCCGAGTACTGAGCACCCAGCAACCTGAGCACTGAGCACCCAGCACCCCCAGCAATGAGCACCCAGCACCCTGAGTACTGAGCACCAGGCACCCCGAGTACTGAGCACCCAGCAACCTGAGAACCGAGCAGCCAGCACCCTCAGCAATGAGCACCCAGCACCCTGAGTACTGAGCACCCAGCACCCCCAGCAATGAGCACCCAGCACCCTGAGTACTGAGCACCCCGCACCTCGAGTACTGAGCACCCAGCAACCTGAGAACCGAGCAGCCAGCACTCCGAGCGCTGAGCACCCAGCACCCTGAGCACTGAGCACCCAGCACCCTGAGTACTGAGCACTGAGCACCCCGAGTACTGAGCACCCAGCACCCCGAGCACTGAGCACCCAGCACCCTGAGTACTGAGCACCCAGCACCCTGAGTACTGAGCACCCAGCACCCTGAGCACTGAGCACCCAGCACCCTGAGTACTAAGCACCCAACACCCCAAGCACTGAGCACCCTGAGTACTGAGCACCCAGCACCCCAAGCACTGAGCACCCCGAGCACTGAGCAGCCAGTACCCTGAGTACTGAGCACCGAGCACCCTGAGTACTGAGCAGCCAGCACCCTGAGAACTGAGCACCCAGCATACTGAGCACCGAGCACCCAGCACCCTGAGTACTGAGCACACAGCACCCTGAGCACTGAGCACCCAGCACCCTGAGTACTGAGCACCGAGCACCCTGAGTACTGAGCAGCCAGCACCCTGAGTACTGAGCACCCAGCATACTGAGCACCGAGCACCCAGCACCCTGAGTACTGAGCACACAGCACCCTGAGCACTGAGCACCCAGCACCCTGAGTACTGAGCACCGAGCACCCTGAGTACTGAGCACCCAGCACCCCGAGCACTGAGCACCCAGCACCCTGAGCACTGAGCACCCAGCATACTGCGTACTGAGCACCCAGCACCCTGAGTACTGAGCAAACAGCACCCAGAGCACTGAGCACCCAGCACCCTGAGTACTGAGCATCCAGCACCCCGAGCACTGAGCACCCAGCACCCTGAGTACTGAGCACTGAGCACCCAGCACCCCGAGCACTGAGCACCCAGCACCCTGTGTACTGAGCACTGAGTACCCAGCACCCCGAGCACTGAGCACCCAGCACCCTGAGCACTGAGCACCCTGAGGACTGAGCACCCAGCACCCTGAGCACTGAGCACCCAGCACCCTGAGCACTGAGCACCCAGCACCCAGAGCACTGAGCCCTGAGCACCCTGAGCACTGAGCACTGAGCACCCTGAGCACTGAGCACCGAGCACCCTGAGTACTGAGCACTGAGCACCCTGAGTACTGAGCACCCAGCATCCCGAGCACTGAGCACCCAGCACCCTGTGTACTGAGCACTGAGTACCCAGTACCCCGAGCACTGCGACCCAGCACCCTGAGCACTGAGCACCCAGCACCCCGAGTCCTGAGCACCCAGCACCCCGAGCATGGGGCACCCTGCACCCTGAGCACTGAGCACCCAGCACCCCGAGCAATGAGCACCCAGCACCCTGAGTACTGAGCACCGAGCACCCCGAGTACTGAGCACCCAGCAACCTGAGCACTGAGCACCCAGCACCCCCAGCAATGAGCACCCAGCACCCTGAGTACTGAGCACCCAGCACCCCGAGTACTGAGCACCCAGCAACCTGAGAAACGAGCAGCCAGCACCCCCAGCAATGAGCACCCAGCACCCTGAGTACTGAGCACCCAGCACCCCCAGCAATGAGCACCCAGCACCCTGAGTACTGAGCACCCAGTACCCCGAGTACTGAGCACCCAGCAACCTGAGAACCGAGCAGCCAGCACCCCGAGCTCTGAGCACCAAGCACCCTGAGCACTGAGCACCCAGCACCCTGAGTACTGAGCACTGAGCACCCCGAGTACTGAGCACCCAGCACCCCGAGCACTGAGCACCCAGCACCCTGAGTACTGAGCACCCAACACCCTGAGTACTGAGCACCCAGCACCCTGAGCACTGAGCACCCAGCACCCTGAGTATTAAGCACCCAACACCCCAAGCACTGAGCACCCTGAGAACTGAGCACCCAGCACCCCAAGCACTGAGCACCCCGAGCACTGAGCAGCCAGTACCCTGAGGACTGAGCACCGAGCACCCTGAGTACTGAGCAGACAGCACCCTGAGAACTGAGCACCCAGCATACTGAGCACCGAGCACCCAGCACCCTGAGTACTGAGTACACAGCACCCTGAGCACTGAGCACCCAGCACCCTGAGTACTGAGCACCGAGCACCCTGAGTACTGAGCACCCAGCACCCCGAGCACTGAGCACCCAGCACCCTGAGCACTGAGCACCCAGCATACAGAGTACTGAGCACCCAGCACCCTGAGCACTGAGCACCCAGCACCCTGAGCACTGAGCACCCAGCAACCTGAGTACTGAGCATCCAGCACCCCGAGCACTGAGCACCCAGCACCCTGAGTACTGAGCACTGAGCACCCAGCACCCCGAGCACTGAGCACCCAGCACCCTGTGTACTGAGCACTGAGTACCCAGCACCCCGAGCACTGAGCACCCAGCACCCTGAGCACTGAGCACCCTGAGTACTGAGCACCCAGCACCCTGAGCACTGTACACCCAGCACCCCGAGCACTGAGCACCCAGCACCCAGAGCACTGAGCACTGAGCACCCTGAGCACTGAGCACCGAGCACCCTGAGTACTGAGCACTGAGCACCCAACACCCCAAGCACTGAACACCCTGAGCACTGAGCACCCAGCACCCCAAGCACTGAGCACCCTGAGTACTGAGAACCCAGCACCCTGAGTAATGAGCACGCAGCACCCTGAGTACTGAGCACCCAGCTCCCTGAGTACTGAGCACCCAGCACCCCGAGCACTGAGCACCCAGCACCCTGAGTACTGAGCACTGAGCACACAGCACCCCGAGCACTGAGCACCCAGCACCCTGTGTACTGAGCACTGAGTACCCAGTACCCCGAGCACTGCGACCCAGCACCCTGAGCAATGAGCACCCAGCACCCCGAGTACTGAGCACCCAGCACCCCGAGCATGGGGCACCCAGCACCCTGAGCACTGAGCACCCAGCACCCCGAGCAATGAGCACCCAGCACCCTGAGTACTGAGCACCGAGGACCCCGAGTACTGAGCACCCAGCAACCTGAGCACTGAGCACCCAGCACCCCCAGCAATGAGCACCCAGCACCCTGAGTACTGAGCACCAGGCACCCCGAGTACTGAGCACCCAGCAACCTGAGAACCGAGCAGCCAGCACCCTCAGCAATGAGCACCCAGCACCCTGAGTACTGAGCACCCAGCACCCCCAGCAATGAGCACCCAGCACCCTGAGTACTGAGCACCCCGCACCTCGAGTACTGAGCACCCAGCAACCTGAGAACCGAGCAGCCAGCACTCCGAGCGCTGAGCACCCAGCACCCTGAGCACTGAGCACCCAGCACCCTGAGTACTGAGCACTGAGCACCCCGAGTACTGAGCACCCAGCACCCCGAGCACTGAGCACCCAGCACCCTGAGTACTGAGCACCCAGCACCCTGAGTACTGAGCACCCAGCACCCTGAGCACTGAGCACCCAGCACCCTGAGTACTAAGCACCCAACACCCCAAGCACTGAGCACCCTGAGTACTGAGCACCCAGCACCCCAAGCACTGAGCACCCCGAGCACTGAGCACCCAGCACCCCGAGCACTGAGCACCCAGCACCCTGAGCACTGAGCACCCAGCATACTGAGTACTGAGCACCCAGCACCCTGAGCACTGAGCACCCAGCACCCTGAGCACTGAGCACCCAGCACCCTGAGTACTGAGCATCCAGCACCCCGAGCACTGAGCACCCAGCACCCTGAGTACTGAGCACTGAGCACCCAGCACCCCGAGCACTGAGCACCCAGCACCCTGTGTACTGAGCACTGAGTACCCAGCACCCCGAGCACTGAGCACCCAGCACCCTGAGCACTGAGCACCCTGAGTACTGAGCACCCATCACCCTGAGTACTGAGCACCCAGCACCCCGAGCACTGAGCACCCAGCACCCAGAGCACTGAGCACTGAGCACCCTGAGTACTGAGCACTGAGCACCCTGAGCACTGAGCACCGAGCACCCTGAGTACTGAGCACTGAGCACCCAACACCCCAAGCACTGAGCACCCTGAGCACTGAGCACCCAGCACCCCAAGCACTGAGCACCCTGAGTACTGAGCACCCAGCACCCCGAGCTCTGAGCACCCAGCACCCTGAGTACTAAGCACCGAGCAACCTGAGTACTGAGCACCCAGCACCCTGAGTACTGAGCACCCAGCACCCTGAGCACTGAGCACCCAGCACCCTGAGTACTGAGCACCGAGCACCCCGAGTACTGAGCACCCAGCACCCCGAGCACTGAGCACCCAGCACCCCGAGCACTGAGCACCCAGCACCCCGAGCACTGAGCACCCAGCACCCCGAGCACTGAGCACCCAGCACCCCGAGCACTGCGCACACAGCACCCCGAGCACCGAGCACCCTGAGTACTAAGCACCGAGCACCCTGAGCACTGAGAACCCAGCACCCTTAGCACTGAGCACACAGTACCCTGAGTACTGAGCACCCAGCACCCCGAGCACTGAGCACACAGCACCCTGAGCACTGAGCACCCATCTCCCCGAGCAGTGAGCACCCAGCACCCTGAGCCCTGAGCAACCTGAGTCCTGAGCACTGAGCACCCTGAGTACTGAGCACTGAGCACCCTGAGTACTGAGCACCCAGCACCCTGAGCAATGAGCACCCAGAGTACTGAGCACCCAGCACCCTGAGCACTGAGCACAGAGCACCTAGAGCACTGAGCACCCAGCACCCGGAGTACTGAGCACCCAGCACCCTGAGTACTAAGCACCAAGCACCCTGAGTACTGAGCACCCAATACCCTGAGCACTGAACACACAGCACCCTGAGTACTGAGCACCCCGAGCACTGAGCACCCAGCATACTGAGTACTGAGCACCCAGCACCCTGAGTACTGAGCACCCAGCACCCAGAGCACTGAGCACTGAGCACGCTGAGTACTGAGCACTGAGCACCCTGAGCACTGAGCACCCTGAGTACTGAGCACTGAGCACCCTGAGCACTGAGCACCATGCACCCTGAGTACTGAGCACCCAGCACCCTGAGCACTGAGGACCGAGCACCCTGAGCACTGAGCACCATGCACCCTGAGTACTGAGCACCCAGCACCCTGAGCACTGAGCACCCAGCACCCTGAGCACTGAGGACCGAGCACCCTGAGTACTGAGCACCCAGCACCCCAAGCACTGAGCACCCCGAGCACTGAGCAGCCAGCACCCTGAGTACTGAGCACCGAGCACCCTGAGTACTGAGCTGCCAGCACCCTGAGTACTGAGCACCCAGCATACTGAGCACCGAGCACCCAGCACCCTGAGTACTGAGCACACAGCACCCTGAGCACTGAGCACCCAGCACCCTGAGTACTGAGCACCGAGCACCCTGAGTACTGAGCACCCAGCACCCCGAGCACTGAGCACCCACCACCCTGAGCACTGAGCACCCAGCATACTGCGTACTGAGCACCCAGCACCTTGAGTACTGAGCACCCAGCACCCTGAGCACTGAGCACCCAGCACCCTGAGTACAGAGCATCCAGCACCCCGAGCACTGAGCACCCAGCTCCCTGAGTACTGAGCACTGAGCACCCAGCACCCAGAGCACTGAGCACCCAGCACCCTGTGTACTGAGCACTGAGTACCCAGCACCCCGAGCACTGAGCACCCAGCACCCTGAGCACTGAGCACCGTGAGTACTGAGCACCCAGCACCCTGAGCACTGAGCACCCAGCACCCCGAGCACAGAGCACCCAGCACCCAGAGCACTGTGCACTGAGCACCCTGAGTACTGAGCACTGAGCACCCAACACCCCAAGCACTGAGCACCCTGAGCACTGAGCACCCAGCACCCCAAGCACTGAGCACCCAGCACCCTGTGTACTGAGCACTGAGTACCCAGTACCCCGAGCACTGCGACCCAGCACCCTGAGCACTGAGCACCCAGCACCCCAAGTACTGAGCACCCAGCACCCCGAGCATGGGGCACCCAGCACCCTGAGCACTGAGCACCCAGCACCACGAGCAATGAGCACCCAGCACCCTGAGTACTGAGGACCGAGCACCCCGAGTACTGAGCACCCAGCAACCTGAGCAATGAGCACCCAGCAGCCCCAGCAATGAGCACCCAGCACCCTGAGTACTGAGCACCCAACACCCCGAGTACTGAGCACCCAGCAACCTGAGAACCGAGCAGCCAGCACCCCGAGCGCTGAGCACCCAGCACCCTGAGCACTGAGCACCCAGCACCCTGAGTACTGAGCACTGAGCACCGCGAGTACTGAGCACCCAGCACCCTGAGTACTGAGCACCCAGCACCCTGAGTACTGAGCACCCAGCACCCTGAGCACTGAGCACCCAGCACCCTGAGTACTAAGCACCCAACACCCCAAGCACTGAGCACCCTGAGTACTGAGCACCCAGCACCCCAAGCACTGAGCACCCCGAGCACTGAGCAGCCAGTACCCTGAGTACTGAGCACCGAGCACCCTGAGTACTGAGCAGCCAGCACCCTGAGAACTGAGCAGCCAGCATACTGAGCACTGAGCACCCAGCACCCTGAGTACTGAGCACCGAGCACCCTGAGTACTGAGCACCCAGCACCCCGAGCACTGAGCACCCAGCACCCTGAGCACTGAGCACCCAGCATAATGAGTACTGAGCACCCAGCACCCTGAGCACTGAGCACCCAGCACCCTCAGCACTGAGCACCCAGCACCCTTAGTACTGAGCATCCAGCACCCCGAGCACTGAGCACCCAGCACCCTGAGTACTGAGCACTGAGCACCCAGCACCCCGAGCCGTGACCACCCAGCATCCTGTGTACTGAGCACTGAGTACCCAGCACCCCGAGCACTGAGCACCCAGCACCCTGAGTACTGAGCACTGAGCACACAGCACCCCGAGCACTGAGAACCCAGCACCCTGTGTACTGAGCACTGAGTACCCAGTACCCCGAGCACTGTGACCCAGCACCCTGAGCACTGAGCACCCAGCACCCCGAGTACTGAGCACCCAGCACCCCGAGCACTGAGCACCCAGCACCCCGAGCACTGAGCACCCAGCACCCCGAGCAATGAGCACCCAGCACCCTGAGTACTGAGCACCCAGCACCCCGAGTACTGAGCACCCAGCAACCTGAGAACGGAGCAGCCAGCACCCCGAGCGCTGAGCACCCAGCACCCTGAGCACTGAGCACCCAGCACCCTGAGTACTGAGCACTGAGCACACCGAGTACTGAGCACCCAGCACCCCGAGCACTGAGCACCGAGCACCCCGAGCACTGAGCACCCAGCACCCCGAGCACTGAGCACCCAGCACCCCGAGCACTGAGCACCCAGCACCCTGAGCACTGAGCACTGAGCACCCTGAGCACTGAGCACCCAGCACCCTGAGCACTGAGCACCCAGCATCCTGAGCACTGAGTACTGAGCACCCAGCACGCTGAGCACTGAGCACACAGCACCCTGAGTACTGAGCACTGAGCACCCCGATTACTGAGCACCCAGCACCCCGAGCGCTGAGCACCCAGCACCCTGAGCACTGAGCACCCAGCACCCTGAGTACTGAGCACTGAGCACCCCGAGCACTGAGCACCCAGCACCCGGAGCACTGAGCACCGAGCACCCCGAGCACTGAGCAACCAGCACCCCGAGCACTGAGCACCGAGCACCCCGAGCACTGAGCACCCAGCACCCCGAGCACTGAGCACTGAGCACCCAGCACCCCGAGCACTGAGCACCCAGCACCCTGAGCACTGAGCACCCAGCACCCGAGTACTGATCACCCAGCACCCTGAGTACTGAGCACCCAGCACCCTGAGTACTGAGCACACAGCACCCCGAGCACTGAGCACTGAGCACCCAGCACCCTGAGCACTGAGCACCCAGCACCCGAGTACTGATCACCCAGCACCCTGAGTACTGAGCACCCAGCACCCTGAGTACTGAGCACACAGCACCCCGAGCACTGAGCACTGAGCACCCAGCACCCTGAGTACTAAGCACCCAACACCCCAAGCACTGAGCACCCCGAGCACTGAGCAGCCAGCACCCTGAGTACTGAGCACCGAGCACCCCGAGCACTGAGCACCCAGCACCCTGAGTACTGAGCACCCAGCACCCTGAGCACTGAGCACCCAGCACCCTGAGTACTGAGCACCGAGCACCCTGAGTACTGAGCACCCAGCACCCTGAGTACTGAGCACCCAGCACCCTGAGTACTGAGCACCCAGCGTACTGAGCACCGAGCACCCAGCACCCTGAGTACTGAGCACCCAGCACCCTGAGCACTGAGCACCCAGCACCCTGAGTACTGAGCACTGAGCACCCCGAGTACTGAGCACCGAGCACACCGAGCACTGAGCACCCAGCATCCCGAGCACCGAGCACCCTGTGTACTGAGCACCCAGCACCCTGAGCACTGAGCACCCAGCACCCTGAGCACTTAGCACCCAGCACCCTGAGCACTGAGCACCCAGCACCCTGAGTACTGAGCACCGAGCACCCCGAGCACTGAGCACCCAGCACCCTGAGCACTGAGCAACCTTAGTACTGAGTACTGAGCACCCTGAGTACTGAGCACTGAGCACCCTGAGTACTGAGCACCCAGCACCCTGAGTACTGAGCACCCAGCTCCCTGAGCAATGATCACCCTGAGTACTGAGCACCCAGCACCCTGAGTACTAAGCACCGAGCACCCTGAGTACTGAGCAATGAGCACCCCGAGTACTGAGCACCGAGCACCCCGAGCACTGAGCACCCAGAACCCCGAGCACCGAGCACCCTGAGTACTGAGCACCCAGCACCCTGAGCACTGAACACACAGCACCCTGAGTACAGAAAACCCCTAGCACTGAGAACCCAGCACCCTGAGTACTGAGCACCGAGCACACTGAGCACTGAGCACCCAGCACCCCGAGCACTGAGCACCCAGCACCCTGAGTACTGAGCACCCAGCACCCTGAGTACTGAGCACCCAGCACCCCGAGCACTGAGTACCCAGCACCCTGAGCACTGAGCACCCAGCACACTGAGCACTGAGCACCAAGCACCCTGAGCAGTGAGCACCCAGCACCCTGAGTTCTGAGCACTGAGCACCCAGCACCCCGAGCACTGAGCACCCAGCACCCTGAGTACTGAGCACTGAGCACCCAGCACCCCGAGCACTGAGCACCCAGCACCCTGAGCCCTGAGCACCCAACACCCGAGTACTGAGCACCCAGCACCCTGAGTAGTGAGCACCCAGCTCCCTGAGTACTGAGCACCCAGCACCCCGAGTACTGAGCACCCAGCACCCTGAGTACTGAGCACCCAGCACCCCGAGCACTAAGCACACAGCACCCAGAGCACTGAGGACCCAGCACCCTGAGCACTGAGCAGCCAGCACCCTGAGTACTGAGCACCGAGCACCCTGAGTACTGAGCACCCAGCACCCTGAGCACTGATCACCCAGCACCCTGAGTACTGAGCACCAAGTACCCTGAGTACTGAGCACTGAGAACACAGCACCCTGAGCAATGAGCACCCAGCACCCTGTGTACTGAGCACTGAGCACCCAGCACCCCGAGCACTGAGCACCCAGCACCCCGAGCAATGAGCACCCAGCACCCTGAGTACTGAGCACCCAGCACCCCGAGTACTGAGCACCCAGCAACCTGAGAACCGAGCAGCCAGCACCCCGAGCACTGAGCACCCAACACACTGAGCACTGAGCACCCAACACCCCAAGCACTGAGCACCCTGAGCACTGAGCACCCAGCACCCCAAGCACTGAGCACCCTGAGTACTGAGCACCCAGCACCCCGAGCTCTGAGCACCCAGCACCCTGAGTACTAAGCACCGAGCAACCTGAGTACTGAGCACCCAGCACCCTGAGTACTGAGCACCCAGCACCCTGAGCACTGAGCACCCAGCACCCTGAGTACTGAGCACCGAGCACCCCGAGTACTGAGCACCCAGCACCCCGAGCACTGAGCACCCAGCACCCCGAGCACTGAGCACCCAGCACCCCGAGCACTGAGCACCCAGCACCCCGAGCACTGAGCACCCAGCACCCCGAGCACTGCGCACACAGCACCCCGAGCACCGAGCACCCTGAGTACTAAGCACCGAGCACCCTGAGCACTGAGCACCCAGCACCCTTAGCACTGAGCACACAGTACCCTGAGTACTGAGCACCCAGCAGCCCGAGCACTGAGCACACAGCACCCTGAGCACTGAGCACCCATCTCCCCGAGCAGTGAGCACCCAGCACCCTGAGCCCTGAGCAACCTGAGTCCTGAGCACTGAGCACCCTGAGTACTGAGCACTGAGCACCCTGAGTACTGAGCACCCAGCACCCTGAGCAATGAGCACCCAGAGTACTGAGCACCCAGCACCCTGAGCACTGAGCACAGAGCACCTAGAGCACTGAGCACCCAGCACCCGGAGTACTGAGCACCCAGCACCCTGAGTACTAAGCACCAAGCACCCTGAGTACTGAGCACCCAATACCCTGAGCACTGAACACACAGCACCCTGAGTACTGAGCACCCCGAGCACTGAGCACCCAGCATACTGAGTACTGAGCACCCAGCACCCTGAGTACTGAGCACCCAGCACCCAGAGCACTGAGCACTGAGCACGCTGAGTACTGAGCACTGAGCACCCTGAGCACTGAGCACCCTGAGTACTGAGCACTGAGCACCCTGAGCACTGAGCACCATGCACCCTGAGTACTGAGCACCCAGCACCCTGAGCACTGAGGACCGAGCACCCTGAGCACTGAGCACCATGCACCCTGAGTACTGAGCACCCAGCACCCTGAGCACTGAGCACCCAGCACCCTGAGCACTGAGGACCGAGCACCCTGAGTACTGAGCACCCAGCACCCCAAGCACTGAGCACCCCGAGCACTGAGCAGCCAGCACCCTGAGTACTGAGCACCGAGCACCCTGAGTACTGAGCTGCCAGCACCCTGAGTACTGAGCACCCAGCATACTGAGCACCGAGCACCCAGCACCCTGAGTACTGAGCACACAGCACCCTGAGCACTGAGCACCCAGCACCCTGAGTACTGAGCACCGAGCACCCTGAGTACTGAGCACCCAGCACCCCGAGCACTGAGCACCCACCACCCTGAGCACTGAGCACCCAGCATACTGCGTACTGAGCACCCAGCACCTTGAGTACTGAGCACCCAGCACCCTGAGCACTGAGCACCCAGCACCCTGAGTACAGAGCATCCAGCACCCCGAGCACTGAGCACCCAGCACCCTGAGTACTGAGCACTGAGCACCCAGCACCCAGAGCACTGAGCACCCAGCACCCTGTGTACTGAGCACTGAGTACCCAGCACCCCGAGCACTGAGCACCCAGCACCCTGAGCACTGAGCACCGTGAGTACTGAGCACCCAGCACCCTGAGCACTGAGCACCCAGCACCCCGAGCACAGAGCACCCAGCACCCAGAGCACTGTGCACTGAGCACCCTGAGTACTGAGCACTGAGCACCCAACACCCCAAGCACTGAGCACCCTGAGCACTGAGCACCCAGCACCCCAAGCACTGAGCACCCAGCACCCTGTGTACTGAGCACTGAGTACCCAGTACCCCGAGCACTGCGACCCAGCACCCTGAGCACTGAGCACCCAGCACCCCGAGTACTGAGCACCCAGCACCCCGAGCATGGGGCACCCAGCACCCTGAGCACTGAGCACCCAGCACCCCGAGCAATGAGCACCCAGCACCCTGAGTACTGAGGACCGAGCACCCCGAGTACTGAGCACCCAGCAACCTGAGCAATGAGCACCCAGCAGCCCCAGCAATGAGCACCCAGCACCCTGAGTACTGAGCACCCAACACCCCGAGTACTGAGCACCCAGCAACCTGAGAACCGAGCAGCCAGCACCCCGAGCGCTGAGGACCCAGCACCCTGAGCACTGAGCACCCAGCACCCTGAGTACTGAGCACTGAGCACCGCGAGTACTGAGCACCCAGCACCCTGAGTACTGAGCACCCAGCACCCTGAGTACTGAGCACCCAGCACCCTGAGCACTGAGCACCCAGCACCCTGAGTACTAAGCACCCAACACCCCAAGCACTGAGCACCCTGAGTACTGAGCACCCAGCACCCCAAGCACTGAGCACCCCGAGCACTGAGCAGCCAGTACCCTGAGTACTGAGCACCGAGCACCCTGAGTACTGAGCAGCCAGCACCCTGAGAACTGAGCAGCCAGCATACTGAGCACTGAGCACCCAGCACCCTGAGTACTGAGCACCGAGCACCCTGAGTACTGAGCACCCAGCACCCCGAGCACTGAGCACCCAGCACCCTGAGCACTGAGCACCCAGCATAATGAGTACTGAGCACCCAGCACCCTGAGCACTGAGCACCCAGCACCCTCAGCACTGAGCACCCAGCACCCTTAGTACTGAGCATCCAGCACCCCGAGCACTGAGCACCCAGCACCCTGAGTACTGAGCACTGAGCACCCAGCACCCCGAGCCGTGACCACCCAGCATCCTGTGTACTGAGCACTGAGTACCCAGCACCCCGAGCACTGAGCACCCAGCACCCTGAGTACTGAGCACTGAGCACACAGCACCCCGAGCACTGAGAACCCAGCACCCTGTGTACTGAGCACTGAGTACCCAGTACCCCGAGCACTGTGACCCAGCACCCTGAGCACTGAGCACCCAGCACCCCGAGTACTGAGCACCCAGCACCCCGAGCACTGAGCACCCAGCACCCCGAGCACTGAGCACCCAGCACCCCGAGCAATGAGCACCCAGCACCCTGAGTACTGAGCACCCAGCACCCCGAGTACTGAGCACCCAGCAACCTGAGAACGGAGCAGCCAGCACCCCGAGCGCTGAGCACCCAGCACCCTGAGCACTGAGCACCCAGCACCCTGAGTACTGAGCACTGAGCACACCGAGTACTGAGCACCCAGCACCCCGAGCACTGAGCACCGAGCACCCCGAGCACTGAGCACCCAGCACCCCGAGCACTGAGCACCCAGCACCCCGAGCACTGAGCACCCAGCACCCTGAGCTCTGAGCACTGAGCACCCTGAGCACTGAGCACCCAGCACCCTGAGCACTGAGCACCCAGCATCCTGAGCACTGAGTACTGAGCACCCAGCACGCTGAGCACTGAGCACACAGCACTCTGAGTACTGAGCACTGAGCACCCCGATTACTGAGCACCCAGCACCCCGAGCGCTGAGCACCCAGCACCCTGAGCACTGAGCACCCAGCACCCTGAGTACTGAGCACTGAGCACCCCGAGCACTGAGCACCCAGCACCCGGAGCACTGAGCACTGAGCACCCCGAGCACTGAGCAACCAGCACCCCGAGCACTGAGCACCGAGCACCCCGAGCACTGAGCACCCAGCACCCCGAGCACTGAGCACTGAGCACCCAGCACCCCGAGCACTGAGCACCCAGCACCCTGAGCACTGAGCACCCAGCACCCGAGTACTGATCACCCAGCACCCTGAGTACTGAGCACACAGCACCCCGAGCACTGAGCACTGAGCACCCAGCACCCTGAGCACTGAGCACCCAGCACCCGAGTACTGATCACCCAGCACCCTGAGTACTGAGCACCCAGCACCCTGAGTACTGAGCACACAGCACCCCGAGCACTGAGCACTGAGCACCCAGCACCCTGAGTACTAAGCACCCAACACCCCAAGCACTGAGCACCCCGAGCACTGAGCAGCCAGCACCCTGAGTACTGAGCACCGAGCACCCCGAGCACTGAGCACCCAGCACCCTGAGTACTGAGCACCCAGCACCCTGAGCACTGAGCACCCAGCACCCTGAGTACTGAGCACCGAGCACCCTGAGTACTGAGCACCCAGCACCCTGAGTACTGAGCACCCAGCACCCTGAGTACTGAGCACCCAGCGTACTGAGCACCGAGCACCCAGCACCCTGAGTACTGAGCACCCAGCACCCTGAGCACTGAGCACCCAGCACCCTGAGTACTGAGCACTGAGCACCCCGAGTACTGAGCACCGAGCACACCGAGCACTGATCACCCAGCATCCCGAGCACCGAGCACCCTGTGTACTGAGCACCCAGCACCCTGAGCACTGAGCACCCAGCACCCTGAGCACTTAGCACCCAGCACCCTGAGCACTGAGCACCCAGCACCCTGAGTACTGAGCACCGAGCAACCCGAGCACTGAGCACCCAGCACCCTGAGCACTGAGCAACCTTAGTACTGAGTACTGAGCACCCTGAGTACTGAGCACTGAGCACCCTGAGTACTGAGCACCCAGCACCCTGAGTACTGAGCACCCAGCTCCCTGAGCAATGATCACCCTGAGTACTGAGCACCCAGCACCCTGAGTACTAAGCACCGAGCACCCTGAGTACTGAGCAATGAGCACCCCGAGTACTGAGCACCGAGCACCCCGAGCACTGAGCACCCAGAACCCCGAGCACCGAGCACCCTGAGTACTGAGCACCCAGCACCCTGAGCACTGAACACACAGCACCCTGAGTACAGAAAACCCCTAGCACTGAGAACCCAGCACCCTGAGTACTGAGCACCGAGCACACTGAGCACTGAGTACTGAGCACCCAGCACGCTGAGCACTGAGCACCCAGCACCATGAGTACTGAGCACTGAGCACAACGATTACTGAGCACCCAGCACCCTGAGCGCTGAGCACCCAGCACCCTGAGCACTGAGCACCCAGCACCATGAGTACTGAGCACCGAGCACCCTGAGCACCGAGCACCCAGCACCCTGAGTACTGAGCACCCAGCACCCTGAGCACTGAGCACCCAGCACCCTGAGTACTGAGCACCGAGCACCCTGAGTACTGAGCACCCAGCACCTCGAGCACTGAGCACCCAGCACCCTGAGCACTGAGCACCCAGCATACTGAGTACTGAGCACCCAGCACCCTGAGTACTGAGCACCCAGCACCCTGAGTACTGAACACCCAGCACCCTGAGTACTGAGCATCCAGCGCCCCGAGCACTGAGCTCCCAGCACCCTGAGTACTGAGCACTGAGCACCCAGCACCCCGAGCACTGAGCACCCAGCACCCTGTGTACTGAGCACTGAGTACCCAGCACCCCGAGCACTGAGCACCCAGCACCCTGAGCACTGAGCACCCTGAGTACTGAGCACCCAGCACCCTGAGCACTGAGCACCCAGCACCCCGATCACTGAGCACCCAGCACCCAGAGCACTGAGCACTGAGCACCCTGAGTACTGAGCACTGAGCACCCTGAGCACTGAGCACCGAGCACCCTGAGTACTGAGCACTGAGCACCCTGAGCACTGAGGACCGAGCACCCTGAGTACTAAGCACCCAGCACCCTGAGTACTGAGCACCCAGCACCCTGAGCACTGAGCACCCAGCACGCTGAGTACTGAGCACTGAGCACCCTGAGTACTGAGCACCGAGCACCCTGAGCACTGAGCACCCAGCACGCTGAGTACTGAGCACTGAGCACCCTGAGCACTGAGCACCCAGCACCCTGAGTACTGAGCACCGAGCACCCTGAGTACTGAGCACCCAGCACTCTGAGCACTGAGCACCCAGCACCCTGAGCACTGAGACACCCAGCACCCTGAGCACTGAGCACCCAGCTCCCCGAGCACTGAGCACCCTGCACCCTGAGCACTGAGCCTGAGCACCCTGAGAACTGAGCACTGAGCACCCTGAGTACTGAGCACCGATCACCCTGAGTACTGAGCACCCAGAACCCCGAGCACTGAGCACCGAGCACCCTGAGCACTGAGCACCCAGCACCCTGAGTACTAAGCACCCAGGACCCTGAGTACTGAGCACCCAGCACCCTGAGTACTGAGCACCCAGCACCCTGAGCACTGAGCAACCTTAGTACTGAGCACTGAGCAGCCTGAGTACTGAGCACTGAGCACCCTGAGTACTGAGCACCCAGCACCCTGAGTACTGAGCACCCAGCACCCTGAGCAATGATCACCCTGAGTACTGAGCACCCAGCACCATGAGCACTGAGCACCGAGCACCCTGAGCACTGAGCAACCAGCACCCGGAGTACTGAGAACCCAGCACCCTGAGTACTAAGCACCGAGCACCCTGAGTACTGAGCACTGAGCACCCCGAGCACTGAGCACCCAGAACCCCGAGCACCGAGCACCCTGAGTACTGAGCACCCAGCACCCTGAGCGCTGAACACACAGCACCCTGAGTACAGAAAACCCCGAGCACTGAGCACCCAGCACTCTGAGTACTGAGCACCGAGCACACTGAGCACTGAGCACCCAGCACCCCGAGCACTGAGCACCCAGCACCCTGAGTACGGAGCACCCAGCACCCTGAGTACTGAGCACCCAGCACCCCGAGCACTGAGTACCCAGCACCCTGAGCACTGAGCACCCAGCACCCTGAGCACTGAGCACCCAGCACCCTGAGCACTGAGCACCCAGCACCCTGAGTACTGAGCACTGAGCACCCAGCACCCCGAGCACTGAGCACCCAGCACCCTGAGTACTGAGCAATGAGCACCCAGCACCCCGAGCACTGAGCACCCAGCACCCTGTGCACTGAGCACCCAGCACCTGAGTCCTGAGCACCCAGCACCCTGAGGACTGAGCACCCAGCTCCCTGAGTACTGAGCACCCAGCACCCCGAGTACTGAGCACCCAGCATCCTGAGTACTGAGCACCCAGCTCCCCGAGCACTAAGCACACAGCACCCAGAGCACTGAGGACCCAGCACCCTGAGCACTGAGCACCCAGCACCCTGAGTACTGAGCACCGAGCACCCTGAGTACTGAGCACCCAGCACCCTGAGCACTGATCACCCAGCACCCTGAGTACTGAGCACCAAGTACCCTGAGTACTGAGCACCCAGCACCCCGAGCACTGAGCACCCAGCACCCTGAGTACTGAGCACTGAGCACACAGCACCCCGAGCATTGAGCACCCAGCACCCTGAGCACTGAGCACCCAGCACCCCGAGCAATGAGCACCCAGCACCCTGAGTACTGAGCACCCAGCACCCCGAGTACTGAGCACCCAGCAACCTGAGCACTGAGCACCCAGCACCCCCAGCAATGAGCACCCAGCACCCTGAGTACTGAGCACCCAGCACCCCGAGTACTGAGCACCCAGCAACCTGAGAACCGAGCAGCCAGCACCCCCAGCAATGAGCACCCAGCATCCTGAGTACTGAGCACCCAGCACCCCCAGCAATGAGCACCCAGCACCCTGAGTACTGAGCACCCAGCACCCCGAGTACTGAGAACCCAGCAACCTCAGAACCGAGCAGCCAGCACCCCGAGCGCTGAGCACCCAGCACCCTGAGCACTGAGCACCCAGCACCCTGAGTACTGAGCACTGAGCACCCCGAGTACTGAGCACCCAGCACCCCGAGCACTGAGCACCCAGCACCCTGAGTACTGAGCACCCAGCACCCTGAGTACTGAGCACCCAGCACCCTGAGCACTGAGCACCCAGCACCCTGAGTACTAAGCACCCAACACCCCAAGCACTGAGCACCCTGAGTACTGAGCAACCAGCACCCCAAGCACTGAGCACCCCGAGCACTGAGCAGCCAGCACCCTGAGTACTGAGCACCGAGCACCCTGAGTACTGAGCAGCCAGCACCCTGAGTACTGAGCACCCAGCATACTGAGCACCGAGCACCCAGCACCCTGAGTACTGAGCACACAGCACCCTGAGCACTGAGCACCCAGCACCCTGAGTACTGAGCACTGAGCACCCCGAGTACTGAGCACCCAGCACCCCGAGCACTGAGCACCGAGCACCCCGAGAACTGAGCACCCAGCACCCCGAGCACTGAGCACCCAGCACCCCGAGCACTGAGCACCCAGCACCCTGAGCACTGAGCACTGAGCACCCTGAGCACTGAGCACCCAGAACCCTGAGCACTGAGCACCCAGCATCCTGAGCACTGAGTACTGAGCACCCAGCACGCTGAGCACTGAGCACCCAGCACCATGAGTACTGAGCACTGAGCACCCCGATTACTGAGCACCCAGCACCCTGAGCGCTGAGCACCCAGCACCCTGAGCACTGAGCACCCAGCACCATGAGTACTGAGCACCGAGCACCCTGAGCACCGAGCACCCAGCACCCTGAGTACTGAGCACCCAGCACCCTGAGCACTGAGCACCCAGCACCCTGAGTACTGAGCACCGAGCACCCTGAGTACTGAGCACCCAGCACCTCGAGCACTGAGCACCCAGCACCCTGAGCACTGAGCACCCAGCATACTGAGTACTGAGCACCCAGCACCCTGAGTACTGAGCACCCAGCACCCTGAGTACTGAACACCCAGCACCCTGAGTACTGAGCATCCAGCGCCCCGAGCACTGAGCTCCCAGCACCCTGAGTACTGAGCACTGAGCACCCAGCACCCCGAGCACTGAGCACCCAGCACCCTGTGTACTGAGCACTGAGTACCCAGCACCCCGAGCACTGAGCACCCAGCACCCTGAGCACTGAGCACCCTGAGTACTGAGCACCCAGCACCCTGAGCACTGAGCACCCAGCACCCCGATCACTGAGCACCCAGCACCCAGAGCACTGAGCACTGAGCACCCTGAGTACTGAGCACTGAGCACCCTGAGCACTGAGCACCGAGCACCCTGAGTACTGAGCACTGAGCACCCTGAGCACTGAGGACCGAGCACCCTGAGTACTAAGCACCCAGCACCCTGAGTACTGAGCACCCAGCACCCTGAGCACTGAGCACCCAGCACGCTGAGTACTGAGCACTGAGCACCCTGAGTACTGAGCACCGAGCACCCTGAGCACTGAGCACCCAGCACGCTGAGTACTGAGCACTGAGCACCCTGAGCACTGAGCACCCAGCACCCTGAGTACTGAGCACCGAGCACCCTGAGTACTGAGCACCCAGCACTCTGAGCACTGAGCACCCAGCACCCTGAGCACTGAGACACCCAGCACCCTGAGCACTGAGCACCCAGCACCCCGAGCACTGAGCACCCTGCACCCTGAGCACTGAGCCTGAGCACCCTGAGTACTGAGCACTGAGCACCCTGAGTACTGAGCACCGATCACCCTGAGTACTGAGCACCCAGAACCCCGAGCACTGAGCACCGAGCACCCTGAGCACTGAGCACCCAGCACCCTGAGTACTAAGCACCCAGGACCCTGAGTACTGAGCACCCAGCACCCTGAGTACTGAGCACCCAGCACCCTGAGCACTGAGCAACCTTAGTACTGAGCACTGAGCAGCCTGAGTACTGAGCACTGAGCACCCTGAGTACTGAGCACCCAGCACCCTGAGTACTGAGCACCCAGCACCCTGAGCAATGATCACCCTGAGTACTGAGCACCCAGCACCATGAGCACTGAGCACCGAGCACCCTGAGCACTGAGCAACCAGCACCCGGAGTACTGAGAACCCAGCACCCTGAGTACTAAGCACCGAGCACCCTGAGTACTGAGCACTGAGCACCCCGAGCACTGAGCACCCAGAACCCCGAGCACCGAGCACCCTGAGTACTGAGCACCCAGCACCCTGAGCACTGAACACACAGCACCCTGAGTACAGAAAACCCCGAGCACTGAGCACCCAGCACTCTGAGTACTGAGCACCGAGCACACTGAGCACTGAGCACCCAGCACCCCGAGCACTGAGCACCCAGCACCCTGAGTACTGAGCACCCAGCACCCTGAGTACTGAGCACCCAGCACCCCGAGCACTGAGTACCCAGCACCCTGAGCACTGAGCACCCAGCACCCTGAGCACTGAGCACCCAGCACCCTGAGCACTGAGCACCCAGCACCCTGAGTACTGAGCACTGAGCACCCAGCACCCCGAGCACTGAGCACCCAGCACCCTGAGTACTGAGCACTGAGCACCCAGCACCCCGAGCACTGAGCACCCAGCACCCTGAGCACTGAGCACCCAGCACCTGAGTCCTGAGCACCCAGCACCCTGAGGACTGAGCACCCAGCTCCCTGAGTACTGAGCACCCAGCACCCCGAGTACTGAGCACCCAGCATCCTGAGTACTGAGCACCCAGCTCCCCGAGCACTAAGCACACAGCACACAGAGCACTGAGGACCCAGCACCCTGAGCACTGAGCACCCAGCACCCTGAGTACTGAGCACCGAGCACCCTGAGTACTGAGCACCCAGCACCCTGAGCACTGATCACCCAGCACCCTGAGTACTGAGCACCAAGTACCCTGAGTACTGAGCACCCAGCACCCCGAGCACTGAGCACCCAGCACCCTGAGTACTGAGCACTGAGCACACAGCACCCCGAGCACTGAGCACCCAGCACCCTGAGCACTGAGCACCCAGCACCCTGAGCAATGAGCACCCAGCACCCTGAGTACTGAGCACCCAGCACCCCGAGTACTGAGCACCCAGCAACCTGAGCACTGAGCACCCAGCACCCCCAGCAATGAGCACCCAGCACCCTGAGTACTGAGCACCCAGCACCCCGAGTACTGAGCACCCAGCAACCTGAGAACCGAGCAGCCAGCACCCCCAGCAATGAGCACCCAGCATCCTGAGTACTGAGCACCCAGCACCCCCAGCAATGAGCACCCAGCACCCTGAGTACTGAGCACCCAGCACCCCGAGTACTGAGAACCCAGCAACCTCAGAACCGAGCAGCCAGCACCCCGAGCGCTGAGCACCCAGCACCCTGAGCACTGAGCACCCAGCACCCTGAGTACTGAGCACTGAGCACCCCGAGTACTGAGCACCCAGCACCCCGAGCACTGAGCACCCAGCACCCTGAGTACTGAGCACCCAGCACCCTGAGTACTGAGCACCCAGCACCCTGAGCACTGAGCACCCAGCACCCTGAGTACTAAGCACCCAACACCCCAAGCACTGAGCACCCTGAGTACTGAGCACCCAGCACCCCAAGCACTGAGCACCCCGAGCACTGAGCAGCCAGCACCCTGAGTACTGAGCACCGAGCACCCTGAGTACTGAGCACCCAGCACCCTGAGTACTGAGCACCCAGCATACTGAGCACCGAGCACCCAGCACCCTGAGTACTGAGCACACAGCACCCTGAGCACTGAGCACCCAGCACCCTGAGTACTGAGCACCGAGCACCCTGAGTACTGAGCACCCAGCACCCCGAGCACTGAGCACCCAGCACCCTGAGCACTGAGCACCCAGCATACTGCGTACTGAGCACCCAGCACCCTGAGTACTGAGCACCCAGCACCCTGAGCACTGAGCACCCAGCACCCTGAGTACTGAGCATCCAGCACCCCGAACACTGAGCACCCAGCACCCTGAGTACTGAGCACTGAGCACCCAGCACCCCGAGCACTGAGCACCCAGCACCCTGTGTACTGAGCACTGAGTACCCAGCACCCCGAGCACTGAGCACCCAGCACCCTGAGCACTGAGCACCCTGAGTACTGAGCACCCAGCACCCTGAGCACTGAGCACCCAGCACCCCGAGCACTGAGCACCCAGCACCCAGAGCACTGAGCACTGAGCACCCTGAGTACTGAGCACTGAGCACCCTGAGCACTGAGCACCGAGCACCCTGAGTACTGAGCACTGAGCAACCAACACCCCAAGCACTGAGCACCCTGAGCACTGAGCACCCAGCACCCCAAGCACTGAGCACCCTGAGTACTGAGCACCCAGCACCCTGAGTAATGAGCACCCAGCACCCTGAGTACTGAGCACCCAGCTCCCTGAGTCCTGAGCACCCAGCACCCCGAGCACTGAGCACCCAGCACCCTGAGTACTGAGCACTGAGCACACAGCACCCCGAGCACTGAGCACCCAGCACCCTGTGTACTGAGCACTGAGTACCCAGTACCCCGAGCACTGCGACCCAGCACCCTGAGCACTGAGCACCCAGCACCCCGAGTACTGAGCACCCAGCACCCCGAGAATGGGGCACCCAGCACCCTGAGCACTGAGCACCCAGCACCCCGAGCAATGAGCACCCAGCACCCTGAGTACTGAGCACCGAGCACCCCGAGTACTGAGCACCCAGCAACCTGAGCACTGAGCACCCAGCACCCCCAGCAATGAGCACCCAGCACCCTGAGTACTGAGCACCCAGCACCCCGAGTACTGAGCACCCAGCAACCTGAGAACCGAGCAGCCAGCACCCCCAGCAATGAGCACCCAGCACCCTGAGTACTGAGCACCCAGCACCCCCAGCAATGAGCACCCAGCACCCTGAGTACTGAGCACCCAGCATCCCGTGTACTGAGCACCCAGCAACCTGAGAACCGAGCAGCCAGCACCCTGAGCGCTGAGCACCCAGCACCCTGAGCACTGAGCACCCAGCACCCTGAGTACTGAGCACTGAGCACCCCGAGTACTGAGCACCCAGCACCCCGAGCACTGAGCACCCAGCACCCTGAGTACTGAGCACCCAGCACCCTGAGTACTGAGCACCCAGCACCCTGAGCACTGAGCACCCAGCACCCTGAGTACTAAGCACCCAACACCCCAAGCACTGAGCACCCTGAGTACTGAGCACCCAGCACCCCAAGCACTGAGCACCCCGAGCACTGAGCAGCCAGCACCCTGAGTACTGAGCACCGAGCACCCTGAGTACTGAGCAGCCCGCACCCTGAGTACTGAGCACCCAGCATACTGAGCACCGAGCACCCAGCACCCTGAGTACTGTGCACACAGCACCCTGAGCACTGAGCACCCAGCACCCTGAGTACTGAGCACCGAGCACCCTGAGTACTGAGCACCCAGCACCCCGAGCACTGAGCACCCAGCACCCTGAGCACTGAGCACCCAGCATACTGCGTACTGAGCACCCAGCACCCTGAGTACTGAGCACCCAGCACCCTGAGCACTGAGCACCCAGCACCCTGAGTACTGAGCATCCAGCACCCCGAGCAGTGAGCACCCAGCACCCTGAGTACTGAGCACTGAGCACCCAGCACCCCGAGCACTGAGCACCCAGCACCCTGTGTACTGAGCACTGAGTACCCAGCACCCCGAGCACTGAGCACCCAGCACCCAGAGCACTGAGCACCTACCACCCTGAGTACTGAGCACCCAGCACCCCGAGCACTGAGCACCCAGCACCCTGAGTACTGAGCACTGAGCACACAGCACCCCGAGCACTGAGCACCCAGCACCCTCTGTACTGAGCACTGAGTACCCAGTACCCCGAGCACTGCGACCCAACACCCTGAGCATTGAGCACCCAGCACCCCGAGTACTGAGCACCCAGCACCCCGAGCATGGGGCACCCGGGACCCTGAGCACCCAGCACCCCGAGCAATGAGCACCCAGCACCCTGAGTACTGAGCACCGAGCACCCCGAGTACTGAGCACCCAGCAACCTGAGCACTGAGCACCCAGCACCCCCAGCAATGAGCACCCAGCACCCCGAGCACTGAGCACCCAGCACCCCGAGCACTGAGCACCCAGCACCCCGAGCACTGAGCACCCAGCACCCTGAGCACTGAGCACTGAGCACTGAGCACCCTGAGCACTGAGCACCCAGAACCCTGAGCACTGAGCACCCAGCATCCTGAGCACTGAGTACTGAGCACCCAGCACGCTGAGCACTGAGCACCCAGCACCCTGAGTACTGAGCACTGAGCACCCCGATTACTGAGCACCCAGCACCCTGAGCGCTGAGCACCCAGCACCCTGAGCACTGAGCACCCAGCACCATGAGTACTGAGCACCGAGCACCCTGAGCACCGAGCACCCACCACCCTGAGTACTGAGCACCCAGCACCCTGAGCACTGAGCACCCAGCACCCTGAGTACTGAGCACCGAGCACCCTGAGTACTGAGCACTGAGCACCCTGAGCACTGAGCACCGAGCACCCTGAGTACTGAGCACTGAGCACCCAACACCCCAAGCACTGAGCACCCTGAGCACTGAGCACCCAGCACCCCAAGCACTGAGCACCCTGAGTACTGAGCACCCAGCACCCTGAGTAATGAGCACCCAGCACCCTGAGTACTGAGCACCCAGCTCCCTGAGTACTGAGCACCCAGCACCCCGAGCACTGAGCACCCAGAACCCTGAGTACTGAGCACTGAGCACACAGCACCCCGAGCACTGAGCACCCAGCACACTCTGTACTGAGCACTGAGTACCCAGTACCCCGAGCACTGCGACCCAGCATCCTGAGCATTGAGCACCCAGCACCCCGAGTACTGAGCACCCAGCACCCCGAGCATGGGGCACCCAGCACCCTGAGCACTGAGCACCCAGCACCCCGAGCAATGAGCACCCAGCACCCTGACTACTGAGCACCGAGCACCCCGAGTACTGAGCACCCAGCAACCTGAGCACTGAGCACCCAGCACCCCCAGCAATGAGCACCCAGCACCCCGAGCACTGAGCACCCAGCACCCCGAGCACTGAGCACCCAGCACCCTGAGCACTGAGCACCCAGCACCCTGAGCACTGGGCACTGAGCACTGAGCACCCTGAGCACTGAGCACCCAGAACCCTGAGCACTGAGCACCCAGCATCCTGAGCACTGAGTACTGAGCACCCAGCACGCTGAGCACTGAGCACCCAGCACCCCGAGCACTGAGCACCCAGCACCCGGAGTACTGAGAACCCAGCACCCTGAGTACTAAGCACCGAGCACCCTGAGTACTGAGCACTGAGCACCCCGAGCACTGAGCACCCAGAACCCCGAGCACCGAGCACCCTGAGTACTGAGCACCCAGCACCCTGAGCACTGAACACACAGCACCCTGAGTACAGAAAACCCCGAGCACTGAGCACCCAGCACTCTGAGTACTGAGCACCGAGCACACTGAGCACTGAGCACCCAGCACCCTGAGCACTGAGCACCCAGCACCCTGAGTACTGAGCACCCAGCACCCTGAGTACTGAGCACCCAGCACCCCGAGCACTGAGTACCCAGCACCCTGAGCACTGAGCACCCAGCACCCTGAGCACTGAGCACCCAGCACCCTGAGTACTGAGTACCCAGCACCCTGAGCACTGAGCACCCAGCACCCTGAGCACTGAGCACCCAGCACCCTGAGTACTGAGCACCCAGCACCCTGAGTACTGAGCACCCAGCACCCCGAGCACTGAGTACCCAGCACCCTGAGCACTGAGCACCCAGCACCCTGAGCACTGAGCACCCAGCACCCTGAGCACTGAGCACCCAGCACCCTGAGTACTGAGCACTGAGCACCCAGCACCCCGAGCACTGAGCATCCAGCACCCTGAGTACTGAGCACTGAGCACCCAGCACCCCGAGCACTGAGCACCCAGCACCCTGAGCACTGAGCACCCAGCACCTGAGTCCTGAGCACCCAGCACCCTGAGGACTGAGCACCCAGCTCCCTGAGTACTGAGCACCCAGCACCCCGAGTACTGAGCACCCAGCATCCTGAGTACTGAGCACCCAGCTCCCCGAGCACTAAGCACACAGCACCCAGAGCACTGAGGACCCAGCACCCTGAGCACTGAGCACCCAGCACCCTGAGTACTGAGCACCGAGCACCCTGAGTACTGACCACCCAGCACCCTGAGCACTGATCACCCAGCACCCTGAGTACTGAGCACCAAGTACCCTGAGTACTGAGCACCCAGCACCCCGAGCACTGAGCACCCAGCACCCTGAGTACTGAGCACTGAGCACACAGCAACCCGAGCACTGAGCACCCAGCACCCTGTGTACTGAGCACTGAGTACCCAGTACCCCGAGCACTGCGACCCAGCACCCTGAGCAATGAGCACCCAGCACCCCGAGTACTGAGCACCCAGCTCCCCGAGCACTGAGCACCCAGCACCCTGAGCACTGAGCACCCAGCACCCCGAGCAATGAGCACCCAGCACCCTGAGTACTGAGCACCCAACACCCCGAGTACTGAGCACCCAGCAACCTGAGCACTGAGCACCCAGCACCCCAGCAATGAGCACCCAGCACCCTGAGTACTGAGCACCCAGCACCCTGAGTACTGAGCACCCAGCAACCTGAGTACTGAGCACCCAGCACCCCCAGCAATGAGCACCCAGCATCCTGAGTACTGAGCACCCAGCACCCCCAGCAATGAGCACCCAGCACCCTGAGTACTGAGCACCCAGCACCCCGAGTACTGAGAACCCAGCAACCTGAGAACCGAGCAGCCAGCACCCCGAGCGCTGAGCACCCAGCACCCTGAGCACTGAGCACCCAGCACCCTGAGTACTGAGCACTGAGCACCCCGAGTACTGAGCACCCAGCACCCCGAGCCCTGAGCACCCAGCACCCTGAGTACTGAGCACCCAGCACCCTGAGTACTGAGCACCCAGCACCCTGAGCACTGAGCACCCAGCACCCTGAGTACTAAGCACCCAACACCCCAAGCACTGAGCACCCTGAGTACTGAGCACCCAGCACCCCAAGCACTGAGCACCCCGAGCACTGAGCAGCCAGCACCCTGAGTACTGAGCACCGAGCACCCTGAGTACTGAGCAGCCAGCACCCTGAGTACTGAGCACCCAGCATACTGAGCACCGAGCACCCAGCACCCTGAGTACTGAGCACACAGCACCCTGAGCACTGAGCACCCAGCACCCTGAGTACTGAGCACCGAGCACCCTGAGTACTGAGCACCCAGCACCCCGAGCACTGAGCACCCAGCACCCTGAGCACTGAGCACCCAGCATACTGCGTACTGAGCACCCAGCACCCTGAGTACTGAGCACCCAGCACCCTGAGCACTGAGCACCCAGCACCCTGAGTACTGAGCATCCAGCACCCCGAGCAGTGAGCACCCAGCACCCTGAGTACTGAGCACTGAGCACCCAGCACCCCGAGCACTGAGCACCCAGCACCCTGAGTACTGAGCACTGAGCACACAGCACCCCGAGCACTGAGCACCCAGCACCCTCTGTACTGAGCACTGAGTACCCAGTACCCCGAGCACTGCGACCCAACACCCTGAGCATTGAGCACCCAGCACCCCGAGTACTGAGCACCCAGCACCCCGAGCATGGGGCACCCAGGACCCTGAGCACCCAGCACCCCGAGCAATGAGCACCCAGCACCCTGAGTACTGAGCACCGAGCACCCCGAGTACTGAGCACCCAGCAACCTGAGCACTGAGCACCCAGCACCCCCAGCAATGAGCACCCAGCACCCCGAGCACTGAGCACCCAGCACCCCGAGCACTGAGCACCCAGCACCCCGAGCACTGAGCACCCAGCACCCTGAGCACTGAGCACTGAGCACTGAGCACCCTGAGCACTGAGCACCCAGAACCCTGAGCACTGAGCACCCAGCATCCTGAGCACTGAGTACTGAGCACCCAGCACGCTGAGCACTGAGCACCCAGCACCCTGAGTACTGAGCACTGAGCACCCCGATTACTGAGCACCCAGCACCCTGAGCGCTGAGCACCCAGCACCCTGAGCACTGAGCACCCAGCACCATGAGTACTGAGCACCGAGCACCCTGAGCACCGAGCACCCAGCACCCTGAGTACTGAGCACCCAGCACCCTGAGCACTGAGCACCCAGCACCCTGAGTACTGAGCACCGAGCACCCTGAGTACTGAGCACTGAGCACCCTGAGCACTGAGCACCGAGCACCCTGAGTACTGAGCACTGAGCACCCAACACCCCAAGCACTGAGCACACTGAGCACTGAGCACCCAGCACCCCAAGCACTGAGCACCCTGAGTACTGAGCACCCAGCACCCTGAGTAATGAGCACCCAGCACCCTGAGTACTGAGCACCCAGCTCCCTGAGTACTGAGCACCCAGCACCCCGAGCACTGAGCACCCAGAACCCTGAGTACTGAGCACTGAGCACACAGCACCCCGAGCACTGAGCACCCAGCACACTCTGTACTGAGCACTGAGTACCCAGTACCCCGAGCACTGCGACCCAGCATCCTGAGCATTGAGCACCCAGCACCCCGAGTACTGAGCACCCAGCACCCCGAGCATGGGGCACCCAGCACCCTGAGCACTGAGCACCCAGCACCCCGAGCAATGAGCACCCAGCACCCTGACTACTGAGCACCGAGCACCCCGAGTACTGAGCACCCAGCAACCTGAGCACTGAGCACCCAGCACCCCCAGCAATGAGCACCCAGCACCCCGAGCACTGAGCACCCAGCACCCCGAGCACTGAGCACCCAGCACCCTGAGCACTGAGCACCCAGCACCCTGAGCACTGGGCACTGAGCACTGAGCACCCTGAGCACTGAGCACCCAGAACCCTGAGCACTGAGCACCCAGCATCCTGAGCACTGAGTACTGAGCACCCAGCACGCTGAGCACTGAGCACCCAGCACCCCGAGCACTGAGCACCCAGCACCCGGAGTACTGAGAACCCAGCACCCTGAGTACTAAGCACAGAGCACCCTGAGTACTGAGCACTGAGCACCCCGAGCACTGAGCACCCAGAACCCCGAGCACCGAGCACCCTGAGTACTGAGCACCCAGCACCCTGAGCACTGAACACACAGCACCCTGAGTACAGAAAACCCCGAGCACTGAGCACCCAGCACTCTGAGTACTGAGCACTGAGCACACTGATCACTGAGCACCCAGCACCCTGAGCACTGAGCACCCAGCACCCTGAGTACTGAGCACCCAGCACCCTGAGTACTGAGCACCCAGCACCCCGAGCACTGAGTACCCAGCACCCTGAGCACTGAGCACCCAGCACCCTGAGCACTGAGCACCCAGCACCCTGAGCACTGAGCACCCAGCACCCTGAGTACTGAGTACCCAGCACCCTGAGCACTGAGCACCCAGCACCCTGAGCACTGAGCACCCAGCACCCTGAGCACTGAGCACCCAGCACCCTGAGTACTGAGCACCCAGCACCCTGAGCACTGAGCACACAGCAACCCGAGCACTGAGCACCCAGCACCCTGTGTACTGAGCACTGAGTACCCAGTACCCCGAGCACTGCGACCCAGCACCCTGAGCAATGAGCACCCAGCACCCCGAGTACTGAGCACCCAGCTCCCCGAGCACTGAGCACCCAGCACCCTGAGCACTGAGCACCCAGCACCCCGAGCAATGAGCACCCAGCACCCTGAGTACTGAGCACCCAACACCCCGAGTACTGAGCACCCAGCAACCTGAGCACTGAGCACCCAGCACCCCAGCAATGAGCACCCAGCACCCTGAGTACTGAGCACCCAGCACCCCGAGTACTGAGCACCCAGCAACCTGAGTACTGAGCACCCAGCACCCCCAGCAATGAGCACCCAGCATCCTGAGTACTGAGCACCCAGCACCCCCAGCAATGAGCACCCAGCACCCTGAGTACTGAGCACCCAGCACCCCGAGTACTGAGAACCCAGCAACCTGAGAACCGAGCAGCCAGCACCCCGAGCGCTGAGCACCCAGCACCCTGAGCACTGAGCACCCAGCACCCTGAGTACTGAGCACTGAGCACCCCGAGTACTGAGCACCCAGCACCCCGAGCCCTGAGCACCCAGCACCCTGAGTACTGAGCACCCAGCACCCTGAGTACTGAGCACCCAGCACCCTGAGCACTGAGCACCCAGCACCCTGAGTACTAAGCACCCAACACCCCAAGCACTGAGCACCCTGAGTACTGAGCACCCAGCACCCCAAGCACTGAGCACCCCGAGCACTGAGCAGCCAGCACCCCGAGCCCTGAGCACCGAGCACCCTGAGTACTGAGCAGCCAGCACCCTGAGTACTGAGCACCCAGCATACTGAGCACCGAGCACCCAGCACCCTGAGTACTGAGCACACAGCACCCTGAGCACTGAGCACCCAGCACCCTGAGTACTGAGCACCGAGCACCCTGAGTACTGAGCACCCAGCACCCCGAGCACTGAGCACCCAGCACCCTGAGCACTGAGCACCCAGCATACTGCGTACTGAGCACCAAGCACCCTGAGTACTGAGCACCCAGCACCCTGAGCACTGAGCACCCAGCACCCTGAGTACTGAGCATCCAGCACCCCGAGCAGTGAGCACCCAGCACCCTGAGTACTGAGCACTGAGCACCCAGCACCCCGAGCACTGAGCACCCAGCACCCTATGTACTGAGCACTGAGTACCCAGCACCCCGAGCACTGAGCACCCAGCACCCAGAGCACTGAGCACCCACCACCCTGAGTACTGAGCACCCAGCACCCCGAGCACTGAGCACCCAGCACCCTGAGTACTGAGCACTGAGCACACAGCACCCCGAGCACTGAGCACCCAGCACCCTCTGTACTGAGCACTGAGTACCCAGTACCCCGAGCACTGCGACCCAACACCCTGAGCATTGAGCACCCAGCACCCCGAGTACTGAGCACCCAGCACCCCGAGCATGGGGCACCCAGGACCCTGAGCACCCAGCACCCCGAGCAATGAGCACCCAGCACCCTGAGTACTGAGCACCGAGCACCCCGAGTACTGAGCACCCAGCAACCTGAGCACTGAGCACCCAGCACCCCCAGCAATGAGCACCCAGCACCCCGAGCACTGAGCACCCAGCACCCCGAGCACTGAGCACCCAGCACCCCGAGCACTGAGCACCCAGCACCCTGAGCACTGAGCACTGAGCACTGAGCACCCTGAGCACTGAGCACCCAGAACCCTGAGCACTGAGCACCCAGCATCCTGAGCACTGAGTACTGAGCACCCAGCACGCTGAGCACTGAGCACCCAGCACCCTGAGTACTGAGCACTGAGCACCCCGATTACTGAGCACCCAGCACCCTGAGCGCTGAGCACCCAGCACCCTGAGCACTGAGCACCCAGCACCATGAGTACTGAGCACCGAGCACCCTGAGCACCGAGCACCCAGCACCCTGAGTACTGAGCACCCAGCACCCTGAGCACTGAGCACCCAGCACCCTGAGTACTGAGCACCGAGCACCCTGAGTACTGAGCACTGAGCACCCTGAGCACTGAGCACCGAGCACCCTGAGTACTGAGCACTGAGCACCCAACACCCCAAGCACTGAGCACACTGAGCACTGAGCACCCAGCACCCCAAGCACTGAGCACCCTGAGTACTGAGCACCCAGCACCCTGAGTAATGAGCACCCAGCACCCTGAGTACTGAGCACCCAGCTCCCTGAGTACTGAGCACCCAGCACCCCGAGCACTGAGCACCCAGAACCCTGAGTACTGAGCACTGAGCACACAGCACCCCGAGCACTGAGCACCCAGCACACTCTGTACTGAGCACTGGGTACCCAGTACCCCGAGCACTGCGACCCAGCATCCTGAGCATTGAGCACCCAGCACCCCGAGTACTGAGCACCCAGCACCCCGAGCATGGGGCACCCAGCACCCTGAGCACTGAGCACCCAGCACCCCGAGCAATGAGCACCCAGCACCCTGACTACTGAGCACCGAGCACCCCGAGTACTGAGCACCCAGCAACCTGAGCACTGAGCACCCAGCACCCCCAGCAATGAGCACCCAGCACCCCGAGCACTGAGCACCCAGCACCCCGAGCACTGAGCACCCAGCACCCTGAGCACTGAGCACCCAGCACCCTGAGCACTGGGCACTGAGCACTGAGCACCCTGAGCACTGAGCACCCAGAACCCTGAGCACTGAGCACCCAGCATCCTGAGCACTGAGTACTGAGCACCCAGCACGCTGAGCACTGAGCACCCAGCACCCCGAGAACTGAGCACCCAGCACCCGGAGTACTGAGAACCCAGCACCCTGAGTACTAAGCACCGAGCACCCTGAGTACTGAGCACTGAGCACCCCGAGCACTGAGCACCCAGAACCCCGAGCACCGAGCACCCTGAGTACTGAGCACCCAGCACCCTGAGCACTGAACACACAGCACCCTGAGTACAGAAAACCCCGAGCACTGAGCACCCAGCACTCTGAGTACTGAGCACCGAGCACACTGATCACTGAGCACCCAGCACCCTGAGCACTGAGCACCCAGCACCCTGAGTACTGAGCACCCAGCACCCTGAGTACTGAGCACCCAGCACCCCGAGCACTGAGTACCCAGCACCCTGAGCACTGAGCACCCAGCACCCTGAGCACTGAGCACCCAGCACCCTGAGCACTGAGCACCCAGCACCCTGAGTACTGAGTACCCAGCACCCTGAGCACTGAGCACCCAGCACCCTGAGCACTGAGCACCCAGCACCCTGAGTACTGAGCACCCAGCACCCTGAGTACTGAGCACCCAGCACCCCGAGCACTGAGTACCCAGCACCCTGAGCACTGAGCACCCAGCACCCTGAGCACTGAGCACCCAGCACCCTGAGCACTGAGCACCCAGCACCCTGAGTACTGAGCACTGAGCACCCAGCACCCCGAGCACTGAGCATCCAGCACCCTGAGTACTGAGCACTGAGCACCCAGCACCCCGAGCACTGAGCACCCAGCACCCTGAGCACTGAGCACCCAGCACCTGAGTCCTGAGCACCCAGCACCCTGAGGACTGAGCACCCAGCTCCCTGAGTACTGAGCACCCAGCACCCCGAGTACTGAGCACCCAGCATCCTGAGTACTGAGCACCCAGCTCCCCGAGCACTAAGCACACAGCACCCAGAGCACTGAGGACCCAGCACCCTGAGCACTGAGCACCCAGCACCCTGAGTACTGAGCACCGAGCACCCTGAGTACTGACCACCCAGCACCCTGAGCACTGATCACCCAGCACCCTGAGTACTGAGCAACAAGTACCCTGAGTACTGAGCACCCAGCACCCCGAGCACTGAGCACCCAGCACCCTGAGTACTGAGCACTGAGCACACAGCAACCCGAGCACTGAGCACCCAGCACCCTGTGTACTGAGCACTGAGTACCCAGTACCCCGAGCACTGCGACCCAGCACCCTGAGCACTGAGCACCCAGCACCCCGAGTACTGAGCACCCAGCTCCCCGAGCACTGAGCACCCAGCACCCTGAGCCCTGAGCACCCAGCACCCCGAGCAATGAGCACCCAGCACCCTGAGTACTGAGCACCCAACACCCCGAGTACTGAGCACCCAGCAACCTGAGCACTGAGCACCCAGCACCCCAGCAATGAGCACCCAGCACCCTGAGTACTGAGCACACAGCACCCCGAGTACTGAGCACCCAGCAACCTGAGTACTGAGCACCCAGCACCCCCAGCAATGAGCACCCAGCATCCTGAGTACTGAGCACCCAGCACCCCCAGCAATGAGCACCCAGCACCCTGAGTACTGAGCACCCAGCACCCCGAGTACTGAGAACCCAGCAACCTGAGAACCGAGCAGCCAGCACCCCGAGCGCTGAGCACCCAGCACCCTGAGCACTGAGCACCCAGCACCCTGAGTACTGAGCACTGAGCACCCCGAGTACTGAGCACCCAGCACCCCGAGCACTGAGCACCCAGCACCCTGAGTACTGAGCACCCAGCACCCTGAGTACTGAGCACCCAGCACCCTGAGCACTGAGCACCCAGCACCCTGAGTACTAAGCACCCAACACCCCAAGCACTGAGCACCCTGAGTACTGAGCACCCAGCACCCCAAGCACTGAGCACCCCGAGCACTGAGCAGCCAGCACCCTGAGTACTGAGCACCCAGCATACTGAGCACCGAGCACCCAGCACCCTGAGTACTGAGCACACAGCACCCTGAGCACTGAGCACCCAGCACCCTGAGTACTGAGCACCGAGCACCCTGAGTACTGAGCACCCAGCACCCCGAGAACTGAGCACCCAGCACCCTGAGCACTGAGCACCCAGCATACTGCGTACTGAGCACCCAGCACCCTGAGTACTGAGCACCCAGCACCCTGAGCACTGAGCACCCAGCACCCTGAGTACTGAGCATCCAGCACCCCGAGCACTGAGCACCCAGCACCCTGAGTACTGAGCACTGAGCACCCAGCACCCCGAGCACTGAGCACCCAGCACCCTGTGTACTGAGCACTGAGTACCCAGCACCCTGAGCACTGAGCACCCAGCACCTTGAGCACTGAGCATCCTGAGTACTGAGCACCCAGCACCCTGAGCACTGAGCACCCAGCACCCCGAGCACTGAGCACCCAGCACCCAGAGCACTGAGCACTGAGCACCCTGAGTACTGAGCACTGAGCACCCTGAGCACTGAGCACCGAGCACCCTGAGTACTGAGCACTGAGCACCCAACACCCCAAGCACTGAGCACCCTGAGCACTGAGCACCCAGCACCCTAAGCACTGAGCACCCTGAGTACTGAGCACCCAGCACCCTGAGTAATGAGCACCCAGCACCCTGAGTACTGAGCACCCAGCTCCCTGAGTACTGAGCACCCAGCACCCCGAGCACTGAGCACCCAGCACCCTGAGTACTGAGCACTGAGCACACAGCACCCCGAGCACTGAGCACCCAGCACCCTGTGTACTGAGCACTGAGTACCCAGTACCGCGAGCACTGCGACCCAGCACCCTGAGCACTGAGCACCCAGCACCCCGAGTACTGAGCACCCAGCACCCCGAGAATGGGGCACCCAGCACCCTGAGCACTGAGCACCCAGCACCCCGAGCAATGAGCACCCAGCACCCTGAGTACTGAGCACCGAGCACCCCGAGTACTGAGCACCCAGCAACCTGAGCACTGAGCACCCAGCACCCCCAGCAATGAGCACCCAGCACCCTCAGTACTGAGCACCCAGCACCCCGAGTACTGAGCACCCAGCAACCTGAGAACCGAGCAGCCAGCACCCCCAGCAATGAGCACCCAGCACCCTGAGTACTGAGCACCCAGCACCCCCAGCAATGAGCACCCAGCACCCTGAGTACTGAGCACCCAGCAACCTGAGAACCGAGCAGCCAGCACCCCGAGCGCTGAGCACCCAGCACCATGAGCACTGAGCACCCAGCACCCTGAGTACTGAGCACTGAGCACCCCGAGTACTGAGCACCCAGCACCCCGAGCACTGAGCACCCAGCACCCTGAGTACTGAGCACCCAGCACCCTGAGTACTGAGCACCCAGCACCCTGAGCACTGAGCACCCAGCACCCTGAGTACTAAGCACCCAACACCCCAAGCACTGAGCACCCTGAGTACTGAGCACCCAGCACCCCAAGCACTGAGCACCCCGAGCACTGAGCAGCCAGCACCCTGAGTACTGAGCACCGAGCACCCTGAGTACTGGTCAGCCAGCACCCTGAGTACTGAGCACCCAGCATACTGAGCACCGAGCACCCAGCACCCTGAGTACTGAGCACACAGCACCCTGAGCACTGAGCACCCAGCACCCTGAGTACTGAGCACCGAGCACGCTGAGTACTGAGCACCAAGCACCCCGAGCACTGAGCACCCAGCACCCTGAGCACTGAGCACCCAGCATACTGCGTACTGAGCACCCAGCACCCTGAGTACTGAGCACCCAGCACCCTGAGCACTGAGCACCCAGCACCCTGAGTACTGAGCATCCAGCACCCCGAGCAGTGAGCACCCAGCACCCTGAGTACTGAGCACTGAGCACCCAGCACCCCGAGCACTGAGCACCCAGCACCCTGTGTACTGAGCACTGAGTACCCAGCACCCCGAGCACTGAGCACCCAGCACCCAGAGCACTGAGCACCCAGCACCCTGAGTACTGAGCACCCAGCACCCCGAGCACTGAGCACCCAGCACCCTGAGTACTGAGCACTGAGCACCCCGATTACTGAGCACCCAGCACCCTGAGCGCTGAGCACCCAGCACCCTGAGCACTGAGCACCCAGCACCATGAGTACTGAGCACCGAGCACCCTGAGCACCGAGCACCCAGCACCCTGAGTACTGAGCACCCAGCACCCTGAGCACTGAGCACCCAGCACCCTGAGTACTGAGCACCGAGCACCCTGAGTACTGAGCACTGAGCACCCTGAGCACTGAGCACCGAGCACCCTGAGTACTGAGCACTGAGCACCCAACACCCCAAGCACTGAGCACCCTGAGCACTGAGCACTCAGCACCCCAAGCACTGAGCACCCTGAGTACTGAGCACCCAGCACCCTGAGTAATGAGCACCAAGCACCCTGAGTACTGAGCACCCAGCTCCCTGAGTACTGAGCACCCAGCACCCCGAGCACTGAGCACCCAGCACCCTGAGTACTGAGCACTGAGCACACAGCACCCCGAGCACTGAGCACCCAGCACACTCTGTACTGAGCACTGAGTACCCAGTACCCCGAGCACTGCGACCCAGCATCCTGAGCATTGAGCACCCAGCACCCCGAGTACTGAGCACCCAGCACCCCGAGCATGGGGCACCCAGCAACCTGAGCACTGAGCACCCAGCACCCCGAGCAATGAGCACCCAGCACCCTGAGTACTGAGCACCGAGCACCCCGAGTACTGAGTACCCAGCAACCTGAGCACTGAGCACCCAGCACCCCCAGCAATGAGCACCCAGCACCCCGAGCACTGAGCACCCAGCACCCCGAGCACTGAGCACCCAGCACCCCGAGCACTGAGCACCCAGCACCCTGAGCACTGGGCACTGAGCACTGAGCACCCTGAGCACTGAGCACCCAGAACCCTGAGCACTGAGCACCCAGCATCCTGAGCACTGAGTACTGAGCACCCAGCACGCTGAGCACTGAGCACCCAGCACCCTGAGTACTAAGCACCCAGGACCCTGAGTACTGAGCACCCAGCACCCTGAGTACTGAGCACCCTGAGCACTGAGCACCCTGAGTACTGAGCACCCAGCACCCTGAGCACTGAGCAACCAGCACCCCGAGCACTGAGCACCCAGCACCCAGAGCACTGAGCACTGAGCACACTGAGTACTGAGCACTGAGCACCCTGAGCACTGATCACCGAGCACCCTGAGTACTGAGCACTGAGCACCCTGAGCACTGAGCACCCTGCACCCTGAGTACTGAGCACCCAGCACCCTGAGCACTGAGGACCGAGCACCCTGAGTACTAAGCACCCAGCACCCTGAGTACTGAGCACCCAGCACCCTGAGCACTGAGCACCCAGCACGCTGAGTACTGAGCACTGAGCACCCTGAGTACTGAGCACCGAGCACCCTGAGCACTGAGCACCCAGCACGCTGAGTAATGAGCACTGAGCACCCTGAGCACTGAGCACCCAGCACCCTGAGTACTGAGCACCGAGCACCCTGAGTACTGAGCATCCAGCACTCTGAGCACTGAGCACCCAGCACCCTGAGCACTGAGACACCCAGCACCCCGAGCACTGAGCACCCAGCAATCCGAGCACTGAGCACCCTGCACCCTGAGCACTGAGCCTGAGCACCCTGAATACTGAGCACTGAGCACCCTGAGTACTGAGCACCGATCACCCTGAGTACTGAGCACCCAGAACCCCGAGCACTGAGCACCGAGCACCCTGAGCACTGAGCACCCAGCACCCTGAGTACTAAGCACCCAGGACCCTGAGTACTGAGCACCCAGCACCCTGAGTACTGAGCACCCATCACCCTGAGTACTGAGCAGCCAGCGTACTGAGCACCGAGCACCCTGAGCACTGAGCACCCAGCACCCTGAGTACTAAGCACCCAGGACCCTGAGTACTGAGCACCCAGCACCCTGAGTACTGAGCACCCATCACCCTGAGTACTGAGCACCCAGCGTACTGAGCACCGAGCACCCCGAGCACTGAGCACCGAGCACCCTGAGCACTGAGCACCCAGCACCCTGAGTACTAAGCACCCAGGACCCTGAGTACTGAGCACCCAGCACCCTGAGTACTGAGCACCCAGCACCCTGAGTACTGAGCACCGAGCACCCTGAGTACTGAGCACCCAGCACCCTGAGTACTGAGCACCCAGCACCCTGAGTACTGAGCACCCAGCGTACTGAGCACCGAGCACCCAGCACCCTGAGTACTGAGCACCCAGCACCCTGAGCACTGAGCACCCAGCACCCTGAGTACTGAGCACTGAGCACCCCGAGTACTGAGCACCGAGCACACCGAGCACTGAGCACCCAGCACCCCGAGCACAGAGCACCCTGTGTACTGAGCACCCAGCACCCTGAGCACTGAGCACCCAGCACCCTGAGCATTGAGCACCCAGCACCCTGAGCACTGAGCACCCAGCACACTGAGTACTGAGCACCCAGCACCCTGAGCACTGAGCAACCTTAGTACTGAGCACTGAGCACCCTGAGTACTGAGCACCCAGCACCCTGAGTACTGAGCACCCAGCACCCCGAGCAATGAGCACCCAGCACCCTGAGTACTGAGCACCCAGCACCCTGAGTACTGAGCACCCAGCACACCGAGTACTGAGCACCCAGCAACCTGAGACCCGAGCAGCCAGCACCCCCAGCAATGAGCACCCAGCATCCTGAGTACTGAGCACCCAGCCCCCCCAGCAATGAGCACCCAGCACCCTGAGTACTGAGCACCCAGCACCCCGAGTACTGAGAACCCAGCAACCTGAGAACCGAGCAGCCAGCACCCCGAGCGCTGAACACCCAGCACCCTGAGCACTGAGCACCCAGCACCGTGAGTACTGAGCACTGAGCACCCCGAGTACTGAGCACCCAGCACCCCGAGCACTGAGCACCCAGCACCCTGAGTACTGAGCACCCAGCACCCTGAGTACTGAGCACCCAGCACCCTGAGCACTGAGCACCCAGCACCCTGAGTACTAAGCACCCAACACCCCAAGCACTGAGCACCCTGAGTACTGAGCACCCAGCACCCCAAGCACTGAGCACCCCGAACACTGAACAGCCAGCACCCTGAGTACTGAGCACCGAGCACCCTGAGTACTGAGCAGCCAGCACCCTGAGTACTGAGCACCCAGCATACTGAGCACCGAGCACCCAGCACCCTGAGTACTGAGCACACAGCACCCTGAGCACTGAGCACCCAGCACCCTGAGTACTGAGCACCGAGCACCCTGAGTACTGAGCACCCAGCACCCCGAGCACTGAGCACCCAGCACCCTGAGCACTGAGAACCCAGCATACTGCGTATTGAGCACCCAGCACCCTGAGTACTGAGCACCCAGCACCCTGAGCACTGAGCACCCAGCACCCTGAGTACTGAGCATCCAGCACCCGAGCACTGAGCACCCAGCACCCTGAGTACTGAGCACTGAGCACCCAGCACCCCGAGCACTGAGCACCCAGCACCCTGTGTACTGAGAACTGAGTACCCAGCACCCCGAGCACTGAGCACCCAGCACCCTGAGCACTGAGCACCCTGAGTACTGAGCACCCAGCACCCTGAGCACTGAGCACCCAGCACCCCGAGCACTGAGCACCCAGCACCCAGAGCACTGAGCACTGAGCACCCTGAGTACTGAGCACTGAGCACCCTGAGCACTGAGCACCGAGCACCCTGAGTACTGAGCACTGAGCACCCAACACCCCAAGCACTGAGCACCATGAGCACTGAGCACCCAGCACCCCAAGCACTGAGCACCCTGAGTACTGAGCACCCAGCACCCTGAGTAATGAGCACTGAGCACACAGCACCCCGAGCACTGAGCACCCAGCACCCTGTGTACTGAGCACTGAGTACCCAGTACCCCGAGCACTGCGACCCAGCACCCTGAGCACTGAGCACCCAGCACCCCGAGTACTGAGCACCCAGCACCCCGAGCATGGGGCACCCAGCACCCTGAGCACTGAGCACCCAGCACCCCGAGCAATGAGCACCCAGCACCCTGAGTACTAAGCACCCAGCACCCCGAGTACTGAGCATCCAGCAACCTGAGCACTGAGCACCGAGCACCCTGAGTACTGAGCACTGAGCACACTGAGCACTGAGCACCGAGCACCCTGAGTACTGAGCACTGAGCACCCAACACCCCAAGCACTGAGCACCCTGAGCACTGAGCACCCAGCACCCGAAGCACTGAGCACCCTGAGTACTGAGCACCCAGCACCCTGAGTAATGAGCACCCAGCACCCTGAGTACTGAGCACCCAGCTCCCTGAGTACTGAGCACCCAGCACCCCGAGCACTGAGCACCCAGCACCCTGAGTACTGAGCACTGAGCACACAGCACCCCGAGCACTGAGCACCCAGCACACTCTGTACTGAGCACTGAGTACCCAGTACCCCGAGCACTGCGACCCAGCATCCTGAGCATTGAGCACCCAGCACCCCGAGTACTGAGCACCCAGCACCCCGAGCATGGGGCACCCAGCACCCTGAGCACTGAGCACCCAGCACCCCGAGCAATGAGCACCCAGCACCCTGAGTACTGAGCACCGAGCACCCCGAGTACTGAGCACCCAGCAACCTGAGCACTGAGCACCCAGCACCCCCAGCAATGAGCACCCAGCACCCCGAGCACTGAGCACCCAGCACCCCGAGCACTGAGCACTCAGCACCCCGAGCACTGAGCACCCAGCACCCTGAGCACTGGGCACTGAGCACTGAGCACCCTGAGCACTGAGCACCCAGAAACCTGAGCACTGAGCACCCAGCATCCTGAGCACTGAGTACTGAGCACCCAGCACGCTGAGCACTGAGCACCCAGCACCCTGAGTACTGAGCACTGAGCACCCCGATTACTGAGCACCCAGCACCCTGAGCGCTGAGCACCCAGCACCCTGAGCACTGAGCACCCAGCACCATGAGTACTGAGCACCGTGCACCCTGAGCACCGAGCACCCAGCACCCTGAGTACTAAGCACCCAGGACCCTGAGTACTGAGCACCCAGCACCCTGAGTACTGAGCACCCTGAGCACTGAGCACCCTGAGTACTGAGCACCCAGCACCCTGAGCACTGAGCACCCAGCACCCCGAGCACTGAGCACCCAGCACCCAGAGCACTGAGCACTGAGCACACTGAGTACTGAGCACTGAGCACCCTGAGCACTGAGCACCGAGCACCCTGAGTACTGAGCACTGAGCACCCTGAGCACTGAGCACCCTGCACCCTGAGTACTGAGCACCCAGCACCCTGAGCACTGAGGACCGAGCACCCTGAGTACTAAGCACCCAGCACCCTGAGTACTGAGCACCCAGCACCCTGAGCACTGAGCACCCAGCACGCTGAGTACTGAGCACTGAGCACCCTGAGTACTGAGCACCGAGCACCCTGAGCACTGAGCACCCAGCACGCTGAGTAATGAGCACTGAGCACCCTGAGCACTGAGCACCCAGCACCCTGAGTACTGAGCACCGAGCACCCTGAGTACTGAGCATCCAGCACTCTGAGCACTGAGCACCCAGCACCCTGAGCACTGAGACACCCAGCAACCCGAGCACTGAGCACCCAGCAATCCGAGCACTGAGCACCCTGCACCCTGAGCACTGAGCCTGAGCACCCTGAGTACTGAGCACTGAGCACCCTGAGTACTGAGCACCGATCACCCTGAGTACTGAGCACCCAGAACCCCGAGCACTGAGCACCGAGCACCCTGAGCACTGAGCACCCAGCACCCTGAGTACTAAGCACCCAGGACCCTGAGTACTGAGCACCCAGCACCCTGAGTACTGAGCACCCATCACCCTGAGTACTGAGCACCCAGCGTACTGAGCACCGAGCACCCCGAGCACTGAGCACCCAGCACCCTGAGTACTGAGCACCCAGCACCCTGCGCACTGAGCACCCAGCACCCTGAGTACTGAGCACCGAGCACCCTGAGTACTGAGCACCCAGCACCCTGAGTACTGAGCACCCAGCACCCTGAGCACTGAGCACCCAGCACCCTGAGTACTGAGCACTGAGCACCCCGAGTACTGAGCACCGAGCACACCGAGCACTGAGCACCCAGCACCCCGAGCACAGAGCACACTGTGTACTGAGCACCCAGCACCCTGAGCACTGAGCACCCAGCACCCTGAGCACTGAGCACCCAGCACCCTGAGCACTGAGCACCCAGCACACTGAGTACTGAGCACCCAGCACCCTGAGCACTGAGCAACCTTAGTACTGAGCACTGAGCAACCTGAGTACTGAGCACTGAGCACCCTGAGTACTGAGCACCCAGCACCCTGAGTACTGAGCACCCAGCACCCCGAGCAATGAGCACCCAGCACCCTGAGTACTGAGCACCCAGCACCCTGAGTACTGAGCACCCAGCACACCGAGTACTGAGCATCCAGCAACCTGAGAACCGAGCAGCCAGCACCCCCAGCAATGAGCACCCAGCATCCTGAGTACTGAGCACCCAGCACCCCCAGCAATGAGCAACCAGCACCCTGAGTACTGAGCACCCAGCACCCCGAGTACTGAGATCCCAGCAACCTGAGAACCGAGCAGCCAGCACCCCGAGCGCTGAACACCCAGCACCCTGAGCACTGAGCACCCAGCACCCTGAGTACTGAGCACTGAGCACTCCGAGTACTGAGCACCCAGCACCCCGAGCACTGAGCACCCAGCACCCTGAGTACTGAGCACCCAGCACCCTGAGTACTGAGCACCCAGCACCCTGAGCACTGAGCACCCAGCACCCTGAGTACTAAGCACCCAACACCCAAAGCACTGAGCACCCTGAGTACTGAGCACCCAGCACCCCAAGCACTGAGCACCCCGAGCACTGAACAGCCAGCACCCTGAGTACTGAGCACCGAGCACCCTGAGTACTGAGCAGCCAGCACCCTGAGTACTGAGCACCCAGCATACTGAGCACCGAGCACCCAGCACCCTGAGTACTGAGCACACAGCACCCTGAGCACTGAGCACCCAGCACCCTGAGTACTGAGCACCGAGCACCCTGAGTACTGAGCACCCAGCACCCCGAGCACTGAGCACCCAGCACCCTGAGCACTGAGAACCCAGCATACTGCGTATTGAGCACCCAGCACCCTGAGTACTGAGCACCCAGCACCCTGAGCACTGAGCACCCAGCACCCTGAGTACTGAGCATCCAGCACCCCGAGCACTGAGCACCCAGCACCCTGAGTACTGAGCACTGAGCACCCAGCACCCCGAGCACTGAGCACCCAGCACCCTGTGTACTGAGAACTGAGTACCCAGCACCCTGAGCACTGAGCACCCAGCACCCTGAGCACTGAGCACCCTGAGTACTGAGCACCCAGCACCCTGAGCACTGAGCACCCAGCACCCCGAGCACGGAGCACCCAGCACCCAGAGCACTGAGCACTGAGCACCCTGAGTACTGAGCACTGAGCACCCTGAGCACTGAGCACCGAGCACCCTGAGTACTGAGCACTGAGCACCCCAAGCACTGATCACCCTGAGTACTGAGCACCCAGCACCCTGAGTAATGAGCACCCAGCACCCTGAGTACTGAGCACCCAGCTCCCTGAGTACTGAGCACCCAGCACCCCGAGCACTGAGCACCCAGCTCCCTGAGTACTGAGCACTGAGCACACAGCACCCCGAGCACTGAGCACCCAGCACCCTGTGTACTGAGCACTGAGTACCCAGTACCCCGAGCACTGCGACCCAGCACCCTGAGCACTGAGCACCCAGCACCCCGAGTACTGAGCACCCAGCACCCCGAGCATGGGGCACCCAGCACCCTGAGCACTGAGCACCCAGCACCCCGAGCAATGAGCACCCAGCACCCTGAGTACTGAGCACCGAGCACCCCGAGTACTGAGCATCCAGCAACCTGAGCACTGAGCACCCAGCACCCCCAGCAATGAGCACGCAGCACCCTGAGTACTGAGCACCCACCACCCCGAGTACTGAGCACCCAGCAACCTGAGAACCGAGCAGCCAGCACCCCCAGCAATGAGCACCCAGCACCCTGAGTACTGAGCACCCAGCACCCCCAGCAATGAGCAACCAGCACCCTGAGTACTGAGCACCCAGCATCCCGAGTACTGAGCACCCAGCAACCTGAGAACCGAGCAGCCAGCACCCCGAGCGCTGAGCACCCAGCACCCTGAGCACTGAGCACCCAGCACCCTGAGTACTGAGCACTGAGCACCCCGAGTACTGAGCACCCAGCACCCCGAGCACTGAGCACCCAGCACCCTGAGTACTGAGCACCCAGCACCCTGAGTACTGAGCACCCAGCACCCTGAGCACTGAGCACCCAGCACCCTGAGTACTAAGCACCCAACACCCCAAGCACTGAGCACCCTGAGTACTGAGCACCCAGCACCCCAAGCACTGAGCACCCCGAGCACTGAACAGCCAGCACCCTGAGTACTGAGCACCGAGCACCCTGAGTACTGAGCAGCCAGCACCCTGAGTACTGAGCACCCAGCATACTGAGCACCGAGCACCCAGCACCCTGAGTACTGAGCACACAGCACCCTGAGCACTGAGCACCCAGCACCCTGAGTACTGAGCACCGAGCACCCTGAGTACTGAGCACCCAGCACCCCGAGCACTGAGCACCCAGCACCCTGAGCACTGAGAACCCAGCATACTGCGTATTGAGCACCCAGCACCCTGAGTACTGAGCACCCAGCACCCTGAGCACTGAGCACCCAGCACCCTGAGTACTGAGCATCCAGAACCCCGAGCACTGAGCACCCAGCACCCTGAGTACTGAGCACTGAGCACCCAGCACCCCGAGCACTGAGCACCCAGCACCCTGTGTACTGAGCACTGAGTACCCAGCACCCCGAGCACTGAGCACCCAGCACCCTGAGCACTGAGCACCCTGAGTACTGAGCACCCAGCACCCTGAGCACTGAGCACCCAGCACCCCGAGCACTGAGCACCCAGCACCCAGAGCACTGAGCACTGAGCAACCTAAGTACTGAGCACTGAGCACCCTGAGCACTGAGCACCGAGCACCCTGAGTACTGAGCACTGAGCACCCAACACCCCAAGCAATGAGCACCCTGAGCACTGAGCACCCAGCACCCCAAGCACTGAGCACCCTGAGTACTGAGCACCCAGCACCCTGAGTAATGAGCACCCAGCTCCCTGAGTACTGAGCACCCAGCTCCCTGAGTACTGAGCACCCAGCACCCCGAGCACTGAGCACCCAGCACCCTGAGTACTGAGCACTGAGCACACAGCACCCCGAGCACTGAGCACCCAGCACCCTGTGTACTGAGCACTGAGTACCCAGTACCCCGAGCACTGCGACCCAGCACCCTGAGCACTGAGCACCCAGCACTCCGAGTACTGAGCACCCAGCACCCCGAGCATGGGGCACCCAGCACCCAGAGCACTGAGCACCCAGCACCCCGAGCAATGAGCACCCAGCACCCTGAGTACTGAGCACCCAGCACCCCGAGTACTGAGCACCCAGCAACCTGAGAACCGAGCAGCCAGCACCCCCAGCAATGAGCACCCAGCACCCTGAGTACTGAGCACCCAGCACCCCTAGCAATGAGCACCCAGCACCCTGAGTACTGAGCACCCAGCATCCCGAGTACTGAGCACGCAGCAACCTGAGAACCGAGCAGCCAGCACCCCGAGCGCTGAGCACCCAGCACCCTGAGCACTAAGCACCCAGCACCCTGAGTACTGAGCACTGAGCACCCCGAGTACTGAGCACCCAGCACCCCGAGCACTGAGCACCCAGCACCCTGAGTACTGAGCACCCAGCACCCTGAGTACTGAGCACCCAGCACCCTGAGCACTGAGCACCCAGCACCCTGAGTACTAAGCACCCAACACCCCAAGCACTGAGCACCCTGAGTACTGAGCACCCAGCACCCCAAGCACTGAGCACCCCGAGTACTGAGCACCCAGCACCCCGAGCACTGAGCACCCAGCACCCTGAGTACTGAGCACCCAGCACCCTGAGTACTGAGCACCCAGCACCCTGAGCACTGAGCACCCAGCACCCTGAGTACTAAGCACCCAACACCCAAAGCACTGAGCACCCTGAGTACTGAGCACCCAGCACCCCAAGCACTGAGCACCCCGAGCACTGAACAGCCAGCACCCTGAGTACTGAGCACCGAGCACCCTGAGTACTGAGCAGCCAGCACCCTGAGTACTGAGCACCCAGCATACTGAGCACCGAGCACCCAGCACCCTGAGTACTGAGCACACAGCACCCTGAGCACTGAGCACCCAGCACCCTGAGTACTGAGCACCGAGCACCCTGAGTACTGAGCACCCAGCACCCCGAGCACTGAGCACCCAGCACCCTGAGCACTGAGAACCCAGCATACTGCGTATTGAGCACCCAGCACCCTGAGTACTGAGCACCCAGCACCCTGAGCACTGAGCACCCAGCACCCTGAGTACTGAGCATCCAGCACCCCGAGCACTGAGCACCCAGCACCCTGAGTACTGAGCACTGAGCACCCAGCACCCCGAGCACTGAGCACCCAGCACCCTGTGTACTGAGAACTGAGTACCCAGCACCCTGAGCACTGAGCACCCAGCACCCTGAGCACTGAGCACCCTGAGTACTGAGCACCCAGCACCCTGAGCACTGAGCACCCAGCACCCCGAGCACGGAGCACCCAGCACCCAGAGCACTGAGCACTGAGCACCCTGAGTACTGAGCACTGAGCACCCTGAGCACTGAGCACCGAGCACCCTGAGTACTGAGCACTGAGCACCCCAAGCACTGATCACCCTGAGTACTGAGCACCCAGCACCCTGAGTAATGAGCACCCAGCACCCTGAGTACTGAGCACCCAGCTCCCTGAGTACTGAGCACCCAGCACCCCGAGCACTGAGCACCCAGCTCCCTGAGTACTGAGCACTGAGCACACAGCACCCCGAGCACTGAGCACCCAGCACCCTGTGTACTGAGCACTGAGTACCCAGTACCCCGAGCACTGCGACCCAGCACCCTGAGCACTGAGCACCCAGCACCCCGAGTACTGAGCACCCAGCACCCCGAGCATGGGGCACCCAGCACCCTGAGCACTGAGCACCCAGCACCCCGAGCAATGAGCACCCAGCACCCTGAGTACTGAGCACCGAGCACCCCGAGTACTGAGCATCCAGCAACCTGAGCACTGAGCACCCAGCACCCCCAGCAATGAGCACGCAGCACCCTGAGTACTGAGCACCCACCACCCCGAGTACTGAGCACCCAGCAACCTGAGAACCGAGCAGCCAGCACCCCCAGCAATGAGCACCCAGCACCCTGAGTACTGAGCACCCAGCACCCCCAGCAATGAGCAACCAGCACCCTGAGTACTGAGCACCCAGCATCCCGAGTACTGAGCACCCAGCAACCTGAGAACCGAGCAGCCAGCACCCCGAGCGCTGAGCACCCAGCACCCTGAGCACTGATCACCCAGCACCCTGAGTACTGAGCACTGAGCACCCCGAGTACTGAGCACCCAGCACCCCGAGCACTGAGCACCCAGCACCCTGAGTACTGAGCACCCAGCACCCTGAGTACTGAGCACCCAGCACCCTGAGCACTGAGCACCCAGCACCCTGAGTACTAAGCACCCAACACCCCAAGCACTGAGCACCCTGAGTACTGAGCACCCAGCACCCCAAGCACTGAGCACCCCGAGCACTGAACAGCCAGCACCCTGAGTACTGAGCACCGAGCACCCTGAGTACTGAGCAGCCAGCACCCTGAGTACTGAGCACCCAGCATACTGAGCACCGAGCACCCAGCACCCTGAGTACTGAGCACACAGCACCCTGAGCACTGAGCACCCAGCACCCTGAGTACTGAGCACCGAGCACCCTGAGTACTGAGCACCCAGCACCCCGAGCACTGAGCACCCAGCACCCTGAGCACTGAGAACCCAGCATACTGCGTATTGAGCACCCAGCACCCTGAGTACTGAGCACCCAGCACCCTGAGCACTGAGCACCCAGCACCCTGAGTACTGAGCATCCAGAACCCCGAGCACTGAGCACCCAGCACCCTGAGTACTGAGCACTGAGCACCCAGCACCCCGAGCACTGAGCACCCAGCACCCTGTGTACTGAGCACTGAGTACCCAGCACCCCGAGCACTGAGCACCCAGCACCCTGAGCACTGAGCACCCTGAGTACTGAGCACCCAGCACCCTGAGCACTGAGCACCCAGCACCCCGAGCACTGAGCACCCAGCACCCAGAGCACTGAGCACTGAGCACCCTAAGTACTGAGCACTGAGCACCCTGAGCACTGAGCACCGAGCACCCTGAGTACTGAGCACTGAGCACCCAACACCCCAAGCAATGAGCACCCTGAGCACTGAGCACCCAGCACCCCAAGCACTGAGCACCCTGAGTACTGAGCACCCAGCACCCTGAGTAATGAGCACCCAGCTCCCTGAGTACTGAGCACCCAGCTCCCTGAGTACTGAGCACCCAGCACCCCGAGCACTGAGCACCCAGCACCCTGAGTACTGAGCACTGAGCACACAGCACCCCGAGCACTGAGCACCCAGCACCCTGTGTACTGAGCACTGAGTACCCAGTACCCCGAGCACTGCGACCCAGCACCCTGAGCACTGAGCACCCAGCACTCCGAGTACTGAGCACCCAGCACCCCGAGCATGGGGCACCCAGCACCCAGAGCACTGAGCACCCAGCACCCCGAGCAATGAGCACCCAGCACCCTGAGTACTGAGCACCCAGCACCCCGAGTACTGAGCACCCAGCAACCTGAGAACCGAGCAGCCAGCACCCCCAGCAATGAGCACCCAGCACCCTGAGTACTGAGCACCCAGCACCCCTAGCAATGAGCACCCAGCACCCTGAGTACTGAGCACCCAGCATCCCGAGTACTGAGCACGCAGCAACCTGAGAACCGAGCAGCCAGCACCCCGAGCGCTGAGCACCCAGCACCCTGAGCACTAAGCACCCAGCACCCTGAGTACTGAGCACTGAGCACCCCGAGTACTGAGCACCCAGCACCCCGAGCACTGAGCACCCAGCACCCTGAGTACTGAGCACCCAGCACCCTGAGTACTGAGCACCCAGCACCCTGAGCACTGAGCACCCAGCACCCTGAGTACTAAGCACCCAACACCCCAAGCACTGAGCACCCTGAGTACTGAGCACCCAGCACCCCAAGCACTGAGCACCCCGAGCACTGAGCAGCCAGCACCCTGAGTACTGAGCACCGAGCACCCTGAGTACTGAGCAGCCAGCACCCTGAGTACTGAGCACCCAGCATACTGAGCACCGAGCACCCAGCACCCTGAGTACTGAGCACACAGCACCCTGAGCACTGAGCACCCAGCACCCTGTGTACTGAGCACCGAGCACCCTGAGTACTGAGCACCCAGCACCCCGAGCACTGAGCACCCAGCAACCTGAGCACTGAGCACCCAGCACCCTGAGTACTGAGCATCCAGCACCCCGAGCACTGAGCACCCAGCACCATGAGTACTGAGCACTGAGCACCCAGCACCCCGAGCACTGAGCACCCAGCACCCTGTGTACTGAGCACTGAGTACCCAGCACCCCGAGCACTGAGCACCCAGCACCCTGAGCACTGAGCACCCTGAGTACTGAGCACCCAGCACCCTGAGCACTGAGCACCCAGCACCCCGAGCACTGAGCACCCAGCACCCTGAGTACTGAGCACCCAGCATACTGAGCACCGAGCACCCAGCACCCTGAGTACTGAGCACACAGCACCCTGAGCACTGAGCACCCAGCACCCTGAGTACTGAGCACCGAGCACCCTGAGTACTGAGCACCCAGCACCCCGAGCACTGAGCACCCAGCACCCTGAGCACTGAGAACCCAGCATAATGCGTATTGAGCACCCAGCACCCTGAGTACTGAGCACCCAGCACCCTGAGCACTGAGCACCCAGCACCCTGAGTACTGAGCATCCAGAACCCCGAGCACTGAGCACCCAGCACCCTGAGTACTGAGCACTGAGCACCCAGCACCCCGAGCACTGAGCACCCAGCACCCTGTGTACTGAGCACTGAGTACCCAGCACCCCGAGCACTGAGAACCCAGCACCCTGAGCACTGAGCACCCTGAGTACTGAGCACCCAGCACCCTGAGCACTGAGCACCCAGCACCCCGAGCACTGAGAACCCAGCACCCAGAGCACTGAGCACTGAGCACCCTGAGTACTGAGCACTGAGCACCCTGAGCACTGAGCACCGAGCACCCTGAGTACTGAGCACTGAGCACCCAACACCCCAAGCAATGAGCACCCTGAGCACTGAGCACCCAGCACCCCAAGCACTGAGCACCCTGAGTACTGAGCACCCAGCACCCTGAGTAATGAGCACCCAGCTCCCTGAGTACTGAGCACCCAGCTCCCTGAGTACTGAGCACCCAGCACCCCGAGCACTGAGCACCCAGCACCCTGAGTACTGAGCACTGAGCACACAGCACCCCGAGCACTGAGCACCCAGCACCCTGTGTACTGAGCACTGAGTACCCAGTACCCCGAGCACTGCGACCCAGCACCCTGAGCACTGAGCACCCAGCACTCCGAGTACTGAGCACCCAGCACCCCGAGCATGGGGCACCCAGCACCCAGAGCACTGAGCACCCAGCACCCCGAGCAATGAGCACCCAGCACCCTGAGTACTGAGCACCCAGCACCCCGAGTACTGAGCACCCAGCAACCTGAGAACCGAGCAGCCAGCACCCCCAGCAATGAGCACCCAGCACCCTGAGTACTGAGCACCCAGCACCCCTAGCAATGAGCACCCAGCACCCTGAGTACTGAGCACCCAGCATCCCGAGTACTGAGCACGCAGCAACCTGAGAACCGAGCAGCCAGCACCCCGAGCGCTGAGCACCCAGCACCCTGAGCACTAAGCACCCAGCACCCTGAGTACTGAGCACTGAGCACCCCGAGTACTGAGCACCCAGCACCCCGAGCACTGAGCACCCAGCACCCTGAGTACTGAGCACCCAGCACCCTGAGTACTGAGCACCCAGCACCCTGAGCACTGAGCACCCAGCACCCTGAGTACTAAGCACCCAACACCCCAAGCACTGAGCACCCTGAGTACTGAGCACCCAGCACCCCAAGCACTGAGCACCCCGAGCACTGAGCAGCCAGCACCCTGAGTACTGAGCACCGAGCACCCTGAGTACTGAGCAGCCAGCACCCTGAGTACTGAGCACCCAGCATACTGAGCACCGAGCACCCAGCACCCTGAGTACTGAGCACACAGCACCCTGAGCACTGAGCACCCAGCACCCTGTGTACTGAGCACCGAGCACCCTGAGTACTGAGCACCCAGCACCCCGAGCACTGAGCACCCAGCAACCTGAGCACTGAGCACCCAGCACCCTGAGTACTGAGCATCCAGCACCCCGAGCACTGAGCACCCAGCACCCTGAGTACTGAGCACTGAGCACGCAGCACCCCGAGCACTGAGCACCCAGCACCCTGTGTACTGAGCACTGAGTACCCAGCACCCCGAGCACTGAGCACCCAGCACCCTGAGCACTGAGCACCCTGAGTACTGAGCACCCAGCACCCTGAGCACTGAGCACCCAGCACCCCGAGCACTGAGCACCCAGCACCCTGAGTACTGAGCACCCAGCATACTGAGCACCGAGCACCCAGCACCCTGAGTACTGAGCACACAGCACCCTGAGCACTGAGCACCCAGCACCCTGAGTACTGAGCACCGAGCACCCTGAGTACTGAGCACCCAGCACCCCGAGCACTGAGCACCCAGCACCCTGAGCACTGAGAACCCAGCATACTGCGTATTGAGCACCCAGCACCCTGAGTACTGAGCACCCAGCACCCTGAGCACTGAGCACCCAGCACCCTGAGTACTGAGCATCCAGAACCCCGAGCACTGAGCACCCAGCACCCTGAGTACTGAGCACTGAGCACCCAGCACCCCGAGCACTGAGCACCCAGCACCCTGTGTACTGAGCACTGAGTACCCAGCACCCCGAGCACTGAGCACCCAGCACCCTGAGCACTGAGCACCCTGAGTACTGAGCACCCAGCACCCTGAGCACTGAGCACCCAGCACCCCGAGCACTGAGCACCCAGCACCCAGAGCACTGAGCACTGAGCACCCTGAGTACTGAGCACTGAGCACCCTGAGCACTGAGCACCGAGCACCCTGAGTACTGAGCACTGAGCACCCAACACCCCAAGCAATGAGCACCCTGAGCACTGAGCAACCAGCACCCCAAGCACTGAGCACCCTGAGTACTGAGCACCCAGCACCCTGAGTAATGAGCACCCAGCTCCCTGAGTACTGAGCACCCAGCTCCCTGAGTACTGAGCACCCAGCACCCCGAGCACTGAGCACCCAGCACCCTGAGTACTGAGCACTGAGCACACAGCACCCCGAGCACTGAGCACCCAGCACCCTGTGTACTGAGCACTGAGTACCCAGTACCCCGAGCACTGCGACCCAGCACCCTGAGCACTGAGCACCCACCACCCCGAGTACTGAGCACCCAGCACCCCGAGCATGGGGCACCCAGCACCCAGAGCACTGAGCACCCAGCACCCCGAGCAATGAGCACCCAGCACCCTGAGTACTGAGCACCCAGCACCCCGAGTACTGAGCACCCAGCAACCTGAGAACCGAGCAGCCAGCACCCCCAGCAATGAGCACCCAGCACCCTGAGTACTGAGCACCCAGCACCCCTAGCAATGAGCACCCAGCACCCTGAGTACTGAGCACCCAGCATCCGGAGTACTGAGCACGCAGCAACCTGAGAACCGAGCAGCCAGCACCCCGAGCGCTGAGCACCCAGCACCCTGAGCACTAAGCACCCAGCACCCTGAGTACTGAGCACTCAGCACCCCGAGTACTGAGCACCCAGCACCCCGAGCACTGAGCACCCAGCACCCTGAGTACTGAGCACCCAGCACCCTGAGTACTGAGCACCCAGCACCCTGAGCACTGAGCACCCAGCACCCTGAGTACTAAGCACCCAACACCCCAAGCACTGAGCACCCTGAGTACTGAGCACCCAGCACCCCAAGCACTGAGCACCCCGAGCACTGAGCAGCCAGCACCCTGAGTACTGAGCACCGAGCACCCTGTGTACTGAGCAGCCAGCACCCTGAGTACTGAGCACCCAGCATACTGAGCACCGAGCACCCAGCACCCTGAGTACTGAGCACACAGCACCCTGAGCACTGAGCACCCAGCACCCTGTGTACTGAGCACCGAGCACCCTGAGTACTGAGCACCCAGCAACCCGAGCACTGAGCACCCAGCAACCTGAGCACTGAGCACCCAGCACCCTGAGTACTGAGCATCCAGCACCCCGAGCACTGAGCACCCAGCACCCTGAGTACTGAGCACTGAGCACCCAGCACCCCGAGCACTGAGCACCCAGCACCCTGTGTACTGAGCACTGAGTACCCAGCACCCCGAGCACTGAGCACCCAGCACCCTGAGCACTGAGCACCCTGAGTACTGAGCACCCAGCACCCTGAGCACTGAGCACCCAGCACCCCGAGCACTGAGCACCCAGCACCCAGAGCACTGAGCACTGAGCACCCTGAGTACTGAGCACTGAGCACCCTGAGCACTGAGCACCGAGCACCCTGAGTACTGAGCACTGAGCACCCAACACCCCAAGCACTGAGCACCCTGAGCACTGAGCACCCAGCACCCCAAGCACTGAGCACCCTGAGTACTGAGCACCCAGCACCCTGAGTAATGAGCACCCAGCACCCTGAGTACTGAGCACCCAGCTCCCTGAGTACTGAGCACCCAGCACCCCGAGCACTGAGCACCCAGCACCCTGAGTACTGAGCACTGAGCACACAGCACCCCGAGCACTGAGAACCCAGCACCCTGTGTACTGAGCACTGAGTACCCAGTACCCCGAGCACTGCGACCCAGCTCCCTGAGCATTGAGCACCCAGCACCCCGAGTACTGAGCACCCAGCACCCCGAGCATGGGGCACCCAGCACCCTGAGCACTGAGCACCCAGCACCCCGAGCAATGAGCACCCAGCCCCCTGAGTACTGAGCACCGAGCACCCCGAGTACTGAGCACCCAGCAACCTGAGCACTGAGCACCCAGCACCCCCAGCAATGAGCACCCAGCACCCTGAGTACTGAGCACCCAGCACCCCGAGTACTGAGCACCCAGCAACCTGAGAACCGAGCAGCCAGCACCCCCAGCAATGAGCACCCAGCACCCTGAGTACTGAGCACCCAGCACCCCCAGCAATGAGCACCCAGCACCCTGAGTACTGAGCACCCAGCACCCCGAGTACTGAGCACCCAACAACCTGAGAACCGAGCAGCCAGCACCCCGAGCGCTGAGCACCCAGCACCCTGAGCACTGAGCACCCAGCACCCTGAGTAGTGAGCACTGAGCACCCCGAGTACTGAGCACCCAGCATCCCGAGCACTGAGCACCCAGCACCCTGAGTACTGAGCACCCAGCACCCTGAGTACTGAGCACCCAGCACCCTGAGCACTGAGCACCCAGCACCCTGAGTACTAAGCACCCAACACCCCAAGCACTGAGCACCCTGAGAACTGAGCACCCAGCACCCCAAGCACTGAGCACCCCGAGCACTGAGCAGCCAGTACCCTGAGTACTGAGCACCGAGCACCCTGAGTACTGAGCAGCCAGCACCCTGAGAACTGAGCACCCAGCATACTGAGCACCGAGCACCCAGCACCCTGAGTACTGAGTACACAGCACCTTGAGCACTGAGCACCCAGCACCCTGAGTACTGAGCACCCAGCACCCTGTGTACTGAGCACTGAGTACCCAGCACCCCGAGCACTGAGCACCCAGCACCCTGAGCACTGAGCACCCTGAGTACTGAGCACCCAGCACCCTGAGCACTGAGCACCCAGCACCCCGAGCACTGAGCACCCAGCACCCAGAGCACTGAGCACCCTGAGTACTGAGCACTGAGCACCCTGAGCACTGAGCACCGAGCACCCTGAGTACTGAGCACTGAGCACCCAACACCCCAAGCAATGAGCACCCTGAGCACTGAGCACCCAGCACCCCAAGCACTGAGCACCCTGAGTACTGAGCACCCAGCACCCTGAGTAATGAGCACCCAGCTCCCTGAGTACTGAGCACCCAGCTCCCTGAGTACTGAGCACCCAGCACCCCGAGCACTGAGCACCCAGCACCCTGAGTACTGAGCATCCAGAACCCCGAGCACTGAGCACCCAGCACCCTGAGTACTGAGCACTGAGCACCCAGCACCCCGAGCACTGAGCACCCAGCACCCTGTGTACTGAGCACTGAGTACCCAGCACCCCGAGCACTGAGCACCCAGCACCCTGAGCACTGAGCACCCTGAGTACTGAGCACCCAGCACCCTGAGCACTGAGCACCCAGCACCCCGAGCACTGAGCACCCAGCACCCAGAGCACTGAGCACTGAGCACCCTGAGTACTGAGCACTGAGCACCCTGAGCACAGAGCACCGAGCACCCTGAGTACTGAGCACTGAGCACCCAACACCCCAAGCAATGAGCACCCTGAGCACTGAGCACCCAGCACCCCAAGCACTGAGCACCCTGAGTACTGAGCACCCAGCACCCTGAGTAATGAGCACCCAGCTCCCTGAGTACTGAGCACCCAGCTCCCTGAGTACTGAGCACCCAGCACCCCGAGCACTGAGCACCCAGCACCCTGAGTACTGAGCACTGAGCACACAGCACCCCGAGCACTGAGCACCCAGCACCCTGTGTACTGAGCACTGAGTACCCAGTACCCCGAGCACTGCGACCCATCACCCTGAGCACTGAGCACCCAGCACTCCGAGTACTGAGCACCCAGCACCCCGAGCATGGGGCACCCAGCACCCAGAGCACTGAGCACCCAGCACCCCGAGCAATGAGCACCCAGCACCCTGAGTACTGAGCACCCAGCACCCCGAGTACTGAGCACCCAGCAACCTGAGAACCGAGCAGCCAGCACCCCCAGCAATGAGCACCCAGCACCCTGAGTACTGAGCACCCAGCACCCCTAGCAATGAGCACCCAGCACCCTGAGTACTGAGCACCCAGCATCCCGAGTACTGAGCACGCAGCAACCTGAGAACCGAGCAGCCAGCACCCCGAGCGCTGAGCACCCAGCACCCTGAGCACTAAGCACCCAGCACCCTGAGTACTGAGCACTGAGCACCCCGAGTACTGAGCACCCAGCACCCCGAGCACTGAGCACCCAGCACCCTGAGTACTGAGCACCCAGCACCCTGAGTACTGAGCACCCAGCACCCTGAGCACTGAGCACCCAGCACCCTGAGTACTAAGCACCCAACACCCCAAGCACTGAGCACCCTGAGTACTGAGCACCCAGCACCCCAAGCACTGAGCACCCCGAGCACTGAGCAGCCAGCACCCTGAGTACTGAGCACCGAGCACCCTGAGTACTGAGCAGCCAGCACCCTGAGTACTGAGCACCCAGCATACTGAGCACCGAGCACCCAGCACCCTGAGTACTGAGCACACAGCACCCTGAGCACTGAGCACCCAGCACCCTGTGTACTGAGCACCGAGCACCCTGAGTACTGAGCACCCAGCACCCCGAGCACTGAGCACCCAGCAACCTGAGCACTGAGCACCCAGCACCCTGAGTACTGAGCATCCAGCACCCCGAGCACTGAGCACCCAGCACCCTGAGTACTGAGCACTGAGCACCCAGCACCCCGAGCACTGAGCACCCAGCACCCTGTGTACTGAGCACTGAGTACCCAGCACCCCGAGCACTGAGCACCCAGCACCCTGAGCACTGAGCACCCTGAGTACTGAGCACCCAGCACCCTGAGCACTGAGCACCCAGCACCCCGAGCACTGAGCACCCAGCACCCTGAGTACTGAGCACCCAGCATACTGAGCACCGAGCACCCAGCACCCTGAGTACTGAGCACACAGCACCCTGAGCACTGAGCACCCAGCACCCTGAGTACTGATCACCGAGCACCCTGAGTACTGAGCACCCAGCACCCCGAGCACTGAGCACCCAGCACCCTGAGCACTGAGAACCCAGCATACTGCGTATTGAGCACCCAGCACCCTGAGTACTGAGCACCCAGCACCCTGAGCACTGAGCACCCAGCACCCTGAGTACTGAGCATCCAGAACCCCGAGCACTGAGCACCCAGCACCCTGAGTACTGAGCACTGAGCACCCAGCACCCCGAGCACTGAGCACCCAGCACCCTGTGTACTGAGCACTGAGTACCCAGCACCCCGAGCACTGAGCACCCAGCACCCTGAGCACTGAGCACCCTGAGTACTGAGCACCCAGCACCCTGAGCACTGAGCACCCAGCACCCCGAGCACTGAGCACCCAGCACCCAGAGCACTGAGCACTGAGCACCCTGAGTACTGAGCACTGAGCACCCTGAGCACTGAGCACCGAGCACCCTGAGTACTGAGCACTGAGCACCCAACACCCCAAGCACTGAGCACCCTGAGCACTGAGCACCCAGCACCCCAAGCACTGAGCACCCTGAGTACTGAGCACCCAGCACCCTGAGTAATGAGCACCCAGCACCCTGAGTACTGAGCACCCAGCTCCCTGAGTACTGAGCACCCAGCACCCCGAGCACTGAGCACCCAGCACCCTGAGTACTGAGCACTCAGCACCCCGAGTACTGAGCACCCAGCACCCCGAGCACTGAGCACCCAGCACCCTGAGTACTGAGCACCCAGCACCCTGAGTACTGAGCACCCATCACCCTGAGCACTGAGCACCCAGCACCCTGAGTACTAAGCACCCAACACCCCAAGCACTGAGCACCCTGAGTACTGAGCACCCAGCACCCCAAGCACTGAGCACCCCGAGCACTGAGCAGCCAGCACCCTGAGTACTGAGCACCGAGCACCCTGTGTACTGAGCAGCCAGCACCCTGAGTACTGAGCACCCAGCATACTGAGCACCGAGCACCCAGCACCCTGAGTACTGAGCACACAGCACCCTGAGCACTGAGCACCCAGCACCCTGTGTACTGAGCACCGAGCACCCTGAGTACTGAGCACCCAGCAACCCGAGCACTGAGCACCCAGCAACCTGAGCACTGAGCACCCAGCACCCTGAGTACTGAGCATCCAGCACCCCGAGCACTGAGCACCCAGCACCCTGAGTACTGAGCACTGAGCACCCAGCACCCCGAGCACTGAGCACCCAGCACCCTGTGTACTGAGCACTGAGTACCCAGCACCCCGAGCACTGAGCACCCAGCACCCTGAGCACTGAGCACCCTGAGTACTGAGCACCCAGCACCCTGAGCACTGAGCACCCAGCACCCCGAGCACTGAGCACCCAGCACCCAGAGCACTGAGCACTGAGCACCCTGAGTACTGAGCACTGAGCACCCTGAGCACTGAGCACCGAGCACCCTGAGTACTGAGCACTGAGCACCCAACACCCCAAGCACTGAGCACCCTGAGCACTGAGCACCCAGCACCCCAAGCACTGAGCACCCTGAGTACTGAGCACCCAGCACCCTGAGTAATGAGCACCCAGCACCCTGAGTACTGAGCACCCAGCTCCCTGAGTACTGAGCACCCAGCACCCCGAGCACTGAGCACCCAGCACCCTGAGTACTGAGCACTGAGCACACAGCACCCCGAGCACTGAGAACCCAGCACCCTGTGTACTGAGCACTGAGTACCCAGTACCCCGAGCACTGCGACCCAGCTCCCTGAGCATTGAGCACCCAGCACCCCGAGTACTGAGCACCCAGCACCCCGAGCATGGGGCACCCAGCACCCTGAGCACTGAGCACCCAGCACCCCGAGCAATGAGCACCCAGCCCCCTGAGTACTGAGCACCGAGCACCCCGAGTACTGAGCACCCAGCAACCTGAGCACTGAGCACCCAGCACCCCCAGCAATGAGCACCCAGCACCCTGAGTACTGAGCACCCAGCACCCCGAGTACTGAGCACCCAGCAACCTGAGAACCGAGCAGCCAGCACCCCCAGCAATGAGCACCCAGCACCCTGAGTACTGAGCACCCAGCACCCCCAGCAATGAGCACCCAGCACCCTGAGTACTGAGCACCCAGCACCCCGAGTACTGAGCACCCAACAACCTGAGAACCGAGCAGCCAGCACCCCGAGCGCTGAGCACCCAGCACCCTGAGCACTGAGCACCCAGCATACTGAGTACTGAGCACCCAGCACCCTGAGCACTGAGCACCCAGCACCCTGAGCACTGAGCACCCAGCACCCTGAGTAGTGAGCACTGAGCACCCCGAGTACTGAGCACCCAGCATCCCGAGCACTGAGCACCCAGCACCCTGAGTACTGAGCACCCAGCACCCTGAGTACTGAGCACCCAGCACCCTGAGCACTGAGCACCCAGCACCCTGAGTACTAAGCACCCAACACCCCAAGCACTGAGCACCCTGAGAACTGAGCACCCAGCACCCCAAGCACTGAGCACCCCGAGCACTGAGCAGCCAGTACCCTGAGTACTGAGCACCGAGCACCCTGAGTACTGAGCAGCCAGCACCCTGAGAACTGAGCACCCAGCATACTGAGCACCGAGCACCCAGCACCCTGAGTACTGAGTACACAGCACCTTGAGCACTGAGCACCCAGCACCCTGAGTACTGAGCACCAAGCACCCTGATTACTGAGCACCCAGCACCCCGAGCACTGAGCACCCAGCACCCTGAGCACTGAGCACCCAGCATACTGAGTACTGAGCACCCAGCACCCTGAGCACTGAGCACCCAGCACCCTGAGCACTGAGCACCCAGCACCCTGAGTACTGAGCATCCAGCACCCCGAGCACTGAGTACCCAGCACCCTGAGTACTGAGCACTGAGCACCCAGCACCCCGAGCACTGAGCACCCAGCACCGTGTGTACTGAGCACTGAGTACCCAGCACCCCGAGCACTGAGCACCCAGCACCCTGAGTACTGAGCACCCTGAGTACTGAGCACCCAGCACCCTGAGCACTGAACACCCAGCACCCCGAACACTGAGCACCCAGCACCCAGAGCACTGAGCACTGAGCACCCTGAGTACTGAGCACTGAGCACCCTGAGAACTGAGCACCGAGCACCCTGAGTACTGAGCACTGAGCACCAACACCCCAAGCACTGAGCTACCTGAGCACTGAGCACCCAGCACCCCAAGCACTGAGCACCCTGAGAACTGAGCACCCAGCACCCTGAGTAATGAGCACCCAGCACCCTGAGTACTGAGCACCCAGCTCCCTGAGTACTGAGCACCCAGCACCCCGAGCACTGAGCACCCAGCACCCTGAGTACTGAGCACTGAGCACACAGCACCCCGAGCACTGAGCACCCAGCACCCTGTGTACTGAGCACTGAGTACCCAGTACCCCGAGCACTGCGACCCAGCACCCTGAGCACTGAGCACCCAGCACCCCGAGTACTGAGCACCCAGCACCCCGAGCATGGGGCACCCAGCACCCTGAGCACTGAGCACCCAGCACCCCGAGCAATGAGCACCCAGCACCCTGAGTACTGAGCACCGTGCACCCCGAGTACTGAGCACCCAGCAACCTGAGCACTGAGCACCCAGCATCCCCAGCAATGAGCACCCAGCACCCTGAGTACTGAGCACCCAGCACCCCGAGTACTGAGCACCCAGCAACCTGAGAACCGAGCAGCCAGCACCCCCAGCAATGAGCACCCAGCACCCTGAGTACTGAGCACCCAGCACCCCCAGCAATGAGCACCCAGCACCCTGAGTACTGAGCACAAAGCACCCCGAGTACTGAGCACCCAGCAACCTGAGAACCGAGCAGCCAGCACCCCGAGCGCTGAGCACCCAGCACCCTGAGCACTGAGCACCCAGCACCCTGAGTACTGAGCACTGAGCACCCCGAGTACTGAGCATCCAGCACCCCGAGCACTGAGCACCCAGCACCCTGAGTACTGAGCACCTAGCACCCTGAGTACTGAGCACCCAGCACCCTGAGCACTGAGCACCCAGCACCCTGAGTACTAAGCACCCAACACCCCAAGCACTGAGCACCCTGAGTACTGAGCACCCAGCACCCCAAGCACTGAGCACCCCGAGCACTGAGCAGCCAGTACCCTGAGTACTGAGCACCGAGTACCCTGAGTACTGAGCAGCCAGCACCCTGAGAACTGAGCACCCAGCATACTGAGCACCGAGCACCCAGCACCCTGAGTACTGAGCACACAGCACCCTGAGCACTGAGCACCCAGCACCCTGAGTACTGAGCACCGAGCACCCTGAGTACTGAGCACCCAGCACCCCGAGCACTGAGCACCCAGCACCCTGAGCACTGAGCACCCAGCATACTGAGTACTGAGCACCCAGCACCCTGAGCACTGAGCACCCAGCACCCTGAGCACTGAGCACCCAGCACCCTGAGTACTGAGCATCCAGCACCCCGAGCACTGAGCACCCAGCACCCTGAGTACTGAGCACTGAGCACCCAGCACCCCGAGCACTGAGCACCCAGCACCCTGAGCACTGAGCACCCTGAGTACTGAGCACCCAGCACCCTGAGCACTGAGCACCCAGCACCCCGAGCACTGAGCACCCAGCACACAGAGCACTGAGCACTGAGCACCCTGAGTACTGAGCACTGAGCACCCTGAGCACTGAGCACCGAGCACCCTGAGTACTGAGCACTGAGCACCCAACACCCCAAGCACTGAGCACCCTGAGCACTGAGCACCCAGCACCCCAAGCACTGAGCACCCTGAGTACTGAGCACCCAGCACCCTGAGTAATGAGCACCCAGCACCCCGAGCTCTGAGCACCCAGCACCCTGAGTACTAAGCACCGAGCAACCTGAGTACTGAGCAGCCAGCACCCTGAGTACTGAGCACCCAGCGTACTGAGCACCGAGCACCCAGCACCCTGAGTACTGAGCACCCAGCACCCTGAGCACTGAGCACCCAGCACCCTGAGTACTGAGCACCGAGCACCCCGAGCACTGAGCACCCAGCACCCTGAGCACTGAGCACTCAGCACCCCGAGCACTGAGCACCCAGCACCCCGAGCACTGAGCACCCAGCACCCCGAGCACTGAGCACCCAGCACCCCGAGGACTGCGCACACAGCACCCCGAGCACCGAGCACCCTGAGTACTAAGCACTGAGCACCCTGAGCACTGAGCACCCAGCACCCTGAGTACTGAGCACCCAGCACCCCGAGCACTGAGCACACAGCACCCTGAGCACTGAGCACCCAGCTCCCCGAGGAGTGAGCACCCAGCACCCTGAGCCCTGAGCAACCTGAGTCCTGAGCACTGAGCACCCTGAGTACTGAGCACTGAGCACCCTGAGTACTGAGCACCCAGCACCCTGAGCAATGAGCACCCAGATTACTGAGCACCCAGCACCCTGAGCCCTGAGCACTGAGCACAGAGCACCTAGAGCACTGAGCACCCAGCACCCGGAGTACTGAGCACCCAGCACCCTGAGTACTAAGCACCAAGCACCCTGAGTACTGAGCACCCAATACCCTGAGCACTGAACACACAGCACCCTGAGTACTGAGCACCCCGAGCACTGAGCACCCAGCATACTGAGCACCCAGCACCCTGAGTACTGAGCACCCAGCACCCAGAGCACTGAGCACTGAGCACCCTGAGTACTGAGCACTGAGGACCCTGAGCACTGAGCACCATGCACCCTGAGTACTGAGCACCCAGCACCCTGAGCACTGAGGACCGAGCACCCTGAGTACTAAGCACCCAGCACCCTGAGTACTGAGAAAACAGCACCCTGAGCACTGAGCACCCAGAACGCTGAGTACTGAGCACTGAGCACCCTGAGTACTGAGCACCGAGCACCCTGAGCACTGAGCACCCAGCACGCTGAGAACTGAGCACTGAGCACCCTGAGCGCTGAGCACCCAGCACCCTGAGTACTGAGCACCGAGCACCCTGAGTACTGAGCACCCAGCACCCTGAGCACTGAGGACCGAGCACCCTGAGTACTAAGAACCCAGCACCCTGAGTACTGAGAAAACAGCACCCTGAGCACTGAGCACCCAGAACGCTGAGTACTGAGCACTGAGCACCCTGAGTACTGAGCACCGAGCACCCTGAGCACTGAGCACCCAGCACCCTGAGCACTGAGACACCCAGCACCCCGAGCACTGAGCACCCAGCACCCCGAGTACTGAGCACCCAGCAACCTGAGAACCTAGCAGCCAGCACCCCGAGCGCTGAGCACCCAGCACCCTGAGCACTGAGCACCCAGCACCCTGAGTACTGAGCACTGAGCACCCCGAGTACTGAGCACCCAGCACCCCGAGCACTGAGCACCCAGCACCCTGAGTACTGAGCACCCAGCACCCTGAGTACTGAGCACCCAGCACCCTGAGCACTGAGCACCCAGCACCCTGAGTACTAAGCACCCAACACCCCTAGCACTGAGCACCCTGAGTACTGAGCACCCAGCACCCCAAGCACTGAGCACCCCGAGCACTGAGCAGCCAGCACCCTGAGTACTGAGCACCGAGCACCCTGAGTACTGAGCTGCCAGCACCCTGAGTACTGAGCACCCAGCATACTGAGCACCGAGCACCCAGCACCCTGAGTACTGAGCACCCAGCACCCTGAGCACTGAGCACCCAGCACCCTGAGTACTGAGCACCGAGCACCCTGAGTACTGAGCACACTGCACCCCGAGCACTGAGCACCCAGCACCCTGACCACTGAGCACCCAGCATACTGCGTACTGAGCACCCAGCACCCTGAGTACTGAGCACCCAGCACCCTGAGCACTGAGCACCCAGCACCCTGAGTACTGAGCATGCAGCACCCCGAGCACTGAGCACCCAGCACCCTGAGTACTGAGCACTGAGCACCCAGCACCCCGAGCACTGAGCACCCAGCACCCTGTGTACTGAGCACTGAGTACCCAGCACCCCGAGCACTGAGCACCCAGCACCCTGAGCACTGAGCACCCTGAGTACTGAGCACCCAGCACCCTGAGCACTGAGCACCCAGCACCCCGAGCACTGAGCACCCAGCACCCAGAGCACTGAGCACTGAGCACCCTGAGTACTGAGCACTGAGCACCCTGAGCACTGAGCACCGAGCACCCTGAGTACTGAGCACTGAGCACCCAACACCCCAAGCACTGAGCACCCTGAGCACTGAGCACCCAGCACCCCAAGCACTGAGCACCCTGAGTACTGAGCACCCAGCACCCTGAGTAATGAGCACCCAGCACCCTGAGTACTGAGCACCCAGCTCCCTGAGTACTGAGCACCCTGCACCCCGAGCACTGAGCACCCAGCACCCTGAGTACTGAGCACTGAGCACACAGCACCGCGAGCACTGAGCACCCAGCACCCTGTGTACTGAGCACTGAGTACCCAGTACCCCGAGCACTGCGACCCAGCACCCTGAGCACGGAGCACCCAGCACCTTGAGTACTGAGCACCCAGCACCCCGAGCATGGGGCACCCAGCACCCTGAGCACTGAGCACCCAGCACCCCGAGCAATGAGCACCCAGCACCCTGAGTACTGAGCACCGAGCACCCCGTGTACTGAGCACCCAGCAACCTGAGCACTGAGCACCCAGCACCCCCAGCAATGAGCACCCAGCACCCTGAGTACTGAGCACCCAGCACCCCGAGTACTGAGCACCCAGCAACCTGAGAACCGAGCAGCCAGCACCCCGAGCGCTGAGCACCCAGCACCCTGAGCACTGAGCACCCAGCACCCTGAGTACTGAGCACTGAGCACCCCGAGTACTGAGCACCCAGCACCCCGAGCACTGAGCACCCAGCACCCTGAGTACTGAGCACCCAGCACCCTGAGCACTGAGCACCCAGCACCATGAGTACTAAGCACCCAACACCCCAAGCACTGAGCACCCTGAGTACTGAGCACCCAGCACCCCAAGCACTGAGCACCCCGAGCACTGAGCAGCCAGCACCCTGAGTACTGAGCACCGAGCACCCTGAGTACTGAGCTGCCAGCACCCTGAGTACTGAGCACCCAGCATACTGAGCACCGAGCACCCAGCACCCTCAGTACTGAGCACACAGCACCCTGAGCACTGAGCACCCAGCACCCTGAGTACTGAGCACCGAGCAACCTGAGTACTGAGCACCCAGCACCCCGAGCACTGAGCACCCAGCACCCTGACCACTGAGCACCCAGCATACTGCGTACTGAGCACCCAGCACCCTGAGTACTGAGCACCCAGCACCCTGAGCACTGAGCACCCAGCACCCTGAGTACTGAGCATCCAGCACCCCGAGCACTGAGCACCCAGCAACCTGAGTACTGAGCACTGAGTACCCAGCACCCCGAGCACTGAGCACCCAGCACCCTGAGCACTGAGCACCCTGAGTACTGAGCACCCAGCACCCTGAGCACTGAGCACCCAGCACCCCGAGCACTGAGCACCCAGCACCCAGAGCACTGAGCACTGAGCACCCTGAGTACTGAGCACTGAGCACCCTGAGCACTGAGCACCGAGCACCCTGAGTACTGAGCACTGAGCACCCAACACCCCAAGCACTGAGCACCCTGAGCACTGAGCACCCAGCACCCCAAGCACTGAGCACCCTGAGTACTGAGCACCCAGCACCCTGAGTAATGAGCACCCAGCACCCTGAGTACTGAGCACCCAGCTCCCTGAGTACTGAGCACCCTGCACCCCGAGCACTGAGCACCCAGCACCCTGTGTACTGAGCACTGAGTACCCTGCACCCCGAGCACTGAGCACCCAGCACCCTGAGTACTGAGCACTGAGCACCCAGCACCCCGAGTACTGAGCACCCAGCACCCCGAGCATTGAGCACCCAGCACCCTGTGTACTGAGCACTGAGTACCCTGCACCCCGAGCACTGAGCACCCAGCACCCTGAGTACTGAGCACTGAGCACACAGCACCCCGAGCACTGAGCACCCAGCACCCTGTGTACTGAGCACTGAGTACCCTGCACCCCGAGCACTGAGCACCCAGCACCCTGAGTACTGAGCACTGAGCACCCAGCACCCCGAGTACTGAGCACCCAGCACCCCGAGCATGGGGCACCCAGCACCCTGAGCACTGAGCACCCAGCACCCCGAGCAATGAGCACCCAGCACCCTGAGTTCTGAGCACCGAGCACCCCGTGTACTGAGCACCCAGCAACCTGAGCACTGAGCACCCAGCACCCCCAGCAATGAGCACCCAGCACCCTGAATACTGAGCACCCAGCACCCCGAGTACTGAGCACCCAGCAACCTGAGAACCGAGCAGCCAGCACCCCCAGCAATGAGCACCCAGCACCCTGAGTACTGAGCACCCAGCACCCCCAGCAATGAGCACCCAGCACCCTGAGTACTGAGCACCCAGCACCCCGAGTAATGAGCACCCAGCAACCTGAGAACCGAGCAGCCAGCACCCCGAGCGCTGAGCACCCAGCACCCTGAGCACTGAGCACCCAGCACCCTGAGTACTGAGCACTGAGCACCCCGAGTACTGAGCACCCAGCACCCCGAGCACTGAGCACCCAGCACCCTGAGTACTGAGCACCCAGCACCCTGAGCACTGAGCACCCAGCACCCTGAGTACTAAGCACCCAACACCCCAAGCACTGAGCACCCTGAGTACTGAGCACCCAGCACCCCAAGCACTGAGCACAACGAGCACTGAGCAGCCAGTACCCTGAGTACTGAGCACCGAGCACCCTGAATACTGAGCAGCCAGCACCCTGAGAACTGAGCACCCAGCATACTGAGCACCGAGCACCCAGCACCCTGAGTACTGAGCACAAAGCACCCTGAGCACTGAGAACCCAGCACCCTGAGTACTGAGCACCGAGCACCCTGAGTACTGAGCACCCAGCACCCCGAGCACTGAGCACCCAGCAACCTGAGTACTGAGCACTGAGCACCCAGCACCCCGAGCACTGAGCACCCAGCACCCTGTGTACTGAGCATCCAGCACCCCGAGCACTGAGCACCCAGCACCCTGAGTACTGAGCACTGAGCACCCAGCACCCCGATCACTGAGCACCCAGCACCCTGTGTACTGAGCACTGAGTACCCAGGACCCCGAGCACTGAGCACCCAGCACCCTGAGTACTGAGCACACAGCACCCTGAGCACTGAGCACCCAGCACCCTGAGTACTGAGCACCGAGCACCCTGAGTACTGAGCACCCAGCACCCCGAGCACTGAGCACCCAGCAACCTGAGTACTGAGCACTGAGCACCCAGCACCCCGAGCACTGAGCACCCAGCACCCTGTGTACTGAGCATCCAGCACCCCGAGCACTGAGCACCCAGCACCCTGAGTACTGAGCACTGAGCACCCAGCACCCCGAGTACTGAGCACCCAGCACCCTGTGTACTGAGCACTGAGTACCCAGCACCCCGAGCACTGAGCACCCAGCACCCTGAGCACTGAGCACCCTGAGTACTGAGCACCCAGCACCCTGAGCACTGAGCACCCAGCACCACGAGCACTGAGCACCCAGCACCCTGAGCACTGAGCACCCAGCACCCTGAGTACTAAGCACCCAACACCCCAAGCACTGAGCACCCTGAGTACTGAGCACCCAGCACCCCAAGCACTGAGCACCCCGAGCACTGAGCAGCCAGTACCCTGAGTACTGAGCACCGAGCACCCTGAGTACTGAGCAGCCAGCACCCTGAGAACTGAGCACCCAGCATACTGAGCACCGAGCACCCAGCACCCTGAGTACTGAGCACCCAGCACCCTGAGAACTGAGCACCCAGCATACTGAGTACTGAGCACCGAGCACCCTGAGCACTGAGCACCCAGCACCCTGAGCACTGAGCACCCAGCACCCTGAGTACTGAGCATCCAGCACCCCGAGCACTGAGCACCTAGCACCCTGAGTACTGAGCACTGAGCACCCAGCACCCCGAGCACTGAGCACCCAGCACCCTGTGTACTGAGCACTGAGTACCCAGCACCACGAGCACTGAGCACCCAGCACCCTGAGCACTGAGCACCCTGAGTACTGAGCACCCAGCACCCTGAGCACTGAGCACCCAGCACCCCGAGCACTGAGCACCCAGCACACAGAGCACTGAGCACTGAGCACCCTGAGTACTGAGCACTGAGCACCCTGAGCACTGAGCACCGAGCACCCTGAGTACTGAGCACTGAGCACCCAACACCCCAAGCACTGAGCACCCTGAGCACTGAGCACCCAGCACCCCAAGCACTGAGCACCCTGAGTACTGAGCAACCAGCACCCTGAGTAATGAGCACCCAGCACCCCGAGCTCTGAGCACCCAGCACCCTGAGTACTAAGCACCGAGCAACCTGAGTACTGAGCAGCCAGCACCCTGAGTACTGAGCACCCAGCGTACTGAGCACCGAGCACCCAGCACCCTGAGTACTGAGCACCCAGCACCCTGAGCACTGAGCACCCAGCACCCTGAGTACTGAGCACCGAGCACCCCGAGCACTGAGCACCCAGCACCCCGAGCACTGAGCACTCAGCACCCCGAGCACTGAGCACCCAGCACCCCGAGCACTGAGCACCCAGCACCCCGAGCACTGAGCACCCAGCACCCCGAGCACTGCGCACACAGCACCCCGAGCACCGAGCACCCTGAGTACTAAGCACCGAGCACCCTGAGCACTGAGCACGGAGCACACTTAGCACTGAGCACCCAGCACCCTGAGTACTGAGCACCCAGCACCCCGAGCACTGAGCACACAGCACCCTGAGCACTGAGCACCCAGCTCCCCGAGCAGTGAGCACCCAGCACCCTGAGCCCTGAGCAACCTGAGTCCTGAGCACTGAGCACCCTGAGTACTGAGCACTGAGCACCCTGAGTACTGAGCACCCAGCACCCTGAGCAATGAGCACCCAGATTACTGAGCACCCAGCACCCTGAGCCCTGAGCACTGAGCACAGAGCACCTAGAGCACTGAGCACCCAGCACCCGGAGTACTGAGCACCCAGCACCCTGAGTACTAAGCACCAAGCACCCTGAGTACTGAGCACCCAATACCCTGAGCACTGAACACACAGCACCCTGAGTACTGAGCACCCCGAGCACTGAGCACCCAGCATACTGAGCACCCAGCACCCTGAGTACTGAGCACCCAGCACCCAGAGCACTGAGCACTGAGCACCCTGAGTACTGAGCACTGAGGACCCTGAGCACTGAGCACCATGCACCCTGAGTACTGAGCACCCAGCACCCTGAGCACTGAGGACCGAGCAATCTGAGTACTAAGCACCCAGCACCCTGAGTACTGAGAAAACAGCACCCTGAGCACTGAGCACCCAGAACGCTGAGTACTGAGCACTGAGCACCCTGAGTACTGAGCACCGAGCACCCTGAGCACTGAGCACCCAGCACGCTGAGAACTGAGCACTGAGCACCCTGAGCGCTGAGCACCCAGCACCCTGAGTACTGAGCACCGAGCACCCTGAGTACTGAGCACCCAACACTCTGAGCACTGAGCACCCAGCACCCTGAGTACTGAGACACCCAGCACCCCGAGCACTGAGCACCCAGCACCCCGAGTACTGAGCACCCAGCAACCTGAGAACCTAGCAGCCAGCACCCCGAGCGCTGAGCACCCAGCACCCTGAGCACTGAGCACTCAGCACCCTGAGTACTGAGCACTGAGCACCCCGAGTACTGAGCACCCAGCACCCCGAGCACTGAGCACCCAGCACCCTGAGTACTGAGCACCCAGCACCCTGAGTACTGAGCACCCAGCACCCTGAGCACTGAGCACCCAGCACCCTGAGTACTAAGCACCCAACACCCCAAGCACTGAGCACCCTGAGTACTGAGCACCCAGCACCCCAAGCACTGAGCACCCCGAGCACTGAGCAGCCAGCACCCTGAGTACTGAGCACCGAGCACCCTGAGTACTGAGCTGCCAGCACCCTGAGTACTGAGCACCCAGCATACTGAGCACTGAGCACCCAGCACCCTGAGTACTGAGCACCCAGCACCCTGAGCACTGAGCACCCAGCACCCTGAGTACTGAGCACCGAGCACCCTGAGTACTGAGCACCCAGCACCCCGAGCACTGAGCACCCAGCACCCTGACCACTGAGCACCCAGCATACTGCGTACTGAGCACCCAGCACCCTGAGTACTGAGCACCCAGCACCCTGAGCACTGAGCACCCAGCACCCTGAGTACTGAGCATGCAGCACCCCGAGCACTGAGCACCCAGCACCCTGAGTACTGAGCACTGAGCACCCAGCACCCCGAGCACTGAGCACCCAGCACCCTGTGTACTGAGCACTGAGTACCCAGCACCCCGAGCACTGAGCACCCAGCACCCTGAGCACTGAGCACCCTGAGTACTGAGCACCCAGCACCCTGAGCACTGAGCACCCAGGACCCCGAGCACTGAGCACCCAGCACCCAGAGCACTGAGCACTGAGCACCCTGAGTACTGAGCACTGAGCACCCTGAGCACTGAGCACCGAGCACCCTGAGTACTGAGCACTGAGCACCCAACACCCCATGCACTGAGCACCCTGAGCACTGAGCACCCAGCACCCCAAGCACTGAGCACCCTGAGTACTGAGCACCCAGCACCCTGAGTAATGAGCACCCAGCACCCTGAGTACTGAGCACCCAGCTCCCTGAGTACTGAGCACCCTGCACCCCGAGCACTGAGCACCCAGCACCCTGAGTACTGAGCACTGAGCACACAGCACCCCGAGCACTGAGCACCCAGCACCCTGTGTACTGAGCACTGAGTACCCAGTACCCCGAGCACTGCGACCCAGCACCCTGAGCACGGAGCACCCAGCACCTTGAGTACTGAGCACCCAGCACCCCGAGCATGGGGCACCCAGCACCCTGAGCACTGAGCACCCAGCACCCCGAGCAATGAGCACCCAGCACCCTGAGTACTGAGCACCGAGCACCCCGTGTACTGAGCACCCAGCAACCTGAGCACTGAGCACCCAGCACCCCCAGCAATGAGCACCCAGCACCCTGAGTACTGAGCACCCAGCACCCCGAGTACTGAGCACCCAGCAACCTGAGAACCGAGCAGCCAGCACCCCCAGCAATGAGCACCCAGCACCCTGAGTACTGAGCACCCAGCACCCCCAGCAATGAGCACCCAGCACCCTGAGTACTGAGCACCCAGCACCCCGAGTACTGAGCACCCAGCAACCTGAGAACCGAGCAGCCAGCACCCCGAGCGCTGAGCACCCAGCACCCTGAGCACTGAGCACCCAGCACCCTGAGTACTGAGCACTGAGCACCCCGAGTACTGAGCACCCAGCACCCCGAGCACTGAGCACCCAGCACCCTGAGTACTGAGCACCCAGCACCCTGAGCACTGAGCACCCAGCACCCTGAGTACTAAGCACCCAACACCCCAAGCACTGAGCACCCTGAGTACTGAGCACCCAGCACCCCAAGCACTGAGCACCCCGAGCACTGAGCAGCCAGCACCCTGAGTACTGAGCACCGAGCACCCTGAGTACTGAGCTGCCAGCACCCTGAGTACTGAGCACCCAGCATACTGAGCACCGAGCACCCAGCACCCTGAGTACTGAGCACACAGCACCCTGAGCACTGAGCACCCAGCACCCTGAGTACTGAGCACCGAGCACCCTGAGTACTGAGCACCCAGCACCCCGAGCACTGAGCACCCAGCACCCTGACCACTGAGCACCCAGCATACTGCGTACTGAGCACCCAGCACCCTGAGTACTGAGCACCCAGCACCCTGAGCACTGAGCACCCAGCACCCTGAGTACTGAGCATCCAGCACCCCGAGCACTGAGCACCCAGCACCCTGAATACTGAGCACTGAGCACCCAGCACCCCGAGCACTGAGCACCCAGCACCCTGTGTACTGAGCACTGAGTACCCAGCACCCCGAGCACTGAGCACCCAGCACCCTGAGCACTGAGCACCCTGAGTACTGAGCACCCAGCACCCTGAGCACTGAGCACCCAGCACCCCGAGCACTGAGCACCCAGCACCCAGAGCACTGAGCACTGAGCACCCTGAGTACTGAGCACTGAGCACCCTGAGCACTGAGCACCGAGCACCCTGAGTACTGAGCACTGAGCACCCAACACCCCAAGCACTGAGCACCCTGAGCACTGAGCACCCAGCACCCCAAGCACTGAGCACCCTGAGTACTGAGCACCCAGCACCCTGAGTACTGAGCACCCAGCACCCTGAGTACTGAGCACCCAGCACCCTGAGCACTGAGCACCCAGCACCCTGAGTACTAAGCACCCAACACCCCAAGCACTGAGCACCCTGAGTACTGAGCACCCAGCACCCCAAGCACTGAGCACCCCGAGCACTGAGCAGCCAGCACCCTGAGTACTGAGCACCGAGCACCCTGAGTACTGAGCTGCCAGCACCCTGAGAACTGAGCACCCAGCATACTGAGCACCGAGCACCCAGCACCCTGAGTACTGAGCACACAGCACCCTGAGCACTGAGCACCCAGCACCCTGAGTACTGAGCACCGAGCACCCTGAGTACTGAGCACCCAGCACCCCGAGCACTGAGCACCCAGCACCCTGAGCACTGAGCACCCTGCATACTGCGTACTGGGCACCCAGCACCCTGAGTACTGAGCACCCAGCACCCTGAGCACTGAGTACCCAGCACCCCGAGCACTGAGCACCCAGCACCCTGAGCACTGAGCACCCTGAGTACTGAGCACCCAGCACCCTGAGCACTGAGCACCCAGCACCCCGAGCACTGAGCACCCAGCACCCAGAGCACTGAGCACTGAGCACCCTGAGTACTGAGCACTGAGCACCCTGAGCACTGAGCACCGAGCACCCTGAGTACTGAGCACTGAGCACCCAACACCCCAAGCACTGAGCACCCTGAGCACTGAGCACCCAGCACCCCAAGCACTGAGCACCCTGAGTACTGAGCACCCAGCACCCTGAGTAATGAGCACCCAGCACCCTGAGTACTGAGCACCCAGCTCCCTGAGTACTGAGCACCCTGCACCCCGAGCACTGAGCACCCAGCACCCTGAGTACTGAGCACTGAGCACACAGCACCCCGAGCACTGAGCACCCAGCACCCTGTGTACTGAGCACTGAGTACCCAGTACCCCGAGCACTGCGACCCAGCACCCTGAGCACGGAGCACCCAGCACCTTGAGTACTGAGCACCCAGCACCCCGAGCATGGGGCACCCAGCACCCTGAGCACTGAGCACCCAGCACCCCGAGCAATGAGCACCCAGCACCCTGAGTACTGAGCACCGAGCACCCCGTGTACTGAGCACCCAGCAACCTGAGCACTGAGCACCCAGCACCCCCAGCAATGAGCACCCAGCACCCTGAGTACTGAGCACCCAGCACCCCGAGTACTGAGCACCCAGCAACCTGAGAACCGAGCAGCCAGCACCCCCAGCAATGAGCACCCAGCACCCTGAGTACTGAGCACCCAGCACCCCCAGCAATGAGCACCCAGCACCCTGAGTACTGAGCACCCAGCACCCCGAGTACTGAGCACCCAGCAACCTGAGAACCGAGCAGCCAGCACCCCGAGCGCTGAGCACCCAGCACCCTGAGCACTGAGCACCCAGCACCCTGAGTACTGAGCACTGAGCACCCCGAGTACTGAGCACCCAGCACCCCGAGCACTGAGCACCCAGCACCCTGAGTACTGAGCACCCAGCACCCTGAGCACTGAGCACCCAGCACCCTGAGTACTGAGCACCCAGCACCCCAAGCACTGAGCACCTCGAGCACTGAGCAGCCAGCACCCTGAGTACTGAGCACCGAGCACCCTGAGTACTGAGCTGCCAGCACCCTGAGTACTGAGCACCCAGCATACTGAGCTCCGAGCACCCAGCACCCTGAGTACTGAGCACACAGCACCCTGAGCACTGAGCACCCAGCACCCTGAGTACTGAGCACCGAGCACCCTGAGTACTGAGCACCCAACACCCCGAGCACTGAGCACCCAGCACCCTGACCACTGAGCACCCAGCATACTGCGTACTGAGCACCCAGCACCCTGAGTACTGAGCACCCAGCACCCTGAGCACTGAGCACCCAGCACCCTGAGTACTGAGCATCCAGCACCCCGAGCACTGAGCACCCAGCACCCTGAGTACTGAGCACTGAGCACCCAGCACCCCGAGCACTGAGCACCCAGCACCCTGTGTACTGAGCACTGAGTACCCAGCACCCCGAGCACTGAGCACCCAGCACCCTGAGCACTGAGCACCCTGAGTACTGAGCACCCAGCACCCTGAGCACTGAGCACCCAGCACCCCGAGCACTGAGCACCCAGCACCCAGAGCACTGAGCACTGAGCACCGTGAGTACTGAGCACTGAGCACCCTGAGCACTGAGCACCGAGCACCCTGAGTACTGAGCACTGAGCACCCAACACCCCAAGCACTGAGCACCCTGAGCACTGAGCACCCAGCACCCCAAGCACTGAGCACCCTGAGTACTGAGCACCCAGCACCCTGAGTAATGAGCACCCAGCACCCTGAGTACTGAGCACCCAGCTCCCTGAGTACTGAGCACCCTGCACCCCGAGCACTGAGCACCCAGCACCCTGAGTACTGAGCACTGAGCACACAGCACCCCGAGCACTGAGCACCCAGCACCCTGTGTACTGAGCACTGAGTACCCAGTACCCCGAGCACTGCGACCCAGCACCCTGAGCACGGAGCACCCAGCACCCCGAGTACTGAGCACCCAGCACCCCGAGCATGGGGCACCCAGCACCCTGAGCACTGAGCACCCAGCACCCCGAGCAATGAGCACCCAGCACCCTGAGTACTGAGCACCGAGCACCCCGTGTACTGAGCACCCAGCAACCTGAGCACTGAGCACCCAGCACCCCCAGCAATGAGCACCCAGCACCCTGAGTACTGAGCACCCAGCACCCCGAGTACTGCGCACCCAGCAACCTGAGAACCGAGCAGCCAGCACCCCCAGCAATGAGCACCCAGCACCCTGAGTACTGAGCACCCAGCACCCAGAGCAATGAGCACCCAGCACCCTGAGTACTGAGCACCCAGCACCCCGAGTACTGAGCACCCAGCAACCTGAGAACCGAGCAGCCAGCACCCCGAGCGCTGAGCACCCAGCACCCTGAGCACTGAGCACCCAGCACCCTGAGTACTGAGCACTGAGCACCCCGAGTACTGAGCACCCAGCACCCCGAGCACTGAGCACCCAGAACCCTGAGTACTGAGCACCCAGCACCCTGAGCACTGAGCACCCAGCACCCTGAGTACTAAGCACCCAACACCCCAAGCACTGAGCACCCTGAGTACTGAGCACCCAGCACCCCAAGCACTGAGCACCCCGAGCACTGAGCAGCCAGTACCCTGAGTACTGAGCACCGAGCACCCTGAGTACTGAGCAGCCAGCACCCTGAGAACTGAGCACCCTGAGTACTGAGCACCCAGCACCCTGAGCACTGAGCACCCAGCACCACGAGCACTGAGCACCCAGCACCCAGAGCACTGAGCACTGAGCACCCTGAGTACTGAGCACTGAGCACCCTGAGCACTGAGCACCGAGCACCCTGAGTACTGAGCACTGAGCACCCAACACCCCAAGCACTGAGCACCCTGAGCACTGAGCACCCAGCACCCCAAGCACTGAGCACCCTGAGTACTGAGCACCCAGCACCCTGAGTACTGAGCACCGAGCACCCTGAGTACTGAGCACCCAGCACCCCGAGCACTGAGCACCCAGCACCCTGAGCACTGAGCACCCAGCATACTGCGTACTGGGCACCCAGCACCCTGAGTACTGAGCACCCAGCACCCTGAGCACTGAGCACCCAGCACCCTGAGTACTGAGCATCCAGCACCCCGAGCACTGAGCACCCAGCACCCTGAGTACTGAGCACTGAGCACCCAGCACCCCGAGCACTGAGCACCCAGCACCCTGTGTACTGAGCACTGAGTACCCAGCACCCCGAGCACTGAGCACCCAGCACCCTGAGCACTGAGCACCCTGAGTACTGAGCACCCAGCACCCTGAGCACTGAGCACCCAGCACCCCGAGCACTGAGCACCCAGCACCCAGAGCACTGAGCACTGAGCACCCTGAGTACTGAGCACTGAGGACCCTGAGCACTGAGCACCATGCACCCTGAGTACTGAGCACCCAGCACCCTGAGCACTGAGGACCGAGCACCCTGAGTACTAAGCACCCAGCACCCTGAGTACTGAGAAAACAGCACCCTGAGCACTGAGCACCCAGAACGCTGAGTACTGAGCACTGAGCACCCTGAGTACTGAGCACCGAGCACCCTGAGCACTGAGCACCCAGCACGCTGAGAACTGAGCACTGAGCACCCTGAGCGCTGAGCACCCAGCACCCTGAGTACTGAGCACCGAGCACCCTGAGTACTGAGCACCCAGCACTCTGAGCACTGAGCACCCAGCACCCTGAGCACTGAGACACCCAGCACCCCGAGCACTGAGCACCCAGCACCCCGAGTACTGAGCACCCAGCAACCTGACAACCGAGCAGCCAGCACCCCGAGCGCTGAGCACCCAGTACCCTGAGCACTGAGCACCCAGCACCCTGAGTACTGAGCACTGAGCACCCCGAGTACTGAGCACACAGCACCCTGACCACTGAGCACCCAGCACCCTGAGCACTGAGCACCCAGCACCCTGAGTACTAAGCACCCAACACCCCAAGCACTGAGCACCCTGAGTACTGAGCACCCAGCACCCCAAGCACTGAGCACCCCGAGCACTGAGCAGCCAGCACCCTGAGTACTGAGCACCGAGCTCCCTGAGTACTGAGCTGCCAGCACCCTGAGTACTGAGCACCCAGCATACTGAGCACCGAGCACCCAGCACCCTGAGTACTGAGCACACAGCACCCTGAGCACTGAGCACCCAGCACCCTGAGTACTGAGCACCGAGCACCCTGAGTACTGAGCACCCATCACCCCGAGCACTGAGCACCCAGCACCCTGACCACTGAGCACCCAGCATACTGCGTACTGAGCACCCAGCACCCTGAGTACTGAGCACCCAGCACCCTGAGCACTGAGCACCCAGCACCCTGAGTACTGAGCATCCAGCACCCCGAGCACTGAGCACCCAGCACCCTGAGTACTGAGCACTGAGCACCCAGCACCCCGAGCACTGAGCACCCAGCACCCTGTGTACTGAGCACTGAGTACCCAGCACCCCGAGCACTGAGCACCCAGCACCCTGAGCACTGAGCACCCTGAGTACTGAGCACCCAGCACCCTGAGCACTGAGCACCCAGCACCCCGAGCACTGAGCACCCAGCACCCAGAGCACTGAGCACTGAGCACCCTGAGTACTGAGCACTGAGCACCCTGAGCACTGAGCACCGAGCACCCTGAGTACTGAGCACTGAGCACCCAACACCCCAAGCACTGAGCACCCTGAGCACTGAGCACCCAGCACCCCAAGCACTGAGCACCCTGAGTACTGAGCACGCAGCACCCTGAGTAATGAGCACCCAGCACCCTGAGTACTGAGCACCCAGCTCCCTGAGTACTGAGCACCCTGCACCCCGAGCACTGAGCACCCAGCACCCTGAGTACTGAGCACTGAGCACACAGCACCCTGAGCACTGAGCACCCAGCACCCTGTGTACTGAGCACTGAGTACCCAGTACCCCGAGCACTGCGACCCAGCACCCTGAGCACGGAGCACCCAGCACCTTGAGTACTGAGCACCCAGCACCCCGAGCATGGGGCACCCAGCACCCTGAGCACTGAGCACCCAGCACCCCGAGCAATGAGAACCCAGCACCCTGAGTACTGAGCACCGAGCACCCAGTGTACTGAGCAGCCAGCAACCTGAGCACTGAGCACCCAGCACCCCCAGCAATGAGCACCCAGCACCCTGAGTACTGAGCACCCAGCACCCCGAGTACTGAGCACCCAGCAACCTGAGAACCGAGCAGCCAGCACCCCCAGCAATGAGCACCCAGCACCCTGAGTACTGAGCACCCAGCACCCCCAGCAATGAGCACCCAGCACCCTGAGTACTGAGCACCCAGCAACCCGAGTACTGAGCACCCAGCAACCTGAGAACCGAGCAGCCAGCACCCCGAGCGCTGAGCACCCAGCACCCTGAGCACTGAGCACCCAGCACCCTGAGTACTGAGCACTGTGCACCCCGAGTACTGAGCACCCAGCACCCCGAGCACTGAGCACCCAGCACCCTGAGTACTGAGCACCCAGCACCCTGAGCACTGAGCACCCAGCACCCTGAGTACTAAGCACCCAACACCCCAAGCACTGAGCACCCTGAGTACTGAGCACCCAGCACCCCAAGCACTGAGCACCCCGAGCACTGAGCAGCCAGCACCCTGAGTACTGAGCACCGAGCACCCTGAGTACTGAGCTGCCAGCTCCCTGAGTACTGAGCACCCAGCATACTGAGCACCGAGCACCCAGCACCCTGAGTACTGAGCACACAGCACCCTGAGCACTGAGCACCCAGCACCCTGAGTACTGAGCACCGAGCACCCTGAGTACTGAGCACCCAGCACCCCGAGCACTGAGCACCCAGCACCCTGACCACTGAGCACCCAGCATACTGCGTACTGAGCACCCAGCACCCTGAGTACTGAGCACCCAGCACCCTGAGCACTGAGCACCCAGCACCCTGAGTACTGAGCATCCAGCACCCCGAGCACTGAGCACAAAGCACCCTGAGTACTGAGCACTGAGCACCCAGCACCCCGAGCACTGAGCACCCAGCACCCTGTGTACTGAGCACTGAGTACCCAGCACCCCGAGCACTGAGCACCCAGCACCCTGAGCACTGAGCACCCTGAGTACTGAGCACCCAGCACCCTGAGCACTGAGCACACAGCACCCCGAGCACTGAGCACCCAGCACCCAGAGCACTGAGCACTGAGCACCCTGAGTACTGAGCACTGAGCACCCTGAGCACTGAGCACCGAACACCCTGAGTACTGAGCACTGAGCACCCAACACCCCAAGCACTGAGCACCCTGAGCACTGAGCACCCAGCACCCCAAGCACTGAGCACCCTGAGTACTGAGCACCCAGCACCCTGAGTAATGAGCACCCAGCACCCTGAGTACTGAGCACCCAGCTCCCTGAGTACTGAGCACCCTGCACCCCGAGCACTGAGCACCCAGCACCCTGAGTACTGAGCACTGAGCACACAGCACCCCGAGCACTGAGCACCCAGCACCCTGACCACTGAGCACCCAGCATACTGCGTACTGAGCACCCAGCACCCTGAGTACTGAGCACCCAGCACCCTGAGCACTGAGCACCCAGCACCCTGAGTACTGAGCATCCAGCACCCCGAGCACTGAGCACCCAGCACCCTGAGTACTGAGCACTGAGCACCCAGCACCCCGAGCACTGAGCACCCAGCACCCTGTGTACTGAGCACTGAGTACCCAGCACCCCGAGCACTGAGCACCCAGCACCCTGAGCACTGAGCACCCTGAGTACTGAGCACCCAGCACCCTGAGCACTGAGCACCCAGCACCCCGAGCACTGAGCACCCAGCACCCAGAGCACTGAGCACTGAGCACCCTGAGTACTGAGCACTGAGCACCCTGAGCACTGAGCACCGAGCACCCTGAGTACTGAGCACTGAGCACCCAACACCCCAAGCACTGAGCACCCTGAGCACTGAGCACCCAGCACCCCAAGCACTGAGCACCCTGAGTACTGAGCACGCAGCACCCTGAGTAATGAGCACCCAGCACCCTGAGTACTGAGCACCCAGCTCCCTGAGTACTGAGCACCCTGCACCCCGAGCACTGAGCACCCAGCACCCTGAGTACTGAGCACTGAGCACACAGCACCCTGAGCACTGAGCACCCAGCACCCTGTGTACTGAGCACTGAGTACCCAGTACCCCGAGCACTGCGACCCAGCACCCTGAGCACGGAGCACCCAGCACCTTGAGTACTGAGCACCCAGCACCCCGAGCATGGGGCACCCAGCACCCTGAGCACTGAGCACCCAGCACCCCGAGCAATGAGAACCCAGCACCCTGAGTACTGAGCACCGAGCACCCAGTGTACTGAGCAGCCAGCAACCTGAGCACTGAGCACCCAGCACCCCCAGCAATGAGCACCCAGCACCCTGAGTACTGAGCACCCAGCACCCCGAGTACTGAGCACCCAGCAACCTGAGAACCGAGCAGCCAGCACCCCCAGCAATGAGCACCCAGCACCCTGAGTACTGAGCACCCAGCACCCCCAGCAATGAGCACCCAGCACCCTGAGTACTGAGCACCCAGCAACCCGAGTACTGAGCACCCAGCAACCTGAGAACCGAGCAGCCCGCACCCCGAGCGCTGAGCACCCAGCACCCTGAGCACTGAGCACCCAGCACCCTGAGTACTGAGCACTGTGCACCCCGAGTACTGAGCACCCAGCACCCCGAGCACTGAGCACCCAGCACCCTGAGTACTGAGCACCCAGCACCCTGAGCACTGAGCACCCAGCACCCTGAGTACTAAGCACCCAACACCCCAAGCACTGAGCACCCTGAGTACTGAGCACCCAGCACCCCAAGCACTGAGCACCCCGAGCACTGAGCAGCCAGCACCCTGAGTACTGAGCACCGAGCACCCTGAGTACTGAGCTGCCAGCTCCCTGAGTACTGAGCACCCAGCATACTGAGCACCGAGCACCCAGCACCCTGAGTACTGAGCACACAGCACCCTGAGCACTGAGCACCCAGCACCCTGAGTACTGAGCACCGAGCACCCTGAGTACTGAGCACCCAGCACCCCGAGCACTGAGCACCCAGCACCCTGACCACTGAGCACCCAGCATACTGCGTACTGAGCACCCAGCACCCTGAGTACTGAGCACCCAGCACCCTGAGCACTGAGCACCCAGCACCCTGAGTACTGAGCATCCAGCACCCCGAGCACTGAGCACAAAGCACCCTGAGTACTGAGCACTGAGCACCCAGCACCCCGAGCACTGAGCACCCAGCACCCTGTGTACTGAGCACTGAGTACCCAGCACCCCGAGCACTGAGCACCCAGCACCCTGAGCACTGAGCACCCTGAGTACTGAGCACCCAGCACCCTGAGCACTGAGCACACAGCACCCCGAGCACTGAGCACCCAGCACCCAGAGCACTGAGCACTGAGCACCCTGAGTACTGAGCACTGAGCACCCTGAGCACTGAGCACCGAGCACCCTGAGTACTGAGCACTGAGCACCCAACACCCCAAGCACTGAGCACCCTGAGCACTGAGCACCCAGCACCCCAAGCACTGAGCACCCTGAGTACTGAGCACCCAGCACCCTGAGTAATGAGCACCCAGCACCCTGAGTACTGAGCACCCAGCTCCCTGAGTACTGAGCACCCTGCACCCCGAGCACTGAGCACCCAGCACCCTGAGTACTGAGCACTGAGCACACAGCACCCCGAGCACTGAGCACCCAGCACCCTGTGTACTGAGCACTGAGTACCCAGTACCCCGAGCACTGCGACCCAGCACCCTGAGCACGGAGCACCCAGCACCCCGAGTACTGAGCACCCAGCACCCCGAGCATGGGGCACCCAGCACCCTGAGCACTGAGCACCCAGCACCCCGAGCAATGAGCACCCAGCACCCTGAGTACTGAGCACCGAGCACCCCGTGTACTGAGCACCCAGCAACCTGAGCACTGAGCACCCAGCACCCCCAGCAATGAGCACCCAGCACCCTGAGTACTGAGCACCCAGCACACCGAGTACTGAGCACCCAGCAACCTGAGAACCGAGCAGCCAGCACCCCCAGCAATGAGCACCCAGCACCCTGAGTACTGAGCACCCAGCACCCCCAGCAATGAGCACCCAGCACCCTGAGTACTGAGCACCCAGCACCCCGAGTACTGAGCACCCAGCAACCTGAGAACCGAGCAGCCAGCACCCCGAGCGCTGAGCACCCAGCACCCTGAGCACTGAGCACCCAGCACCCTGAGTACTGAGCACTGAGCACCCCGAGTACTGAGCACCCAGCACCCCGAGCACTGAGCACCCAGCACCCTGAGTACTGAGCACCCAGCACCCTGAGCACTGAGCACCCAGCACCCTGAGTACTAAGCACCCAACACCCCAAGCACTGAGCACCCTGAGTACTGAGCACCCAGCACCCCAAGCACTGAGCACCCCGAGCACTGAGCAGCCAGTACCCTGAGTACTGAACACCGAGCACCCTGAGTACTGAGCAGCCAGCACCCTGAGAACTGAGCACCCAGCATACTGAGCACCGAGCACCCAGCACCCTGAGTACTGAGCACACAGCACCCTGAGCACTGAGCACGGAGCACCCTGAGTACTGAGCACCGAGCACCCTGAGTACTGAGCACCCAGCACCCCGAGCACTGAGCACCCAGCACCCTGAGCACTGAGCACCCAGCATACTGAGTACTGAGCACTGAGCACCCAGCACCCCGAGCACTGAGCACCCAGCACCCTGAGTACTGAGCACTGAGCACCCAGCACCCCGAGCACTGAGCACCCAGCACCCTGTGTACTGAGCACTGAGTACCCAGCACCCCGAGCACTGAGCACCCAGCACCCTGAGCACTGAGCACCCTGAGTACTGAGCACCCAGCACCCTGAGCACTGAGCACCCAGCACCCCGAGCACTGAGCACCCAGCACCCAGAGCACTGAGCACTGAGCACCCTGAGTACTGAGCACTGAGCACCCTGAGCACTGAGCACCGAGCACCCTGAGTACTGAGCACTGAGCACCCAACACCCCAAGCACTGAGCACCCTGAGCACTGAGCACCCAGCACCCCAAGCACTGAGCACCCTGAGTACTGAGCACCCAGCACCCTGAGTAATGAGCACCCAGCACCCTGAGTACTGAGCACCCAGCTCGTTGAGTACAGAGCACCCTGCACCCCGAGCACTGAGCACCCAGCACCCTGAGTACTGAGCACTGAGCACACAGCACCCCGAGCACTGAGCACCCAGCACCCTGTGTACTGAGCACTGAGTACCCAGTACCCCGAGCACTGCGACCCAGCACCCTGAGCACGGAGCACCCAGCACCCCGAGTACTGAGCACCCAGCACCCCGAGCATGGGGCACCCAGCACCCTGAGCACTGAGCACCCAGCACCCCGAGCAATGAGCACCCAGCACCCTGAGTACTGAGCACCGAGCACCCCGTGTACTGAGCACCCAGCAACCTGAGCACTGAGCACCCAGCACCCCCAGCAATGAGCACCCAGCACCCTGAGTACTGAGCACCCAGCACCCCGAGTACTGAGCACCCAGCAACCTGAGAACCGAGCAGCCAGCACCCCCAGCAATGAGCACCCAGCACCCTGAGTACTGAGCACCCAGCACCCCCAGCAATGAGCACCCAGCACCCTGAGTACTGAGCACCCAGCACCCCGAGTACTGAGCACCCAGCAACCTGAGAACCGAGCAGCCAGCACCCCGAGCGCTGAGCACCCAGCACCCTGAGCACTGAGCACCCAGCACCCTGAGTACTGAGCACTGAGCACCCCGAGTACTGAGCACCCAGCACCCCGAGCACTGAGCACCCAGCACCCTGAGTACTGAGCACCCAGCACCCTGAGCACTGAGCACCCAGCACCCTGAGTACTAAGCACCCAACACCCCAAGCACTGAGCACCCTGAGTACTGTGCACCCAGCACCCCAAGCACTGAGCACCCCGAGCACTGAGCAGCCAGTACCCTGAGTACTGAGCACCGAGCACCCTGAGTACTGAGCAGCCAGCTCCCTGAGAACTGAGCACCCAGCATACTGAGCACCGAGCACCCAGCACCCTGAGTACTGAGCACACAGCACCCTGAGCACTGAGCACCCAGCACCCTGAGTACTGAGCACCGAGCACCCTGAGTACTGAGCACCCAGCACCCCGAGCACTGAGCACCCAGCACCCTGAGCACTGAGCACCCAGCATACTGAGTACTGAGCACCCAGCACCCTGAGCACTGAGCACCCAGCACCCTCAGCACTGAGCACCCAGCACCCTGAGTACTGAGCATCCAGCACCCCGAGCACTGAGCACCCAGCACCCTGAGTACAGAGCACTGAGCACCCAGCACCCCGAGCACTGAGCACGCAGCACCCTGTGTACTGAGCACTGAGTACCCAGCACCCCGAGCACTGAGCACCCAGCACCCTGAGCACTGAGCACCCTGAGTACTGAGCACCCAGCACCCTGAGCACTGAGCACCCAGCACCACGAGCACTGAGCACCCAGCACCCAGAGCACTGAGCACTGAGCACCCTGAGTACTGAGCACTGAGCACCCTGAGCACTGAGCACCGAGCACCCTGAGTACTGAGCACTGAGCACCCAACACCCCAAGCACTGAGCACCCTGAGCACTGAGCACCCAGCACCCCAAGCACTGAGCACCCTGAGTACTGAGCACCCAGCACCCTGAGTACTGAGCACCCAGCACCCTGAGTACTGAGCACCCAGCACCCTGAGCACTGAGCACCCAGCACCCTGAGTACTAAGCACCCAACACCCCAAGCACTGAGCACCCTGAGTACTGAGCACCCAGCACCCCAAGCACTGAGCACCCCGAGCACTGAGCAGCCAGCACCCTGAGTACTGAGCACCGAGCACCCTGAGTACTGAGCTGCCAGCACCCTGAGAACTGAGCACCCAGCATACTGAGCACCGAGCACCCAGCACCCTGAGTACTGAGCACACAGCACCCTGAGCACTGAGCACCCAGCACCCTGAGTACTGAGCACCGAGCACCCTGAGTACTGAGCACCCAGCACCCCGAGCACTGAGCACCCAGCACCCTGAGCACTGAGCACCCAGCATACTGCGTACTGGGCACCCAGCACCCTGAGTACTGAGCACCCAGCACCCTAAGCACTGAGCACCCAGCACCCTGAGTACTGAGCATCCAGCACCCCGAGCACTGAGCACCCAGCACCCTGAGTACTGAGCACTGAGCACCCAGCACCCCGAGCACTGAGCACCCAGCACCCTGTGTACTGAGCACTGAGTACCCAGCACCCCGAGCACTGAGCACCCAGCACCCTGAGCACTGAGCACCCTGAGTACTGAGCACCCAGCACCCTGAGCACTGAGCTCCCAGCACCCCGAGCACTGAGCACCCAGCACCCAGAGCACTGAGCACTGAGCACCCTGAGTACTGAGCACTGAGGACCCTGAGCACTGAGCACCATGCACCCTGAGTACTGAGCACCCAGCACCCTGAGCACTGAGGACCGAGCACCCTGAGTACTAAGCACCCAGCACCCTGAGTACTGAGAAAACAGCACCCTGAGCACTGAGCACCCAGAACGCTGAGTACTGAGCACTGAGCACCCTGAGTACTGAGCACCGAGCACCCTGAGCACTGAGCACCCAGCACGCTGAGAACTGAGCACTGAGCACCCTGAGCGCTGAGCACCCAGCACCCTGAGTACTGAGCACCAAGCACCCTGAGTACTGAGCACCCAGCACTCTGAGCACTGAGCACCCAGCACCCTGAGCACTGAGACACCCAGCACCCCGAGCACTGAGCACCCAGCACCTCGAGTACTGAGCACCCAGCAACCTGAGAACCGAGCAGCCAGCACCCCGAGCGCTGAGCACCCAGCACCCTGAGCACTGAGCACCCAGCACCCTGAGTACTGAGCACCCTGAGTACTGAGCACCCAGCACCCTGAGCACTGAGCACCCAGCACCCTGAGCACTGAGCACTGAGTACCCAGCACCCCGAGCACTGAGCACCCAGCACCCTGAGCACTGAGCACCCTGAGTACTGAGCACCCAGCACCCTGAGCACTGAGCACCCAGCACCCTGAGCACTGAGCACTGAGTACCCAGCACCCCGAGCACTGAGCACCCAGCACCCTGAGCACTGAGCACCCTGAGTACTGAGCACCCAGCACCCTGAGCACTGAGCACCCAGCACCCCGAGCACTGAGCACCCAGCACCCAGAGCACTGAGCACTGAGCACCCTGAGTACTGAGCACTGAGCACCCTGAGCACTGAGCACCGAGCACCCTGAGTACTGAGCACTGAGCACCCAACACCCCAAGCACTGAGCGCCCTGAGCACTGAGCACCCAGCACCCCAAGCACTGAGCACCCTGAGTACTGAGCACCCAGCACCCTGAGTAATGAGCACCCAGCACCCTGAGTACCGAGCACCCAGCTCCCTGAGTACTGAGCACCCTGCACCCCGAGCACTGAGCACCCAGCACCCTGAGTACTGAGCACTGAGCACACAGCACCCCGAGCACTGAGCACCCAGCACCCTGTGTACTGAGCACTGAGTACCCAGTACCCCGAGCACTGCGACCCAGCACCCTGAGCACGGAGCACCCAGCACCCCGAGTACTGAGCACCCAGCACCCCGAGCATGGGGCTCCCAGCACCCTGAGCACTGAGCACCCAGCACCCCGAGCAATGAGCTCCCAGCACCCTGAGTACTGAGCACCGAGCACCCCGTGTACTGAGCACCCAGCAACCTGAGCACTGAGCACCCAGCACCCCCAGCAATGAGCACCCAGCACCCTGAGTACTGAGCACCCAGCACCCCGAGTACTGAGCACCCAGCAACCTGAGAACTGAGCAGCCAGCACCCCCAGCACTGAGTACCCAGCACCCCGAGCACTGAGCACCCAGCACCCTGAGCACTGAGCACCCTGAGTACTGAGCACCCAGCACCCTGAGCACTGAGCACCCAGCACCCCGAGCACTGAGCACCCAGCACCCAGAGCACTGAGCACTGAGCACCCTGAGTACTGAGCACTGAGGACCCTGAGCACTGAGCACCATGCACCCTGAGTACTGAGCACCCAGCACCCTGAGCACTGAGGACCGAGCACCCTGAGTACTAAGCACCCAGCACCCTGAGTACTGAGAAAACAGCACCCTGAGCACTGAGCACCCAGAACGCTGAGTACTGAGCACTGAGCACCCTGAGTACTGAGCACCGAGCACCCTGAGCACTGAGCACCCAGCACGCTGAGAACTGAGCACTGAGCACCCTGAGCGCTGAGCACCCAGCACCCTGAGTACTGAGCACCGAGCACCCTGAGTACTGAGCACCCAGCACTCTGAGCACTGAGCACCCAGCACCCTGAGCACTGAGACACCCAGCACCCCGAGCACTGAGCACCCAGCACCTCGAGTACTGAGCACCCAGCAACCTGAAAACCGAGCAGCCAGCACCCCGAGCGCTGAGCACCCAGCACCCTGAGCACTGAGCACCCAGCACCCTGAGTACTGAGCACTGAGCACCCCGAGTACTGAGCACCCAGCTCCCCGAGCACTGAGCACCCAGCACCCTGAGTACTGAGCACCCAGCACCCTGAGTACTGAGCACCCAGCACCCTGAGCACTGAGCACCCAGCACCCTGAGTACTAAGCACCCAACACCCCAAGCACTGAGCACCCTGAGTACTGAGCACCCAGCACCCCAAGCACTGAGCACCCCGAGCACTGAGCAGCCAGCAAGCTGAGTACTGAGCACCGAGCACCCTGAGTACTGAGCTGCCAGCACCCTGAGTACTGAGCACCCAGCATACTGAGCACCGAGCACCCAGCACCCTGAGTACTGAGCACACAGCACCCTGAGCACTGAGCACCCAGCACCCTGAGTACTGAGCACCGAGCACCCTGAGTACTGAGCACCCATCACCCCGAGCACTGAGCACCCAGCACCCTGACCACTGAGCACCCAGCATACTGCGTACTGAGCACCCAGCACCCTGAGTACTGAGCACCCAGCACCCTGAGCACTGAGCACCCAGCACCCTGAGTACTGAGCATCCAGCACCCCGAGCACTGAGCACCCAGCACCCTGAGTACTGAGCACTGAGCACCCAGCACCCCGAGCACTGAGCACCCAGCACCCTGTGTACTGAGCACTGAGTACCCAGCACCCCGAGCACTGAGCACCCAGCACCCTGAGCACTGAGCACCCTCAGTACTGAGCACCCAGCACCCTGAGCACTGAGCACCCAGCACCCCGAGCACTGAGCACCCAGCACCCAGAGCACTGAGCACTGAGCACCCTGAGTACTGAGCACTGAGCACCCTGAGCACTGAGCACCGAGCACCCTGAGTACTGAGCACTGAGCACCCAACACCCCAAGCACTGAGCACCCTGAGCACTGAGCACCCAGCACCCCAAGCACTGAGCACCCTGAGTACTGAGCACCCAGCACCCTGAGTAATGAGCACCCAGCACCCTGAGTACTGAGCACCCAGCTCCCTGAGTACTGAGCACCCTCCACCCCGAGCACTGAGCACCCAGCACCCTGAGTACTGAGCACTGAGCACACAGCACCCCGAGCACTGAGCACCCAGCACCCTGTGTACTGAGCACTGAGTACCCAGTACCCCGAGCACTGCGACCCAGCACCCTGAGCACGGAGCACCCAGCACCTTGAGTACTGAGCACCCAGCACCCCGAGCATGGGGCACCCAGCAACCTGAGCACTGATCACCCAGCACCCCCAGCAATGAGCACCCAGCACCCTGAGTACTGAGCACCCAGCACCCCGAGTACTGAGCACCCAGCAACCTGAGAACCGAGCAGCCAGCACCCCCAGCAATGAGCACCCAGCACCCTGAGTACTGAGCACCCAGCACCCCCAGCAATGAGCACCCAGGACCCTGAGTACTGAGCACCCAGCACCCCGAGTAATGAGCACCCAGCAACCTGAGAACCGAGCAGCCAGCACCCCGAGCGCTGAGCACCCAGCACCCTGAGCACTGAGCACCCAGCACCCTGAGTACTGAGCACTGAGCACCCCCGAGTACTGAGCACCCAGCACCCCGAGCACTGAGCACCCAGCACCCTGAGTACTGAGCACCCAGCACCCTGAGCACTGAGCACCCAGCACCCTGAGTACTAAGCACCCAACACCCCAAGCACTGAGCACCCTGAGTACTGAGCACCCAGCACCCCAAGCACTGAGCACCCCGAGCACTGAGCAGCCAGCACCCTGAGTACTGAGCACCGAGCACCCTGAGTACTGAGCTGCCAACACCCTGAGTACTGAGCACCCAGCATACTGAGCACCGAGCACCCAGCACCCTGAGTACTGAGCACACAGCACCCTGAGCACTGAGCACCCAGCACCCTGAGTACTGAGCACGGAGCACCCTGAGTACTGAGCACCCAGCACCCCGAGCACTGAGCACCCAGCACCCTGACCACTGAGCACCCAGCATACTGCGTACTGAGCACCCAGCACCCTGAATACTGAGCACCCAGCACCCTGAGCACTGAGCACCCAGCACCCTGAGTACTGAGCATCCAGCACCCCGAGCACTGAGCACCCAGCACCCTGAGTACTGAGCACTGAGCACCCAGCACCCCGAGCACTTGGCACCCAGCACCCTGTGTACTGAGCACTGAGTACCCAGCACCCCGAGCACTGAGCACCCAGCACCCTGAGCACTGAGCACCCTGAGTACTGAGCACCCAGCACCCTGAGCACTGAGCACCCAGCACCCCGAGCACTGAGCACCCAGCACCCAGAGCACTGAGCACTGAGCACCCTGAGTACTGAGCACTGAGCACACTGAGCACTGAGCACCGAGCACCCTGAGTACTGAGCACTGAGCACCCAACACCCCAAGCACTGAGCACCCTGAGCACTGAGCACCCAGCACCCCAAGCACTGAGCACCCTGAGTACTGAGCACCCCGCACCCTGAGTAATGAGCACCCAGCACCCTGAGTACTGAGCACCCAGCTCCCTGAGTACTGAGCACCCTGCACCCCGAGCACTGAGCACCCAGCACCCTGAGTACTGAGCACTGAGCACACAGCACCCCGAGCACTGAGCACCCAGCACCCTGTGTACTGAGCACTGAGTACCCAGTACCCCGAGCACTGCGACCCAGCACACTGAGCACGGAGCACCCAGCACCCCGAGTACTGAGCACCCAGCACCCCGAGCATGGGGCACCCAGCACCCTGAGCACTGAGCACCCAGCACCCCGAGCAATGAGCACCCAGCACCCTGAGTACTGAGCACCGAGCACCCCGTGTACTGAGCACCCAGCAACCTGAGCACTGAGCACCCAGCACCCGGAGCAATGAGCACCCAGCACCCTGAGTACTGAGCACCCAGCACCCCGAGTACTGAGCACCCAGCAACCTGAGAACCGAGCAGCCAGCACCCCCAGCAATGAGCACCCAGCACCCTGAGTACTGAGCACCCAGCACCCTGAGCACTGAGCACCCAGCACCCTGAGTACTAAGCACCCAACACCCCAAGCACTGAGCACCCTGAGTACTGAGCACCCAGCACCCCAAGCACTGAGCACCCCGAGCACTGAGCAGCCAGTACCCTGAGTACTGAACACCGAGCACCCTGAGTACTGAGCAGCCAGCACCCTGAGAACTGAGCACCCAGCATACTGAGCACCGAGCACCCAGCACCCTGAGTACTGAGCACACAGCACCCTGAGCACTGAGCACCGAGCACCCTGAGTACTGAGCACCGAGCACCCTGAGTACTGAGCACCCAGCACCCCGAGCACTGAGCACCCAGCACCCTGAGCACTGAGCACCCAGCATACTGCGTACTGAGCACCCAGCACCCTGAGCACTGAGCACCCAGCACCCTCAGCACTGAGCACCCAGCACCCTGAGTACTGAGCATCCAGCACCCCGAGCACTGAGCACCCAGCACCCTGAGTACTGAGCACTGAGCACCCAGCACCCCGAGCACTGAGCACCCAGCACCCTGTGTACTGAGCACTGAGTACCCAGCACCCCGAGCACTGAGCACCTAGCACCCTGAGCACTGAGCACCCTGAGTACTGAGCACCCAGCACCCTGAGCACTGAGCACCCAGCACCCCGAGCACTGAGCACCCAGCACCCAGAGCACTGAGCACTGAGCACCCTGAGTACTGAGCACTGAGCACCCTGAGCACTGAGCACCGAGCACCCTGAGTACTGAGCACTGAGCACCCAACACCCCAAGCACTGAGCACCCTGAGCACTGAGCACCCAGCACCCCAAGCACTGAGCACCCTGAGTACTGAGCACCCAGCACCCTGAGTACTGAGCACCCAGCACCCTGAGTACTGAGCACCCAGCACCCTGAGCACTGAGCACCCAGCACCATGAGTACTAAGCACCCAACACCCCAAGCACTGAGCACCCTGAGTACTGAGCACCCAGCACGCCAAGCACTGAGCACCCCGAGCACTGAGCAGCCAGCACCCTGAGTACTGAGCACCGAGCACCCTGAGTACTGAGCTGCCAGCACCCTGAGAACTGAGCACCCAGCATACTGAGCACCGAGCACCCAGCACCCTGAGTACTGAGCTCACAGCACCCTGAGCACTGAGCACCCAGCACCCTGAGTACTGAGCACCGAGCACCCTGAGTACTGAGCACCCAGCACCCCGAGCACTGAGCACCCAGCACCCTGAGCACTGAGCACCCAGCATACTGCGTACTGAGCACCCAGCACCCTGAGTACTGAGCACCCAGCACCCTGAGCACTGAGCACCCAGCACCCTGAGTACTGAGCATCCAGCACCCCGAGCACTGAGCACCCAGCACCCTGAGTACTGAGCACTGAGCACCCAGCACACCGAGCACTGAGCACCCAGCACCCTGTGTACTGAGCACTGAGTACCCAGCACCCCGAGCACTGAGCACCCAGCACCCTGAGCACTGAGCACCCTGAGTACTGAGCACCCAGCACCCTGAGCACTGAGCACCCAGCACCCCGAGCACTGAGCACCCAGCACCCAGAGCACTGAGCACTGAGCACCCTGAGTACTGAGCACTGAGCACCCTGAGCACTGAGCACCGAGCACCCTGAGTACTGAGCACTGAGCACCCAACACCCCAAGCACTGAGCACCCTGAGCACTGAGCACCCAGCACCCCAACCACTGAGCACCCTGAGTACTGAGCACCCAGCACCCTGAGTAATGAGCACCCAGCACCCTGAGTACTGAGCACCCAGCTCCCTGAGTACTGAGCACCCTGCACCCCGAGCACTGAGCACCCAGCACCCTGAGTACTGAGCACTGAGCACACAGCACCCCGAGCACTGAGCACCCAGCACCCTGTGTACTGAGCACTGAGTACCCAGTACCCCGAGCACTGCGACCAAGCACCCTGAGCACGGAGCACCCAGCACCCCGAGTACTGAGCACCCAGCACCCCGAGCATGGGGCACCCAGCACCCTGAGGACTGAGCACCCAGCACCCCGAGCAATGAGCACCCAGCACCCTGAGCACTGAGCACCCAGCACCCTGAGTACTAAGCACCCAACACCCCAAGCACTGAGCACCCTGAGTACTGAGCACCCAGCACCCCAAGCACTGAGCACCCCGAGCACTGAGCAGCCAGCACCCTGAGTACTGAGCATCCAGCACCCCGAACACTGAGCCCCCAGCACCCTGAGAACTGAGCACTGAGCACCCAGCACCCTGAGCACTGACTACCCAGCACCCTGTGTACTGAGCACTGAGTACCCAGCACCCCGAGCACTGAGCACCCAGCACCCTGAGCACTGAGCACCCTGAGTACTGAGCACCCAGCAGCCTGAGCACTGAGCACCCAGCACCACGAGCACTGAGCACCCAGGACCCAGAGCACTGAGCACTGAGCACCCTGAGTACTGAGCACTGAGCACCCTGAGCACTGAGCACCGAGCACCCTGAGTACTGAGCACTGAGCACCCAACACCCCAAGTACTGAGCACCCTGAGCACTGAGCACCCAGCACCCCAAGCACTGAGCACCCTGAGTACTGAGCACCCAGCACCCCGAGTACTGAGCACCCAGCAACCTGAGAACCGAGCAGCCAGCACCCCCAGCAATGAGCACCCAGCACCCTGAGTACTGAGCACCCAGCACCCCCAGCAATGAGCACCCAGCACCCTGAGTACTGAGCACCCAGCAACCCGAGTACTGAGCACCCAGCAACCTGAGAACCGAGCAGCCAGCACCCCGAGCGCTGAGCACCCAGCACCCTGAGCACTGAGCACCCAGCACCCTGAGTACTGAGCACTGTGCACCCCGAGTACTGAGCACCCAGCACCCCGAGCACTGAGCACCCAGCACCCTGAGTACTGAGCACCCAGCACCCTGAGCACTGAGCACCCAGCACCCTGAGTACTAAGCACCCAACACCCCAAGCACTGAGCACCCTGAGTACTGAGCACCCAGCACCCCAAGCACTGAGCACCCCGAGCACTGAGCAGCCAGCACCCTGAGTACTGAGCACCGAGCACCCTGAGTACTGAGCTGCCAGCTCCCTGAGTACTGAGCACCCAGCATACTGAGCACCGAGCACCCAGCACCCTGAGTACTGAGCACACAGCACCCTGAGCACTGAGCACCCAGCACCCTGAGTACTGAGCACCGAGCACCCTGAGTACTGAGCACCCAGCACCCCGAGCACTGAGCACCCAGCACCCTGACCACTGAGCACCCAGCATACTGCGTACTGAGCACCCAGCACCCTGAGTACTGAGCACCCAGCACCCTGAGCACTGAGCACCCAGCACCCTGAGTACTGAGCATCCAGCACCCCGAGCACTGAGCACAAAGCACCCTGAGTACTGAGCACTGAGCACCCAGCACCCCGAGCACTGAGCACCCAGCACCCTGTGTACTGAGCACTGAGTACCCAGCACCCCGAGCACTGAGCACCCAGCACCCTGAGCACTGAGCACCCTGAGTACTGAGCACCCAGCACCCTGAGCACTGAGCACACAGCACCCCGAGCACTGAGCACCCAGCACCCAGAGCACTGAGCACTGAGCACCCTGAGTACTGAGCACTGAGCACCCTGAGCACTGAGCACCGAGCACCCTGAGTACTGAGCACTGAGCACCCAACACCCCAAGCACTGAGCACCCTGAGCACTGAGCACCCAGCACCCCAAGCACTGAGCACCCTGAGTACTGAGCACCCAGCACCCTGAGTAATGAGCACCCAGCACCCTGAGTACTGAGCACCCAGCTCCCTGAGTACTGAGCACCCTGCACCCCGAGCACTGAGCACCCAGCACCCTGAGTACTGAGCACTGAGCACACAGCACCCCGAGCACTGAGCACCCAGCACCCTGTGTACTGAGCACTGAGTACCCAGTACCCCGAGCACTGCGACCCAGCACCCTGAGCACGGAGCACCCAGCACCCCGAGTACTGAGCACCCAGCACCCCGAGCATGGGGCACCCAGCACCCTGAGCACTGAGCACCCAGCACCCCGAGCAATGAGCACCCAGCACCCTGAGTACTGAGCACCGAGCACCCCGTGTACTGAGCACCCAGCAACCTGAGCACTGAGCACCCAGCACCCCCAGCAATGAGCACCCAGCACCCTGAGTACTGAGCACCCAGCACACCGAGTACTGAGCACCCAGCAACCTGAGAACCGAGCAGCCAGCACCCCCAGCAATGAGCACCCAGCACCCTGAGTACTGAGCACCCAGCACCCCCAGCAATGAGCACCCAGCACCCTGAGTACTGAGCACCCAGCACCCCGAGTACTGAGCACCCAGCAACCTGAGAACCGAGCAGCCAGCACCCCGAGCGCTGAGCACCCAGCACCCTGAGCACTGAGCACCCAGCACCCTGAGTACTGAGCACTGAGCACCCCGAGTACTGAGCACCCAGCACCCCGAGCACTGAGCACCCAGCACCCTGAGTACTGAGCACCCAGCACCCTGAGCACTGAGCACCCAGCACCCTGAGTACTAAGCACCCAACACCCCAAGCACTGAGCACCCTGAGTACTGAGCACCCAGCACCCCAAGCACTGAGCACCCCGAGCACTGAGCAGCCAGTACCCTGAGTACTGAACACCGAGCACCCTGAGTACTGAGCAGCCAGCACCCTGAGAACTGAGCACCCAGCATACTGAGCACCGAGCACCCAGCACCCTGAGTACTGAGCACACAGCACCCTGAGCACTGAGCACGGAGCACCCTGAGTACTGAGCACCGAGCACCCTGAGTACTGAGCACCCAGCACCCCGAGCACTGAGCACCCAGCACCCTGAGCACTGAGCACCCAGCATACTGAGTACTGAGCACTGAGCACCCAGCACCCCGAGCACTGAGCACCCAGCACCCTGAGTACTGAGTACTGAGCACCCAGCACCCCGAGCACTGAGCACCCAGCACCCTGTGTACTGAGCACTGAGTACCCAGCACCCCGAGCACTGAGCACCCAGCACCCTGAGCACTGAGCACCTTGAGTACTGAGCACCCAGCACCCTGAGCACTGAGCACCCAGCACCCCGAGCACTGAGCACCCAGCACCCAGAGCACTGAGCACTGAGCACCCTGAGTACTGAGCACTGAGCACCCTGAGCACTGAGCACCGAGCACCCTGAGTACTGAGCACTGAGCACCCAACACCCCAAGCACTGAGCACCCTGAGCACTGAGCACCCAGCACCCCAAGCACTGAGCACCCTGAGTACTGAGCACCCAGCACCCTGAGTAATGAGCACCCAGCACCCTGAGTACTGAGCACCCAGCTCGTTGAGTACAGAGCACCCTGCACCCCGAGCACTGAGCACCCAGCACCCTGAGTACTGAGCACTGAGCACACAGCACCCCGAGCACTGAGCACCCAGCACCCTGTGTACTGAGCACTGAGTACCCAGTACCCCGAGCACTGCGACCCAGCACCCTGAGCACGGAGCACCCAGCACCCCGAGTACTGAGCACCCAGCACCCCGAGCATGGGGCACCCAGCACCCTGAGCACTGAGCACCCAGCACCCCGAGCAATGAGCACCCAGCACCCTGAGTACTGAGCACCGAGCACCCCGTGTACTGAGCACCCAGCAACCTGAGCACTGAGCACCCAGCACCCCCAGCAATGAGCACCCAGCACCCTGAGTACTGAGCACCCAGCACCCCGAGTACTGAGCACCCAGCAACCTGAGAACCGAGCAGCCAGCACCCCCAGCAATGAGCACCCAGCACCCTGAGTACTGAGCACCCAGCACCCCCAGCAATGAGCACCCAGCACCCTGAGTACTGAGCACCCAGCACCCCGAGTACTGAGCACCCAGCAACCTGAGAACCGAGCAGCCAGCACCCCGAGCGCTGAGCACCCAGCACCCTGAGCACTGAGCACCCAGCACCCTGAGTACTGAGCACTGAGCACCCCGAGTACTGAGCACCCAGCACCCCGAGCACTGAGCACCCAGCACCCTGAGTACTGAGCACCCAGCACCCTGAGCACTGAGCACCCAGCACCCTGAGTACTAAGCACCCAACACCCCAAGCACTGAGCACCCTGAGTACTGAGCACCCAGCACCCCAAGCACTGAGCACCCCGAGCACTGAGCAGCCAGTACCCTGAGTACTGAGCACCGAGCACCCTGAGTACTGAGCAGCCAGCACCCTGAGAACTGAGCACCCAGCATACTGAGCACCGAGCACCCAGCACCCTGAGTACTGAGCACACAGCACCCTGAGCACTGAGCACCCAGCACCCTGAGTACTGAGCACCGAGCACCCTGAGTACTGAGCACCCAGCACCCCGAGCACTGAGCACCCAGCACCCTGAGCACTGAGCACCCAGCATACTGAGTACTGAGCACCCAGCACCCTGAGCACTGAGCACCCAGCACCCTCAGCACTGAGCACCCAGCACCCTGAGTACTGAGCATCCAGCACCCCGAGCACTGAGCACCCAGCACCCTGAGTACAGAGCACTGAGCACCCAGCACCCCGAGCACTGAGCACGCAGCACCCTGTGTACTGAGCACTGAGTACCCAGCACCCCGAGCACTGAGCACCCAGCACCCTGAGCACTGAGCACCCTGAGTACTGAGCACCCAGCACCCTGAGCACTGAGCACCCAGCACCACGAGCACTGAGCACCCAGCACCCAGAGCACTGAGCACTGAGCACCCTGAGTACTGAGCACTGAGCACCCTGAGCACTGAGCACCGAGCACCCTGAGTACTGAGCACTGAGCACCCAACACCCCAAGCACTGAGCACCCTGAGCACTGAGCACCCAGCACCCCAAGCACTGAGCACCCTGAGTACTGAGCACCCAGCACCCTGAGTACTGAGCACCCAGCACCCTGAGTACTGAGCACCCAGCACCCTGAGCACTGAGCACCCAGCACCCTGAGTACTAAGCACCCAACACCCCAAGCACTGAGCACCCTGAGTACTGAGCACCCAGCACCCCAAGCACTGAGCACCCCGAGCACTGAGCAGCCAGCACCCTGAGTACTGAGCACCGAGCACCCTGAGTACTGAGCTGCCAGCACCCTGAGAACTGAGCACCCAGCATACTGAGCACCGAGCACCCAGCACCCTGAGTACTGAGCACACAGCACCCTGAGCACTGAGCACCCAGCACCCTGAGTACTGAGCACCGAGCACCCTGAGTACTGAGCACCCAGCACCCCGAGCACTGAGCACCCAGCACCCTGAGCACTGAGCACCCAGCATACTGCGTACTGGGCACCCAGCACCCTGAGTACTGAGCACCCAGCACCCTAAGCACTGAGCACCCAGCACCCTGAGTACTGAGCATCCAGCACCCCGAGCACTGAGCACCCAGCACCCTGAGTACTGAGCACTGAGCACCCAGCACCCCGAGCACTGAGCACCCAGCACCCTGTGTACTGAGCACTGAGTACCCAGCACCCCGAGCACTGAGCACCCAGCACCCTGAGCACTGAGCACCCTGAGTACTGAGCACCCAGCACCCTGAGCACTGAGCTCCCAGCACCCCGAGCACTGAGCACCCAGCACCCAGAGCACTGAGCACTGAGCACCCTGAGTACTGAGCACTGAGGACCCTGAGCACTGAGCACCATGCACCCTGAGTACTGAGCACCCAGCACCCTGAGCACTGAGGACCGAGCACCCTGAGTACTAAGCACCCAGCACCCTGAGTACTGAGAAAACAGCACCCTGAGCACTGAGCACCCAGAACGCTGAGTACTGAGCACTGAGCACCCTGAGTACTGAGCACCGAGCACCCTGAGCACTGAGCACCCAGCACGCTGAGAACTGAGCACTGAGCACCCTGAGCGCTGAGCACCCAGCACCCTGAGTACTGAGCACCAAGCACCCTGAGTACTGAGCACCCAGCACTCTGAGCACTGAGCACCCAGCACCCTGAGCACTGAGACACCCAGCACCCCGAGCACTGAGCACCCAGCACCTCGAGTACTGAGCACCCAGCAACCTGAGAACCGAGCAGCCAGCACCCCGAGCGCTGAGCACCCAGCACCCTGAGCACTGAGCACCCAGCACCCTGAGTACTGAGCACCCTGAGTACTGAGCACCCAGCACCCTGAGCACTGAGCACCCAGCACCCTGAGCACTGAGCACTGAGTACCCAGCACCCCGAGCACTGAGCACCCAGCACCCTGAGCACTGAGCACCCTGAGTACTGAGCACCCAGCACCCTGAGCACTGAGCACCCAGCACCCTGAGCACTGAGCACTGAGTACCCAGCACCCCGAGCACTGAGCACCCAGCACCCTGAGCACTGAGCACCCTGAGTACTGAGCACCCAGCACCCTGAGCACTGAGCACCCAGCACCCCGAGCACTGAGCACCCAGCACCCAGAGCACTGAGCACTGAGCACCCTGAGTACTGAGCACTGAGCACCCTGAGCACTGAGCACCGAGCACCCTGAGTACTGAGCACTGAGCACCCAACACCCCAAGCACTGAGCGCCCTGAGCACTGAGCACCCAGCACCCCAAGCACTGAGCACCCTGAGTACTGAGCACCCAGCACCCTGAGTAATGAGCACCCAGCACCCTGAGTACCGAGCACCCAGCTCCCTGAGTACTGAGCACCCTGCACCCCGAGCACTGAGCACCCAGCACCCTGAGTACTGAGCACTGAGCACACAGCACCCCGAGCACTGAGCACCCAGCACCCTGTGTACTGAGCACTGAGTACCCAGTACCCCGAGCACTGCGACCCAGCACCCTGAGCACGGAGCACCCAGCACCCCGAGTACTGAGCACCCAGCACCCCGAGCATGGGGCTCCCAGCACCCTGAGCACTGAGCACCCAGCACCCCGAGCAATGAGCTCCCAGCACCCTGAGTACTGAGCACCGAGCACCCCGTGTACTGAGCACCCAGCAACCTGAGCACTGAGCACCCAGCACCCCCAGCAATGAGCACCCAGCACCCTGAGTACTGAGCACCCAGCACCCCGAGTACTGAGCACCCAGCAACCTGAGAACTGAGCAGCCAGCACCCCCAGCACTGAGTACCCAGCACCCCGAGCACTGAGCACCCAGCACCCTGAGCACTGAGCACCCTGAGTACTGAGCACCCAGCACCCTGAGCACTGAGCACCCAGCACCCCGAGCACTGAGCACCCAGCACCCAGAGCACTGAGCACTGAGCACCCTGAGTACTGAGCACTGAGGACCCTGAGCACTGAGCACCATGCACCCTGAGTACTGAGCACCCAGCACCCTGAGCACTGAGGACCGAGCACCCTGAGTACTAAGCACCCAGCACCCTGAGTACTGAGAAAACAGCACCCTGAGCACTGAGCACCCAGAACGCTGAGTACTGAGCACTGAGCACCCTGAGTACTGAGCACCGAGCACCCTGAGCACTGAGCACCCAGCACGCTGAGAACTGAGCACTGAGCACCCTGAGCGCTGAGCACCCAGCACCCTGAGTACTGAGCACCGAGCACCCTGAGTACTGAGCACCCAGCACTCTGAGCACTGAGCACCCAGCACCCTGAGCACTGAGACACCCAGCACCCCGAGCACTGAGCACCCAGCACCTCGAGTACTGAGCACCCAGCAACCTGAAAACCGAGCAGCCAGCACCCCGAGCGCTGAGCACCCAGCACCCTGAGCACTGAGCACCCAGCACCCTGAGTACTGAGCACTGAGCACCCCGAGTACTGAGCACCCAGCTCCCCGAGCACTGAGCACCCAGCACCCTGAGTACTGAGCACCCAGCACCCTGAGTACTGAGCACCCAGCACCCTGAGCACTGAGCACCCAGCACCCTGAGTACTAAGCACCCAACACCCCAAGCACTGAGCACCCTGAGTACTGAGCACCCAGCACCCCAAGCACTGAGCACCCCGAGCACTGAGCAGCCAGCAAGCTGAGTACTGAGCACCGAGCACCCTGAGTACTGAGCTGCCAGCACCCTGAGTACTGAGCACCCAGCATACTGAGCACCGAGCACCCAGCACCCTGAGTACTGAGCACACAGCACCCTGAGCACTGAGCACCCAGCACCCTGAGTACTGAGCACCGAGCACCCTGAGTACTGAGCACCCATCACCCCGAGCACTGAGCACCCAGCACCCTGACCACTGAGCACCCAGCATACTGCGTACTGAGCACCCAGCACCCTGAGTACTGAGCACCCAGCACCCTGAGCACTGAGCACCCAGCACCCTGAGTACTGAGCATCCAGCACCCCGAGCACTGAGCACCCAGCACCCTGAGTACTGAGCACTGAGCACCCAGCACCCCGAGCACTGAGCACCCAGCACCCTGTGTACTGAGCACTGAGTACCCAGCACCCCGAGCACTGAGCACCCAGCACCCTGAGCACTGAGCACCCTCAGTACTGAGCACCCAGCACCCTGAGCACTGAGCACCCAGCACCCCGAGCACTGAGCACCCAGCACCCAGAGCACTGAGCACTGAGCACCCTGAGTACTGAGCACTGAGCACCCTGAGCACTGAGCACCGAGCACCCTGAGTACTGAGCACTGAGCACCCAACACCCCAAGCACTGAGCACCCTGAGCACTGAGCACCCAGCACCCCAAGCACTGAGCACCCTGAGTACTGAGCACCCAGCACCCTGAGTAATGAGCACCCAGCACCCTGAGTACTGAGCACCCAGCTCCCTGAGTACTGAGCACCCTCCACCCCGAGCACTGAGCACCCAGCACCCTGAGTACTGAGCACTGAGCACACAGCACCCCGAGCACTGAGCACCCAGCACCCTGTGTACTGAGCACTGAGTACCCAGTACCCCGAGCACTGCGACCCAGCACCCTGAGCACGGAGCACCCAGCACCTTGAGTACTGAGCACCCAGCACCCCGAGCATGGGGCACCCAGCACCCTGAGCACTGAGCACCCAGCACCCCGAGCAATGAGCACCCAGCACCCTGAGTACTGAGCACCGAGCACCCCGTGTACTGAGCACCCAGCAACCTGAGCACTGATCACCCAGCACCCCCAGCAATGAGCACCCAGCACCCTGAGTACTGAGCACCCAGCACCCCGAGTACTGAGCACCCAGCAACCTGAGAACCGAGCAGCCAGCACCCCCAGCAATGAGCACCCAGCACCCTGAGTACTGAGCACCCAGCACCCCCAGCAATGAGCACCCAGGACCCTGAGTACTGAGCACCCAGCACCCCGAGTAATGAGCACCCAGCAACCTGAGAACCGAGCAGCCAGCACCCCGAGCGCTGAGCACCCAGCACCCTGAGCACTGAGCACCCAGCACCCTGAGTACTGAGCACTGAGCACCCCGAGTACTGAGCACCCAGCACCCCGAGCACTGAGCACCCAGCACCCTGAGTACTGAGCACCCAGCACCCTGAGCACTGAGCACCCAGCACCCTGAGTACTAAGCACCCAACACCCCAAGCACTGAGCACCCTGAGTACTGAGCACCCAGCACCCCAAGCACTGAGCACCCCGAGCACTGAGCAGCCAGCACCCTGAGTACTGAGCACCGAGCACCCTGAGTACTGAGCTGCCAACACCCTGAGTACTGAGCACCCAGCATACTGAGCACCGAGCACCCAGCACCCTGAGTACTGAGCACACAGCACCCTGAGCACTGAGCACCCAGCACCCTGAGTACTGAGCACGGAGCACCCTGAGTACTGAGCACCCAGCACCCCGAGCACTGAGCACCCAGCACCCTGACCACTGAGCACCCAGCATACTGCGTACTGAGCACCCAGCACCCTGAATACTGAGCACCCAGCACCCTGAGCACTGAGCACCCAGCACCCTGAGTACTGAGCATCCAGCACCCCGAGCACTGAGCACCCAGCACCCTGAGTACTGAGCACTGAGCACCCAGCACCCCGAGCACTTGGCACCCAGCACCCTGTGTACTGAGCACTGAGTACCCAGCACCCCGAGCACTGAGCACCCAGCACCCTGAGCACTGAGCACCCTGAGTACTGAGCACCCAGCACCCTGAGCACTGAGCACCCAGCACCCCGAGCACTGAGCACCCAGCACCCAGAGCACTGAGCACTGAGCACCCTGAGTACTGAGCACTGAGCACACTGAGCACTGAGCACCGAGCACCCTGAGTACTGAGCACTGAGCACCCAACACCCCAAGCACTGAGCACCCTGAGCACTGAGCACCCAGCACCCCAAGCACTGAGCACCCTGAGTACTGAGCACCCAGCACCCTGAGTAATGAGCACCCAGCACCCTGAGTACTGAGCACCCAGCTCCCTGAGTACTGAGCACCCTGCACCCCGAGCACTGAGCACCCAGCACCCTGAGTACTGAGCACTGAGCACACAGCACCCCGAGCACTGAGCACCCAGCACCCTGTGTACTGAGCACTGAGTACCCAGTACCCCGAGCACTGCGACCCAGCACACTGAGCACGGAGCACCCAGCACCCCGAGTACTGAGCACCCAGCACCCCGAGCATGGGGCACCCAGCACCCTGAGCACTGAGCACCCAGCACCCCGAGCAATGAGCACCCAGCACCCTGAGTACTGAGCACCGAGCACCCCGTGTACTGAGCACCCAGCAACCTGAGCACTGAGCACCCAGCACCCGGAGCAATGAGCACCCAGCACCCTGAGTACTGAGCACCCAGCACCCCGAGTACTGAGCACCCAGCAACCTGAGAACCGAGCAGCCAGCACCCCCAGCAATGAGCACCCAGCACCCTGAGTACTGAGCACCCAGCACCCTGAGCACTGAGCACCCAGCACCCTGAGTACTAAGCACCCAACACCCCAAGCACTGAGCACCCTGAGTACTGAGCACCCAGCACCCCAAGCACTGAGCACCCCGAGCACTGAGCAGCCAGTACCCTGAGTACTGAACACCGAGCACCCTGAGTACTGAGCAGCCAGCACCCTGAGAACTGAGCACCCAGCATACTGAGCACCGAGCACCCAGCACCCTGAGTACTGAGCACACAGCACCCTGAGCACTGAGCACCGAGCACCCTGAGTACTGAGCACCGAGCACCCTGAGTACTGAGCACCCAGCACCCCGAGCACTGAGCACCCAGCACCCTGAGCACTGAGCACCCAGCATACTGCGTACTGAGCACCCAGCACCCTGAGCACTGAGCACCCAGCACCCTCAGCACTGAGCACCCAGCACCCTGAGTACTGAGCATCCAGCACCCCGAGCACTGAGCACCCAGCACCCTGAGTACTGAGCACTGAGCACCCAGCACCCCGAGCACTGAGCACCCAGCACCCTGTGTACTGAGCACTGAGTACCCAGCACCCCGAGCACTGAGCACCTAGCACCCTGAGCACTGAGCACCCTGAGTACTGAGCACCCAGCACCCTGAGCACTGAGCACCCAGCACCCCGAGCACTGAGCACCCAGCACCCAGAGCACTGAGCACTGAGCACCCTGAGTACTGAGCACTGAGCACCCTGAGCACTGAGCACCGAGCACCCTGAGTACTGAGCACTGAGCACCCAACACCCCAAGCACTGAGCACCCTGAGCACTGAGCACCCAGCACCCCAAGCACTGAGCACCCTGAGTACTGAGCACCCAGCACCCTGAGTACTGAGCACCCAGCACCCTGAGTACTGAGCACCCAGCACCCTGAGCACTGAGCACCCAGCACCATGAGTACTAAGCACCCAACACCCCAAGCACTGAGCACCCTGAGTACTGAGCACCCAGCACCCCAAGCACTGAGCACCCCGAGCACTGAGCAGCCAGCACCCTGAGTACTGAGCACCGAGCACCCTGAGTACTGAGCTGCCAGCACCCTGAGAACTGAGCACCCAGCATACTGAGCACCGAGCACCCAGCACCCTGAGTACTGAGCTCACAGCACCCTGAGCACTGAGCACCCAGCACCCTGAGTACTGAGCACCGAGCACCCTGAGTACTGAGCACCCAGCACCCCGAGCACTGAGCACCCAGCACCCTGAGCACTGAGCACCCAGCATACTGCGTACTGAGCACCCAGCACCCTGAGTACTGAGCACCCAGCACCCTGAGCACTGAGCACCCAGCACCCTGAGTACTGAGCATCCAGCACCCCGAGCACTGAGCACCCAGCACCCTGAGTACTGAGCACTGAGCACCCAGCACACCGAGCACTGAGCACCCAGCACCCTGTGTACTGAGCACTGAGTACCCAGCACCCCGAGCACTGAGCACCCAGCACCCTGAGCACTGAGCACCCTGAGTACTGAGCACCCAGCACCCTGAGCACTGAGCACCCAGCACCCCGAGCACTGAGCACCCAGCACCCAGAGCACTGAGCACTGAGCACCCTGAGTACTGAGCACTGAGCACCCTGAGCACTGAGCACCGAGCACCCTGAGTACTGAGCACTGAGCACCCAACACCCCAAGCACTGAGCACCCTGAGCACTGAGCACCCAGCACCCCAACCACTGAGCACCCTGAGTACTGAGCACCCAGCACCCTGAGTAATGAGCACCCAGCACCCTGAGTACTGAGCACCCAGCTCCCTGAGTACTGAGCACCCTGCACCCCGAGCACTGAGCACCCAGCACCCTGAGTACTGAGCACTGAGCACACAGCACCCCGAGCACTGAGCACCCAGCACCCTGTGTACTGAGCACTGAGTACCCAGTACCCCGAGCACTGCGACCAAGCACCCTGAGCACGGAGCACCCAGCACCCCGAGTACTGAGCACCCAGCACCCCGAGCATGGGGCACCCAGCACCCTGAGGACTGAGCACCCAGCACCCCGAGCAATGAGCACCCAGCACCCTGAGCACTGAGCACCCAGCACCCTGAGTACTAAGCACCCAACACCCCAAGCACTGAGCACCCTGAGTACTGAGCACCCAGCACCCCAAGCACTGAGCACCCCGAGCACTGAGCAGCCAGCACCCTGAGTACTGAGCATCCAGCACCCCGAACACTGAGCCCCCAGCACCCTGAGAACTGAGCACTGAGCACCCAGCACCCTGAGCACTGACTACCCAGCACCCTGTGTACTGAGCACTGAGTACCCAGCACCCCGAGCACTGAGCACCCAGCACCCTGAGCACTGAGCACCCTGAGTACTGAGCACCCAGCAGCCTGAGCACTGAGCACCCAGCACCACGAGCACTGAGCACCCAGGACCCAGAGCACTGAGCACTGAGCACCCTGAGTACTGAGCACTGAGCACCCTGAGCACTGAGCACCGAGCACCCTGAGTACTGAGCACTGAGCACCCAACACCCCAAGTACTGAGCACCCTGAGCACTGAGCACCCAGCACCCCAAGCACTGAGCACCCTGAGTACTGAGCACCCAGCTCCCTGAGTACTGAGCACCCAGCACCCTGAGCACTGAGCACCCAGCACCCTGAGTACTGAGCACCGAGCACCCCTAGTACTGAGCACCCAGCACCCCGAGCACTGAGCACCCAGCACCCCGAGCACTGAGCACCCAGCACCCCGAGCACTGAGCACCCAGCACCCCGAGCACTGAGCACCCAGCACCCCGAGCACTGCGCACCCAGCACCCCGAGCACCGAGCACCCTGAGTACTAAGCACCGAGAACCCTGAGCACTGAGCACCCAGCACCCTTAGCACTGAGCACCCAGCACCCTGAGTACTGAGCACCCAGCACCCCGAGCACTGAGCACACAGCACCCTGAGCACTGAGCACCCAGCTCCCCGAGCAGTGAGCACCCAGCACCCTGAGCCCTGAGCACCCTGAGTCCTGAGCACTGAGCACCCTGAGTACTGAGCACTGAGCACCCTGAGTACTGAGCACCCAGCACCCTGGGCAATGAGCACCCAGAGTACTGAGCACCCAGCACCCTGAGCACTGAGCACAGAGCACCTAGAGCACTGAGCACCCAGCACCCGGAGTACTGAGCACCCAGCACCCTGAGTACTAAGCACCAAGCACCCTGAGTACTGAGCACCCAATACCCTGAGCACTGAACACACAGCACCCTGAGTACTGAGCACCCCGAGCACTGAGCACCCAGCATACTGAGTACTGAGCACCCAGCACCCTGAGTACTGAGCACCCAGCACCCAGAGCACTGAGCACTGAGCACCCTGAGTACTGAGCACTGAGCACCCTGAGCACTGAGCACCCTGCACCCTGAGTACTGAGCACCCAGCACCCTGAGCACTGAGGACCGAGCACCCTGAGTACTAAGCACCCAGCACCCTGAGTACTGAGCACCCAGCACCCTGAGCACTGAGCACCCAGAACGCTGAGTACTGAGCACTGAGCACCCTGAGTACTGAGCACCGAGCACCCTGAGCACTGAGCACCCAGCACGCTGAGAACTGAGCACTGAGCACCCTGAGCGCTGAGCACCCAGCACCCTGAGTACTAAGCACCGAGCACCCTGAGTACTGAGCACCCAGCACTCTGAGCACTGAGCACCCAGCACCCTGAGCACTGAGACACCCAGCACCCCGAGCACTGAGCACCCAGCACCCCGAGCACTGAGCACCCTGCACCCCGAGCACTGAGCCTGAGCACCCTGAGTACTGAGCACTGAGCACCCTGAGTACTGAGCACCGAGCACCCTGACTACTGAGCACCCAGCACCCCGAGAACTGAGCACCGAGCACCCCGAGCACTGAGCACCCAGTACCCTGAGCACTGAGCACCCTTAGTACTGAGGACTGAGCACCCTGAGTACTGAGCACTGAGCACCTTGAGTACTGAGCACCCAGCACCCTGAGTACTGAGCACCCAGCACCCTGAGCAATGATCACCCTGAGTACTGAGCACCCAGCACCTTGAGCACTGAGCACCGAGCACCCCGAGCACTGAGCACCCAGCACCCGGAGTACTGAGCACCCAGCACCCTGAGTACTAAGAACCGAGCACCCTGAATATTGAGCACCCAGCACCCTGAGCACTGAACACACAGCACCCTGAGTACTGAGCACCCCGAGCACTGAGCACCCAGCACCCGGAGTACTGAGCACCCAGCACCCTGAGTACTAAGCACCGAGCACCCTGAGTACTGAGCACCCAGCACCCGGAGTACTGAGCACCCAGCACCCTGAGTACTGAGCACCGAGCACCCTGAGTACTGAGCACCCAGCACCCCGAGCACTGAGCACCCAGCACCCTGAGTACTGAGCATTGAGCACACAGCACCCAGAGCACTGAGCAACCAGCACCCTGTGTACTGAGCATTGAGTACCCAGTACCCCGAGCACTGTGACCCAGCACCCTGAGCACTGAGCACCCAGCACCCCGAGTACTGAGCACCCAGCACCCCGAGCACTGAGCACCCAGCACCCCGAGCACTGAGCACCCAGCACCCCGAGCAATGAGCACCCAGCACCCTGAGTACTGAGCACCCAGCACCCCGAGTACTGAGCACCCAGCAACCTGAGAACGGAGCAGCCAGCACCCCGAGCGCTGAGCACCCAGCACCCTGAGCACTGAGCACCCAGCACCCTGAGTACTGAGCACTGAGCACCCCGAGTACTGAGCACCCAGCACCCCGAGCACTGAGCACCGAGCACCCCGAACACTGAGCACCCAGCACCCCGAGCACTGAGCACCCAGCACCCCGAGCACTGAGCACCCAGCACCCTGAGCACTGAGCACTGAGCACCCTGAGCACTGAGCACCCAGCACCCTGAGCACTGAGCACCCAGCATCCTGAGCACTGAGTACTGAGCACCCAGCACGCTGAGCACTGAGCACCCAGCACCCTGAGTACTGAGCACTGAGCACCCCGATTACTGAGCACCCAGCACCCCTAGCGCTGAGCACCCAGCACCCTGAGCACTGAGCACCCAGCACCCTGAGTACTGAGCACTGAGCACCCCGAGCACTGAGCACCCAGCACCCCGAGCACTGAGCACCGAGCACCCCAAGCACTGAGCAACCAGCACCCCGAGCACTGAGCACCCAGCACCCCGAGCACTGAGCACTGAGCACCCAGCACCCCGAGCACTGAGCACCCAGCACCCTGAGCACTGAGCACCCAGCACCCGAGTACTGATCACCCAGCACCCTGAGTACTGAGCACCCAGCACCCTGAGTACTGAACACACAGCACCCCGAGCACTGAGCACTGAGCATCCAGCACCCTGAGTACTGAGCACCGAGCACCCTGAGTATTGAGCACCCAGCACCCTGATTACTGAGCACCGAGCACCCTGAGCACCGAGCACCCAGCACCCTGAGTACTGAGCACCCAGCACCCTGAGCACTGAGCACCCAGCACCCGGAGTACTGAGCACCCAGCACCCTGAGTACTAAGCACCAAGCACCCTGAGTACTGAGCACCCAATACCCTGAGCACTGAACACACAGCACCCTGAGTACTGAGCACCCCGAGCACTGAGCACCCAGCATACTGAGTACTGAGCACCCAGCACCCTGAGTACTGAGCACCCAGCACACAGAGCACTGAGCACTGAGCACCCTGAGTACTGAGCACTGAGCACCCTGAGCACTGAGCACCCTGCACCCTGAGTACTGAGCACCCAGTACCCTGAGCACTGAGGACCGAGCACCCTGAGTACTAAGCACCCAGCACCCTGAGTACTGAGCACCCAGCACCCTGAGCACTGAGCACCCAGAACGCTGAGTACTGAGCACTGATCACCCTGAGTACTGAGCACCGAGCACCCTGAGCACTGAGCACCCAGCACGCTGAGAACTGAGCACTGAGCACCCTGAGCGCTGAGCACCCAGCACCCTGAGTACTGAGCACCGAGCACCCTGAGTACTGAGCACCCAGCACTCTGAGCACTGAGCACCCAGCACCCTGAGCACTGAGACACCCAGCACCCCGAGCACTGAGCACCCAGCACCACGAGCACTGAGCAACCTGCACCCCGAGCACTGAGCCTGAGCACCCTGAGTACTGAGCACTGAGCACCCTGAGTACTGAGCACCGAGCACCCTGAGTACTGAGCACCCAGCACCCCGAGCACTGAGCACCGAGCACCCCGAGCACTGAGCACCCAGTACCCTGAGCACTGAGCACCCTTAGTACTGAGCACTGAGCACACTGAGTACTGAGCACTGAGCACCTTGAGTACTGAACACCCAGCACCCTGAGTACTGAGCACCCAGTACCCTGAGCAATGATCACCCTGAGTACTGAGCACCCAGCACCTTGAGCACTGAGCACCGAGCACCCCGAGCACTGAGCACCCAGCACCCGGAGTACTGAGCACCCAGCACCCTGAGTACTAAGCACCGAGCACCCTGAGTACTGAGTACCCAGCAACCTGAGCACTGAACACACAGCACCCTGAGTACTGAGCACCCCGAGCACTGAGCACCCAGCACCCTGAGTACTGAGCACCGAGCACACTGAGCACTGAGCACCCAGCACCCCGAGCACTGAGCACCCAGCACCCTGAGTACTGAGCACCCAGGACCCTGAGTACTGAGCACCCAGCACCCCGAGCACTGAGCACCCAGCACCCTGAGCTCTGAGCACTGAGCACTGAGCACCCTGAGCACTGAGCACCCAGCACCCTGAGAACTGAGCACCCAGCATCCTGAGCACTGAGTACTGAGCACCCAGCACGCTGAGTACTGAGCACCCAGCACCCTGAGTACTGAGCACTGAGCACCCCGATTACTGAGCACCCAGCACCCCGAGCGCTGAGCACCCAGCACCCTGAGCACTGAGCACCCAGCGCCCTGAGTACTGAGCACTGAGCACCCCGAGCACTGAGCACCCAGCACCCCGAGCACTGAGCACCGAGCACCCCGAACACTGAGCAACCAGCACCCCGAGCACTGAGCACCGAGCACCCCGAGCACTGAGCACCCAGCACCCCGAGCACTGAGCACTGAGCACCCAGCACCCCGAGCACTGAGCACCCAGCACCCTGAGCACTGAGCACCCAGCACCCGAGTACTGATCACCCAGCACCCTGAGTACTGAGCACCCAGCACCCTGAGTACTGAGCACACAGCACCCCGAGCACTGAGCACTGAGCACCCAGCACCCTGAGCACTGAGCACCCAGCACCCGAGTACTGATCACCCAGCACCCTGAGTACTGAGCACCCAGCACCCTGAGTACTGAGCACACAGCACCCCGAGCACTGAGCACTGAGCACCCAGCACCCTGAGTACTAAGCACCCAACACCCCAAGCACTGAGCACCCCGAGCACTGAGCAGCCAGCACCCTGAGGACTGAGCACCGAGCACCCTGAGTACTGAGCACCCAGCACCCTGAGTACTGAGCACCGAGCACCCTGAGCACCGAGCACCCAGCACCCTGAGTACTGAGCACCCAGCACCCTGAGCACTGAGCACCCTGCACCCCGAGTACTGAGCACCGAGCACCCTGAGTACTGAGCACCCAGCACCCCGAGCACTGAGCACCCAGCACCCTGAGCACTGAGCACCCAGCATACTGAGTACTGAGCACCCAGCACCCCGAGCACTGAGCACCCAGCACCCCGAGCACTGAGCACCCAGCACCCTGAGTACTGAGCACCCAGCACCCTGAGTACTGAACACACAGCACCCCGAGCACTGAGCACTGAGCATCCAGCACCCTGAGCACTGAGCACCCAGCACCCGAGTACTGATCACCCAGCACCCTGAGTACTGAGCACCCAGCACCCTGAGCACTGAGCACCCAGCACCCTGAGTACTAAGCACCCAACACCCCAAGCACTGAGCACCCCGAGCACTGAGCAGCCAGCACCCTGAGTACTGAGCACCGAGCACCCTGAGTATTGAGCACCCAGCACCCTGATTACTGAGCACCGAGCACCCTGAGCACCGAGCACCCAGCACCCTGAGTACTGAGCACCCAGCACCCTGAGCACTGAGCACCCAGCACCCGGAGTACTGAGCACCCAGCACCCTGAGTACTAAGCACCAAGCACCCTGAGTACTGAGCACCCAATACCCTGAGCACTGAACACACAGCACCCTGAGTACTGAGCACCCCGAGCACTGAGCACCCAGCATACTGAGTACTGAGCACCCAGCACCCTGAGTACTGAGCACCCAGCACCCAGAGCACTGAGCACTGAGCACCCTGAGTACTGAGCACTGAGCACCCTGAGCACTGAGCACCCTGCACCCTGAGTACTGAGCACCCAGCACCCTGAGCACTGAGGACCGAGCACCCTGAGTACTAAGCACCCAGCACCCTGAGTACTGAGCACCCAGCACCCTGAGCACTGAGCACCCAGAACGCTGAGTACTGAGCACTGAGCACCCTCAGTACTGAGCACCGAGCACCCTGAGCACTGAGCACCCAGCACGCTGAGAACTGAGCACTGAGCACCCTGAGCACTGAGCACCCAGCACCCTGAGTACTGAGCACCGAGCACCCTGAGTACTGAGCACCCAGCACTCTGAGCACTGAGCACCCAGCACCCTGAGCACTGAGACACCCAGCACCCCGAGCACTGAGCACCCAGCACCCCGAGCACTGAGCAACCTGCACCCCGAGCACTGAGCCTGAGCACCCTGAGTACTGAGCACTGAGCACCCTGAGTACTGAGAACCGAGCACCCTGAGTACTGAGCACCCAGCACCCCGAGCACTGAGCACCGAGCACCCCGAGCACTGAGCACCCAGTACCCTGAGCACTGAGCACACTTAGTACTGAGCACTGAGCACACTGAGTACTGAGCACTGAGCACCTTGAGTACTGAACACCCAGCACCCTGAGTACTGAGCACCCAGTACCCTGAGCAATGATCACCCTGAGTACTGAGCACCCAGCACCTTGAGCACTGAGCACCGAGCACCCCGAGCACTGAGCACCCAGCACCCGGAGTACTGAGCACCCAGCACCCTGAGTACTAAGCACCGAGCACCCTGAGTACTGAGCACCCAGCACCCTGAGCACTGAACACACAGCACCCTGAGTACTGAGCACCCCGAGCACTGAGCACCCAGCACCCTGAGTACTGAGCACCGAGCACACTGAGCACTGAGCACCCAGCACCCCGAGCACTGAGCACCCAGCACCCTGAGTACTGAGCACCCAGCACCCTGAGTACTGAGCAACCAGCACCCCGAGCACTGAGTACCCAGCACCCTGAGCACTGAGCACCCAGCACCCTGAGCACTGAGCACCCAGCACCCTGAGCACTGAGCACCCAGCACCCTGAGTACTGAGCACCCAGCACCCTGAGCACTGAGCACCCAGAACGCTGAGTACTGAGCACTGAGCACGCTCAGTACTGAGCACCCAGCACCCTGAGCACTGAGCACCCAGCACGCTGAGAACTGAGCACTGAGCACCCTGAGCACTGAGCACCCAGCACCCTGAGTACTGAGCACCGAGCACCCTGAGTACTGAGCACCCAGCACTCTGAGCACTGAGCACCCAGCACCCTGAGCACTGAGACACCCAGCACCCCGAGCACTGAGCACCCAGCACCCCGAGCACTGAGCAACCTGCACCCCGAGCACTGAGCCTGAGCACCCTGAGTACTGAGCACTGAGCACCCTGAGTACTGAGCACCGAGCACCCTGAGTACTGAGCACCCATCACCCCGAGCACTGAGCACCGAGCACCCCGAGCACTGAGCACCCAGTACCCTGAGCACTGAGCACACTTAGTACTGAGCACTGAGCACAGTGAGTACTGAGCACTGAGCACCTTGAGTACTGAACACCCAGCACCCTGAGTACTGAGCACCCAGTACCCTGAGCAATGATCACCCTGAGTACTGAGCACCCAGCACCTTGAGCACTGAGCACCGAGCACCCCGAGCACTGAGCACCCAGCACCCGGAGTACTGAGCACCCAGCACCCTGAGTACTAAGCACCGAGCACCCTGAGTACTGAGCACCCAGCACCCTGAGCACTGAACACACAGCACCCTGAGTACTGAGCACCCCGAGCACTGAGCACCCAGCACCCTGAGTACTGAGCACCGAGCACACTGAGCACTGAGCACCCAGCACCCCGAGCACTGAGCACCCAGCACCCTGAGTACTGAGCACTGAGCACCCAGCACCCCGAGCACTGAGCACCCAGCACCCTGAGTACTGATCACTGAGCACCCAGCACCCCGAGCACTGAGCACCCAGCACCCTGAGCACTGAGCACCAGCACCCGAGTACTGAGCACAGAGCACCCTGAGTACTGAGAACCCAGTTCCCTGAGTACTGAGCACCCAGCACCCCGAGTACTGAGCACCCATCACCCTGAGTACTGAACACCCAGCACCCCGAAGACTAAGCACCCAGCACCCCGAACACTGAGGATCCACCACCCTGAGCACTGAGCACCCAGCACCCTGAGTACTGAGCACCGAGCACCCTGAGTACTGAGCACCCAGCACCCTGAGCACTGATCACCCAGCACCCTGAGTACTGAGCACCAAGTACCCTGAGTACTGAGCACCCAGCACCCTGAGCACTGAGCACCCAGCACCCTGAGTACTGAGCACTGAGCACACAGCACCCCGAGCACTGAGAACCCAGCACCCTGTGTACTGAGCACTGAGTACCCAGTACCCCGAGCACTGTGACCCAGCACCCTGAGCACTGAGCACCCAGCACCCCGAGTACTGAGCACCCAGCACCCCGAGCACTGAGCACCCAGCACCTCGAGCACTGAGCACCCAGCACCCCGAGCAATGAGCACCCAGCACCCTGAGTACTGAGCACCCAGCACCCCGAGTACTGAGCACCCAGCAACCTGAGAACGGAGCAGCCAGCACCCCGAGCCCTGAGCACCCAGCACCCTGAGCACTGATCACCCAGCACCCTGAGTACTGAGCACTGAGCACCCCGAGTACTGAGCACCCAGCACCCCGAGCACTGAGCACTGAGCACCCAGCACCCTGAGTACTAAGCACCCAACACCCCAAGCACTGAGCACCCCGAGCACTGAGCAGCCAGCACCCTGAGTACTGAGCACCGAGCACCCTGAGTACTGAGCACCGAGCACCCTGAGTACTGAGCACCCAGCACCCCGAGCACTGAGCACCCAGCACCCTGAGCACTGAGCACCAAGCATACTGAGTACTGAGCACCCAGCTCCCTGAGTACTGTGCACCCAGCACCCTGAGCACTGAGCACCCAGCACCCTGAGTACTGAGCATCCAGCACCCCGAGCACTGAGCACCCAGCACCCTGAGTACTGAGCACTGAGCACCCAGCACCCCGAGCACTGAGCACCCAGAACCCTGTGTACTGAGCACTGAGTACACAGCACCCCGAGCACTGAGCACCCAGCACCCTGAGCACTGAGCACCCTGAGTACTGAGCACCCAGCACCCTGAGCACTGTGCACCCAGGACCCAGAGCACTGAGCACTGAGCACCCTGAGTACTGAGCACCGAGCACCCTGAGTACTGAGCACTGAGCACCCTGAGCACTGAGCACCCTGCACCCTGAGTACTGAGCACCGAGCACCATGAGTACTGAGCACCCAGCACTCTGAGCACTGAGCACCCAGCACCCTGAGCACTGAGACACCCAGCACCCCGAGCACTGAGCACCCAGCACCCCGAGCACTGAGCACCCTGCACCCTGAGCACTGAGCCTGAGCACCCTGAGTACTGAGCACTGAGTACCCTGAGTACTGAGCACTGAGCACCCTGAGTACTGAGCACCCAGCACCCCGAGCACTGAGCACCGAGCACCCTGAGCACTGAGCACCCAGCACCCTGAGTACTAAGCACCCAGCACCCTGAGTACTGAGCACCCAGCACCCTGAGTACTGAGCACCCAGCGTACTGAGCACCGAGCACCCCGAGCACTGAGCACCCAGCACCCTGAGTACTGAGCACCCAGCACCCTGAGCACTGAGCACCCAGCACCCTGAGTACTGAGCACCGAGCACCCTGAGTACTGAGCACCCAGCACCCTGAGTACTGAGCACCCAGCACCCTGAGTACTGAGCACCCAGCGTACTGAGCACCGAGCACCCAGCACCCTGAGTACTGAGCACCCAGCACCCTGAGCACTGTGCACCCAACACCCTGAGTACTGAGCACTGAGCACCCCGAGTACTGAGCACCGAGCACACCGAGCACTGAGCACCCAGCACCCAGAGCACCGAGCACCCTGTGTACTGAGCAACCAGCACCCTGAGCACTGAGCACCCAGCACCCTGAGCACTGAGCACCCAGCACCCTGAATACTGAGCACCGAGCACCCCGAGCACTGAGCACCCAGCACCCTGAGCACTGAGCAACCTTAGTACTGAGCACTGAGCACACTGAGTACTGAGCACTGAGCACCCTGAGTACTGAGCACCCAGCACCCTGAGTACTGAGCACCCAGCTCCCTGAGCAATGATCACCCTGAGTACTGAGCACCCAGCACCTTGAGCACTGAGCACCGAGCACACTGAGCACTGAGCAACCAGCACCCGGAGTACTGAGCACCCAGCACCCTGAGAACTAAGCACCAAGCACCCTGAGTACTGAGCACTGAGCACCCCGAGTACTGAGCACCGAGCACCCCGAGCACTGAGCACCCATAACCCCGAGCACCGAGCACCTTGAGTACTGAGCACCCAGCACACTGAGCACTGAACACACAGCACCCTGAGTACAGAAAACCCCTAGCACTGAGAACCCAGCACCCTGAGTACTGAGCACCGAGCACACTGAGCACTGAGCACCCAGCACCCCGAGCACTGAGCACCCAGCACCCTGAGTACTGAGCACCCAGCATCCTGAGTACTGAGCACCCAGCACCCCGATCACTGAGTACCCAGCACCCTGAGCACTGAGCACCCAGCACACTGAGCACTGAGCACCAAGCACCCTGAGCACTGAGCACCCAGCACCCTGAGTTCTGAGCACTGAGCACCCAGCACCCCGAGCACTGAGCACCCAGCACCCTGTGTACTGAGCACTGAGCACCCAGAACCCCGAGCACTGAGCACCCAGCACCCTGAGCACTGAGCACCCAACACCCAAGTACTGAGCACCCAGCACCGTGAGTACTGAGCACCCAGCTCCCTGAGTACTGAGCACCCAGCACCCCGAGTACTGAGCACCCAGCACCCTGAGTACTGAGCACCCAGCACCCCGAGCACTAAGCACACAGCACCCAGAGCACTGAGGACCCAGCACCCTGAGCACTGAGCACCCAGCACCCTGAGTACTGAGCACCCAGCACCCTGAGCACTGATCACCCAGCACCCTGAGTACTGAGCACCAAGTACCCTGAGTACTGAGCACCCAGCACCCCGAGCACTGAGCACCCAGCACCCTGAGTACTGAGCACTGAGAACACAGCACCCCGAGCAATGAGCACCCAGCACCCTGTGTACTGAGCAATGAGTACCCAGTACCCCGAGCACTGAGACCCAGCACCCTGAGCACTGAGCACCCAGCACCCCGAGTACTGAGCACCCAGCACCCCGAGCACTGAGCACCCAGCACCCCGAGCACTGAGCACCCAGCACCCCGAGCAATGAGCACCCAGCACCCTGAGTACTGAGCACCCAGCACCCCGAGTACTGAGCACCCAGCAACCTGAGAACCGAGCAGCCAGCACCCCGAGCACTGAGCACCCAGCACACTGAGCACTGAGCACCCAGCACCCTGAGTACTGAGCACTGAGCACCCTGAGTACTGAGCACCCAGCACCCCGAGCACTGAGCACTGAGCACCCCGAGCACTGAGACCCAGCACCCTGAGCACTGAGCACCCAGCACCCCGAGCACTGATCACCCAGCACCCTGAGCACTGAGCACCCAGCACCCTGAGCACTGAGCACCCAGCACCCCGAGCACTGAGCACCCAGCACCCCGAGCACTGAGCACCCAGCACCCTGAGTACTGAGCACCCAGCACCCTGAGTACTGAGCACCCAGCACCCTGAGCACTGAGCACCCAGCACCCTGAGTACTAAGCACCCAACACCCCAAGCACTGAGCACCCTGAGTACTGAGCACCCAGCACCACAAGCACTGAGCACCCTGAATACTGAGCACCCAGCACCCTGAGTAATGAGCACCCAGCACCTCGAGCACTGAGCACCCAGCACCCTGAGCACTGAGCAGCGAGCACCCTGAGCACTGAGCACCCAGCACCCTGAGGACAGAGCACCCAGCACCCCGAGCACTGAGCACACAGCACCCTGAGCACTGAGCACCCTGAGTACTGAGCACTGAGCACCCTGAGTACTGAGCACCCAGCACCCTGAGTACTGAGCACCCAGCACCCCGAGCACTGAGTACCCAGCACCCTGAGCACTGAGTACCTAGCACCCTGAACACTGAGCACCCAGCACATTGAGCAATGAGCACCCAGCACCCTGAGCACTGAGCACCCAGCACCCTGAGTACTGAGCACTGAGCACCCAGCACCCCGAGCACTGAGCACACAGCACCCTGAGTACTGAGCAATGAGCACCCAGCACCCCGAGCACTGAGCAACGAGCACCCCAAGCACTGAGCACCCAGCACCCCGAGCACTGTGCACCCAGCACCCTGAGCACTGAGCACCCAGCACCCTGAGCACTGAGCACCCAGCACCCCGAGCCTGAGCACCCAGCACCCCGAGCACTGAGCACTCAGCACCCCGAGCACTGAGCACCCAGCACCCCGAGCACTGAGCACCCAGCACCCTGAGTACTGAGCACTGAGCGCCCAGCACCCCGAGCACTGAGCACCGAGCACCCCGAGCACTGAGCACCCAGCACCCCTAGCACTGAGCACCCATCACCCCGAGCACTGAGCACCCAGCACCCCGAGCACTGAGCACCCAGCACCCTGTGTACTGAGCACTGAGTACACAGAACCCCGAGCACTGAGCACCCAGCGCACTGAGCACTGAGCACCCTGAGTACTGAGCACCCAGCACCCTGAGCACTGAGCACCCAGCACCCCGAGCACTGAGCACCCAGCACCCAGAGCACTGAGCACTGAGCACCCTGAGTACTGAGCACTGAGCACCCTGAGCACTGAGCACCGAGCACCCTGAGTACTGAGCACTGAGCACCCTGAGCACTGAGCACCCTGCACCCTGAGTACTGAGCACCGAGCACCATGAGTACTGAGCACCCTGCACTCTGAGCACTGAGCACCCAGCACCCTGAGCACTGAGACACCCAGCACCCCGAGCACTGAGCACCCAGCACCCCGAGCACTGAGCACAGTGCACCCTGAGCACTGAGCCTGAGCACCCTGAGTACTGAGCACTGAGCACCCTGAGTACTGAGCACTGAGCACCCTGAGTACTGAGCACCCAGCACACCGAGCACTGTGCACCGAGCACCCTGAGCACTGAGCACCCAGCACCCTGAGTACTAAGCACCCAGCACCCTGAGTACTGAGCACCCAGCACCCTGAGTACTGAGCACCCAGCGTACTGAGCACCGAGCACCCCGAGCACTGAGCACCCAGCACCCTGAGTACTGAGCACCCAGCACCCTGAGCACTGAGCACCCAGCACCCTGAGTACTGAGCACCGAGCACCCTGAGTACTGAGCACCCAGCACCCTGAGTACTGAGCACCCAGCACCCTGAGTACTGAGCACCCAGCGTACTGAGCACCGAGCACCCAGCACCCTGAGTACTGAGCACCCAGCACCCTGAGAACTGAGCACCCAGCACCCTGAGTACTGAGCACTGAGCACCCCGAGTACTGAGCACCGAGCACACCGAGCACTGAGCACCCAGCACCCCGAGCACCGAGCACCCTGTGTACTGAGCACCCAGCACCCTGAGCACTGAGCACCCAGCACCCTGAGCACTGAGCACCCAGCACCCTGAGTACTGAGCACCGAGCACCCCGAGCACTGAGCACCCAGCACCCTGAGCACTGAGCAACCTTAGTACTGAGCACTGAGCACCCTGAGTACTGAGCACTGAGCACCCTGAGTACTGAGCACAAAGCACCCTGAGTACTGAGCACCCAGCTCCCTGAGCAATGATCACCCTGAGTACTGAGCACCTAGCACCTTGAGCACTGAGCACCGAGCACACTGAGCACTGAGCAACCAGCACCCGGAGTACTGAGCACCCAGCACCCTGAGTACTAAGCACCGAGCACCCTGAGTACTGAGCACTGAGCACCCCGAGTACTGAGCACCGAGCACCCCGAGCACTGAGCACCCACAACCCCGAGCACCGAGCACCCTGAGTACTGAGCACCCAGCACCCTGAGCACTGAACACACAGCACCCTGAGCACTGAGCACCCAACACCCGAGTACTGAGCACCCAGCTCCCTGAGTACTGAGCACCCAGCACCCCGAGTACAGAGCACCCAGCACCCTGAGTACTGAGCACCCAGCACCCCGAGCACTAAGCACCCAGCACCCTGAGCACTGAGCACCCAGCACCCTGAGTACTGAGCACCGAGCACCCTGAGTACTGAGCACCCAGCACCCTGAGCACTGATCACCCAGCACCCTGAGTACTGAGCACCAAGTACCCTGAGTACTGAGCACCCAGCACCCCGAGCACTGAGCACCCAGCACCCTGAGTACTGAGCACTGAGAAAACAGCACCCCGAGCAATGAGCACCCAGCACCCTGTGTACTGAGCACTGAGTACCCAGTACCCCGAGCACTGAGACCCCGCACCCTGAGCACTGAGCACCCAGCACCCCGAGTACTGAGCACCCAGCACCCCGAGCACTGAGCACCCAGCACCCCGAGCACTGAGCACCCAGCACCCCGAGCAATGAGCACCCAGCACCCTGAGTACTGAGCACCCAGCACCCCGAGTACTGAGCACCCAGCAACCTGAGAACTGAGCAGCCAGCACCCCGAGCACTGAGCACCCAGCACACTGAGCACTGAGCACCCAGCACCCTGAGTACTGAGCACTGAGCACCCTGAGTACTGAGCACCCAGCACCCCGAGCACTGAGCACCGAGCACCCCGAGCACTGAGCACCCAGCGCCCCGAGCACTGAGCACCCAGCACCCCGAGCACTGATCACCCAGCACCCTGAGCACTGAGCACCCAGCACCCCGAGCACTGAGCACCCAGCACCCCGAGCACTGAGCACCGAGCACCCCGAGCACTGAGCACCCAGCACCCTGAGTACTGAGCACCCAGCACCCTGAGTACTGAGCACCCAGCACCCTGAGCACTGAGCACCCACCACCCTGAGTACTAAGCACCCAACACCCCAAGCACTGAGCACCCTGAGTACTGAGCACCCAGCACCACAAGCACTGAGCACCCTGAATACTGAGCACCCAGCACCCTGAGTAATGAGCACCCAGCACCCCGAGCACTGAGCACCCAGCACCCTGAGCACTGAGCACCGAGAACCTGAGCACTGAGCACCCAGCACCCTGAGGACTGAGCACCCAGCACCCTGAGCACTGAGCACACAGCACCCTGAGCACTGAGCACCCTGAGTACTGAGCACTGAGCACCCTGAGTACTGAGCACCCAGCACCCTGAGTACTGAGCACCCAGCACCCCGAGCACTGAGTACCCAGCACCCTGAGCACTGAGTACCCAGCACCCTGAGCACTGAGCACCCAGCACATTGAGCAATGAGCACCCAGCACCCTGAGCACTGAGCACGCAGCACCCTGAGTACTGAGCACTGAGCACCCAGCACCCCGAGCACTGAGCACCCAGCACCCTGAGTACTGAGCACTGAGCACCCAGCACCCCGAGCACTGAGCAACGAGCACCCCAAGCACTGAGCACCCAGCACCCCGAGCACTGTGCACCCAGCACCCTGAGCACTGAGCACCCAGCACCCTGAGCACTGAGCACCCAGCACCCCGAGCACTGAGCACCCAGCACCCCGAGCACTGAGCACTCAGCACCCCGAGCACTGAGCACCCAGCACCCCGAGCACTGAGCACCCAGCACCCTGAGTAATGAGCACTGAGCGCCCAGCACCCCGAGCACTGAGCACCCAGCACCCCGAGCACTGAGCACCCAGCACCCCGAGCACTGAGCACCCAGCACCCCGAGCACTGAGCACCCAGCACCCCGAGCACTGAGCACCCAGCAGCCCGAGCACTGAGCACCCAGCACCCCGAGCACTGAGCACCCAGCACCCTGAGTACTGAGCACCCAGCACCCTGAGTACTAAGCACCCAGCACCCTGAGCACTGAGCACCCAGCACCCTGAGTACTGAGCACCCAACACCCCAAGCACGGAGCACTCTGAGTACTGAGCACCCAGCACCCCAAGCACTGAGCACCCTGAGTACTGAGCACCCAGCCCCCTGAGTAATGAGCACCCAGCACACCGAGCACTGAGCACCCAGCACCCTGAGTACTGAGCACCGAGCACCCTGAGTACTGAGCAGCCAGCACCCTGAGTACTGAGCACCCAGCGTACTGAGCACCGAGCACCCAGCACCCTGAGTACTGAGCACCCAGCACCCTGAGCACTGAGCACCCAGCACCCTGAGTACTGAGCACCGAGCACCCCGAGTACTGAGCACCCAGCACCCTGAGTACTGAGCACCCAGCACCCCGAGTACTGAGCACCCAGCACCCTGAGTACTGAGCACCCAGAACCCTGAGGACTGAGCACCCAGCACCCTGAGGACTGAGCACCCAGCACCCTGAGCACTGAGCACACAGCACCCTGAGCACTGAGCACCCTGAGTACTGAGCACTGAGCACCCTGAGTACTGAGCACCCAGCACCCTGAGTACTGAGCACCCAGCACCCCGAGCACTGAGTACCCAGCACCCTGAGCACTGAGTACCCAGCACCCTGAGCACTGAGCACCCAGCACATTGAGCAATGAGCACCCAGCACCCTGAGCACTGAGCACGCAGCACCCTGAGTACTGAGCACTGAGCACCCAGCACCCCGAGCACTGAGCACCCAGCACCCTGAGTACTGAGCACTGAGCACCCAGCACCCCGAGCACTGAGCAACGAGCACCCCAAGCACTGAGCACCCAGCACCCCGAGCACTGTGCACCCAGCACCCTGAGCACTGAGCACCCAGCACCCTGAGCACTGAGCACCCAGCACCCCGAGCACTGAGCACCCAGCACCCCGAGCACTGAGCACTCAGCACCCCGAGCACTGAGCACCCAGCACCCCGAGCACTGAGCACCCAGCACCCTGAGTAATGAGCACTGAGCGCCCAGCACCCCGAGCACTGAGCACCCAGCACCCCGAGCACTGAGCACCCAGCACCCCGAGCACTGAGCACCCAGCACCCCGAGCACTGAGCACCCAGCACCCCGAGCACTGAGCACCCAGCAGCCCGAGCACTGAGCACCCAGCACCCCGAGCACTGAGCACCCAGCACCCTGAGTACTGAGCACCCAGCACCCTGAGTACTGAGCACCCAGCACCCTGAGCACTGAGCACCCAGCACCCTGAGTACTGAGCACCCAACACCCCAAGCACGGAGCACTCTGAGTACTGAGCACCCAGCACCCCAAGCACTGAGCACCCTGAGTACTGAGCACCCAGCCCCCTGAGTAATGAGCACCCAGCACACCGAGCACTGAGCACCCAGCAACCTGAGTACTGAGCACCGAGCACCCTGAGTACTGAGCAGCCAGCACCCTGAGTACTGAGCACCCAGCGTACTGAGCACCGAGCACCCAGCACCCTGAGTACTGAGCACCCAGCACCCTGAGCACTGAGCACCCAGCACCCTGAGTACTGAGCACCGAGCACCCCGAGTACTGAGCACCCAGCACCCTGAGTACTGAGCACCCAGCACCCCGAGTACTGAGCACCCAGCACCCTGAGTACTGAGCACCCAGCACCCGGAGCACTAAGCACCCAGCACCCCGAGCACTGAGGACCCAGCACCCTGAGCACTGAGCACCCAGCACCCTGAGTACTGAGCACCGACCACTCTGAGTACTGAGCACCCAGCACCCTGAGTACTGAGCACCCAGCACACTGAGTACTGAGCACCCAGCACCCTGAGCACTGATCACCCAGCACCCTGAGTACTGAGCACCAAGTACCCTGAGTACTGAGCACCCAGCACCCCGAGCACTGAGCACCCAGCACCCTGAGTACTGAGCACTGAGCACCCAGCACCCCGAGCACTGTGCACCCAGCACCCTGTGTACTGAGCACTGAGTACCCAGTACCCCGAGCACTGAGACCCAGCACCCTGAGAACTGAGCACCCAGCACCCCGAGTACTGAGCACCGAGCACCCCAAGCACTGAGCACCCAGCACCCCGAGCACTGAGCACCCAGCACCTCGAGCAATGAGCACCCAGCACCCTGAGTACTGAGCACCCAGCACCCCGAGTACTGAGCACCCAGCAACCTGAGAACCGAGCAGCCAGCACCCCGAGCACTGAGCACCCAGCACACTGAGCACTGAGCACCCAGCACCCTGAGTACTGAGCACTGAGCACCCTGAGTACTGAGCACCCAGCACCCCGAGCACTGAGCACCGAGCACCCCGAGCACTGAGCACCCAGCGCCCCGAACACCGAGCACCCAGCACCCCGAGCACTGATCACACAGCACGTGAGCACTGAGCACCCAGCACCCTGAGCACTGAGCACCCAGCACCCCGAGCACTGAGCACCCAGCACCCTGAGCACTGCGCACCCAGCACCCTGAGTACTGAGCACCCAGCACCCTGAGTACTGAGCACCCAGCACCCTGAGCACTGAGCACCCAGCACCCTGAGTACTAAGTACCCAACACCCCAAGCACTGAGCACCCTGAGTACTGAGCACCCAGCACCACAAGCACTGAGCACCCTGAATACTGAGCACCCAGCCCCCTGAGTAATGAGCACCCAGCACCCCGAGCACTGAGCACCCAGCACCCTGAGCACTGAGCACTGAGCACCCTGAGCACTGAGCACCCAGGACCCTGAGAACTGAGCACCCAGCACCCCGAGCACTGAGCACACAGCACCCTGAGCACTGAGCACCCTGAGTACTGAGCACTGAGCACCCTGAGTACTGAGCACCCAGCACCCTGAGTACTGAGCACCCAGCACCCCGAGCACTGAGTACCCAGCACCCTGAGCACTGAGCAACGAGCACCGAAAGCACTGAGCACCCAGCACCCCGAGCACTGTGCACCCAGCACCCTGAGCACTGGGCACCCAGCACCCTGAGCTCTGAGCACCCAGCACCCCGAGCACTGAGCACCCAGCACCCCGTGCACTGAGCACCCAGCACACCGAGCACTGAGCACCCAGCACCCCGAGCACTGAGCACCCAGCACCCCGAGCACTGAGCACCCAGCACCCTGAGTACTGAGCACTGAGCGCCCTGCACCCCGAGCACTGAGCACCGAGCACCCCGAGCACTGAGCACCCAGCACCCCGAGCACTGAGCACCCAGCACCCCGAGCACTGAGCACCCAGCACCCCGAGCACTGAGCACCCAGCACCCCGAGCACTGAGCACCCAGCACCCCGAGCACTGAGCACCGAGCACCCTGAGCACTGAGCACCCAGCACCCTGAGTACTAAGCACCCAGCACCCTGAGTACTGAGCACCCAGCACCCTGAGTACTGAGCACCCAGCGTACTGAGCACCGAGCACCCCGAGCACTGAGCACCCAGCACCCTGAGTACTGAGCACCCAGCACCCTGAGCACTGAGCACCCAGCACCCTGAGTACTGAGCACCGAGCACCCTGAGTACTGAGCACCCAGCACCCTGAGTACTGAGCACCCAGCACCCTGAGTACTGAGCACCCAGCGTACTGAGCACCGAGCACCCAGCACCCTGAGTACTGAGCACCCAGCACCCTGAGAACTGAGCACCCAGCACCCTGAGTACTGAGCACTGAGCACCCCGAGTACTGAGCACCGAGCACACCGAGCACTGAGCACCCAGCACCCCGAGCACCGAGCACCCTGTGTACTGAGCACCCAGCACCCTGAGCACTGAGCACCCAGCACCCTGAGCACTGAGCACCCAGAACCCTGAGTACTGAGCACCGAGCACCCCGAGCACTGAGCACCCAGCACCCTGAGCACTGAGCAACCTTAGTACTGAGCACTGAGCACCCTGAGTACTGAGCACTGAGCACCCTGAGTACTGAGCACAAAGCACCCTGAGTACTGAGCACCCAGCTCCCTGAGCAATGATCACCCTGAGTACTGAGCACCTAGCACCTTGAGCACTGAGCACCGAGCACACTGAGCACTGAGCAACCAGCACCCGGAGTACTGAGCACCCAGCACCCTGAGTACTAAGCACCGAGCACCCTGAGTACTGAGCACTGAGCACCCCGAGTACTGAGCACCGAGCACCCCGAGCACTGAGCACCCACAAACCCGAGCAACGAGCACCCTGAGTACTGAGCACCCAGCACCCTGAGCACTGAACACACAGCACCCTGAGTACAGAAAACCCCTAGCACTGAGAACCCAGCACCTTGAGTACTGAGCACCGAGCACACTGAGCACTGAGCACCCAGCACCCCGAGCACTGAGCACCCAGCAACCTGAGTACTGAGCACCCAGCACCCTGAGTACTGAGCACCCAGCACCCCGAGCACTGAGTACCCAGCACCCTGAGCACTGAGCACCCAGCACACTGAGCACTGAGCACCAAGCACCCCGAGCACTGAGCACCCAGCACCCTGAGCACTGAGCACCCAGCACCCTGAGTACTGAGCACCCAGCACCCTGAGCACTGAGCACCCACCACCCTGAGTACTAAGCACCCAACACCCCAAGCACTGAGCACCCTGAGTACTGAGCACCCAGCACCACAAGCACTGAGCACCCTGAATACTGAGCACCCAGCACCCTGAGTAATGAGCACCCAGCACCCCGAGCACTGAGCACCCAGCACCCTGAGCACTGAGCACCGAGCACCCTGAGCACTGAGCACCCAGCACCCTGAGGACTGAGCACCCAGCACCCTGAGCACTGAGCACACAGCACCCTGAGTACTGAGCACCCAACACCCCAAGCACGGAGCACTCTGAGTACTGAGCACCCAGCACCCCAAGCACTGAGCACCCTGAGTACTGAGCACCCAGCCCCCTGAGTAATGAGCACCCAGCACACCGAGCACTGAGCACCCAGCACACTGAGTACTGAGCACCGAGCACCCTGAGTACTGAGCAGCCAGCACCCTGAGTACTGAGCACCCAGCGTACTGAGCACCGAGCACACAGCACCCTGAGTACTGAGCACCCAGCACCCTGAGCACTGAGCACCCAGCACCCTGAGTACTGAGCACTGAGCACCCCGAGTACTGAGCACCCAGCACCCTGAGTACTGAGCACCCAGCACCCCGAGTACTGAGCACCCAGCACCCTGAGTACTGAGCACCCAGCACCCGGAGCACTAAGCACCCAGCACCCCGAGCACTGAGGACCCAGCACCCTGAGCACTGAGCACCCAGCACCCTGAGTACTGAGCACCGACCACTCTGAGTACTGAGCACCCAGCACCCTGAGTACTGAGCACCCAGCACACTGAGTACTGAGCACCCAGCACCCTGAGCACTGATCACCCAGCACCCTGAGTACTGAGCACCAAGTACCCTGAGTACTGAGCACCCAGCACCCCGAGCACTGAGCACCCAGCACCCTGAGTACTGAGCACTGAGCACCCAGCACCCCGAGCACTGTGCACCCAGCACCCTGTGTACTGAGCACTGAGTACCCAGTACCCCGAGCACTGAGACCCAGCACCCTGAGAACTGAGCACCCAGCACCCCGAGTACTGAGCACCGAGCACCCCAAGCACTGAGCACCCAGCACCCCGAGCACTGAGCACCCAGCACCCCGAGCAATGAGCACCCAGCACCCTGAGTACTGAGCACCCAGCACCCCGAGTACTGAGCACCCAGCAACCTGAGAACCGAGCAGCCAGCACCCCGAGCACTGAGCACCCAGCACACTGAGCACTGAGCACCCAGCACCCTGAGTACTGAGCACTGAGCACCCTGAGTACTGAGCACCCAGCACCCCGAGCACTGAGCACCGAGCACCCCGAGCACTGAGCACCCAGCGCCCCGAGCACTGAGCACCCAGCACCCCGAGCACTGATCACACAGCACGTGAGCACTGAGCACCCAGCACCCTGAGCACTGAGCACCCAGCACCCCGAGCACTGAGCACCCAGCACCCTGAGCACTGCGCACCCAGCACCCTGAGTACTGAGCACCCAGCACCCTGAGTACTGAGCACCCAGCACCCTGAGCACTGAGCACCCAGCACCCTGAGTACTAAGTACCCAACACCCCAAGCACTGAGCACCCTGAGTACTGAGCACCCAGCACCACAAGCACTGAGCACCCTGAATACTGAGCACCCAGCCCCCTGAGTAATGAGCACCCAGCACCCCGAGCACTGAGCACCCAGCACCCTGAGCACTGAGCACTGAGCACCCTGAGCACTGAGCACCCAGCACCCTGAGGACTGAGCACCCAGCACCCCGAGCACTGAGCACACAGCACCCTGAGCACTGAGCACCCTGAGTACTGAGCACTGAGCACCCTGAGTACTGAGCACCCAGCACCCTGAGTACTGAGCACCCAGCAACCCGAGCACTGAGTACCCAGCACCCTGAGCACTGAGCACACAGCACCCTGAGTACTGAGCACCCAACACCCCAAGCACGGAGCACTCTGAGTACTGAGCACCCAGCACCCCAAGCACTGAGCACCCTGAGTACTGAGCACCCAGCCCCCTGAGTAATGAGCACCCAGCACACCGAGCACTGAGCACCCAGCACCCTGAGTACTGAGCACCGAGCACCCTGAGTACTGAGCAGCCAGCACCCTGAGTACTGAGCACCCAGCGTACTGAGCACCGAGCAACCAGCACCCTGAGTACTGAGCACCCAGCACCCTGAGCACTGAGCACCCAGCACCCTGAGTACTGAGCACCGAGCACCCCGAGTACTGAGCACCCAGCACCCTGAGTACTGAGCACCCAGCGTACTGAGCACCGAGCACCCAGCACCCTGAGTACTGAGCACCCAGCACCCTGAGCACTGAGCACCCACCACCCTGAGTACTAAGCACCCAACACCCCAAGCACTGACCACCCTGAGTACTGAGCACCCAGCACCACAAGCACTGAGCACCCTGAATACTGAGCACCCAGCACCCTGAGTAATGAGCACCCAGCACCCCGAGCACTGAGCACCCAGCACCCTGAGCACTGAGCACCGAGCACCCTGAGCACTGAGCACCCAGCACCCTGAGGACTGAGCACCCAGCACCCTGAGCACTGAGCACACAGCACCCTGAGTACTGAGCACCCAACACCCCAAGCACGGAGCACTCTGAGTACTGAGCACCCAGCACCCTGAGCACTGAGCACACAGCACCCTGAGTACTGAGCACCCAACACCCCAAGCACCCAGCACCCTGAGCACTGAGCACCCAGCACCCTGAGTACTGAGCACCGAGCACCCCGAGTACTGAGCACCCAGCACCCTGAGTACTGAGCACCCAGCACCCCGAGTACTGAGCACCCAGCACCCTGAGTACTGAGCACCCAGCACCCGGAGCACTAAGCACCCAGCACCCCGAGCACTGAGGACCCAGCACCCTGAGCACTGAGCACCCAGCACCCTGAGTACTGAGCACCGACCACTCTGAGTACTGAGCACCCAGCACCCTGAGTACTGAGCACCCAGCACACTGAGTACTGAGCACCCAGCACCCTGAGCACTGATCACCCAGCACCCTGAGTACTGAGCACCAAGTACCCTGAGTACTGAGCACCCAGCACCCCGAGCACTGAGCACCCAGCACCCTGAGTACTGAGCACCCAGCACCCCGAGCACTGTGCACCCAGCACCCTGTGTACTGAGCACTGAGTACCCAGTACCCCGAGCACTGAGACCCAGCACCCTGAGAACTGAGCACCCAGCACCCCGAGTACTGAGCACCGAGCACCCCAAGCACTGAGCACCCAGCACCCCGAGCACTGAGCACCCAGCACCCCGAGCAATGAGCACCCAGCACCCTGAGTACTGAGCACCCAGCACCCCGAGTACTGAGCACCCAGCAACCTGAGAACCGAGCAGCCAGCACCCCGAGCACTGAGCACCCAGCACACTGAGCACTGAGCACCCAGCACCCTGAGTACTGAGCACTGAGCACCCTGAGTACTGAGCACCCAGCACCCCGAGCACTGAGCACCGAGCACCCCGAGCACTGAGCACCCAGCGCCCCGAGCACTGAGCACCCAGCACCCCGAGCACTGATCACACAGCACGTGAGCACTGAGCACCCAGCACCCTGAGCACTGAGCACCCAGCACCCCGAGCACTGAGCACCCAGCACCCTGAGCACTGCGCACCCAGCACCCTGAGTACTGAGCACCCAGCACCCTGAGTACTGAGCACCCAGCACCCTGAGCACTGAGCACCCAGCACCCTGAGTACTAAGTACCCAACACCCCAAGCACTGAGCACCCTGAGTACTGAGCACCCAGCACCACAAGCACTGAGCACCCTGAATACTGAGCACCCAGCCCCCTGAGTAATGAGCACCCAGCACCCCGAGCACTGAGCACCCAGCACCCTGAGCACTGAGCACTGAGCACCCTGAGCACTGAGCACCCAGCACCCTGAGGACTGAGCACCCAGCACCCCGAGCACTGAGCACACAGCACCCTGAGCACTGAGCACCCTGAGTACTGAGCACTGAGCACCCTGAGTACTGAGCACCCAGCACCCTGAGTACTGAGCACCCAGCACCCCGAGCACTGAGTACCCAGCACCCTGAGCACTGAGCACACAGCACCCTGAGTACTGAGCACCCAACACCCCAAGCACGGAGCACTCTGAGTACTGAGCACCCAGCACCCCAAGCACTGAGCACCCTGAGTACTGAGCACCCAGCCCCCTGAGTAATGAGCACCCAGCACACCGAGCACTGAGCACCCAGCACCCTGAGTACTGAGCACCGAGCACCCTGAGTACTGAGCAGCCAGCACCCTGAGTACTGAGCACCCAGCGTACTGAGCACCGAGCACCCAGCACCCTGAGTACTGAGCACCCAGCACCCTGAGCACTGAGCACCCAGCACCCTGAGTACTGAGCACCGAGCACCCCGAGTACTGAGCACCCAGCACCCTGAGTACTGAGCACCCAGCACCCCGAGTACTGAGCACCCAGCACCCTGAGTACTGAGCACCCAGCACCCGGAGCACTAAGCACCCAGCACCCCGAGCACTGAGGACCCAGCACCCTGAGCACTGAGCACCCAGCACCCTGAGTACTGAGCACCGACCACTCTGAGTACTGAGCACCCAGCACCCTGAGTACTGAGCACCCAGCACACTGAGTACTGAGCACCCAGCACCCTGAGCACTGATCACCCAGCACCCTGAGTACTGAGCACCAAGTACCCTGAGTACTGAGCACCCAGCACCCCGAGCACTGAGCACCCAGCACCCTGAGTACTGAGCACTGAGCACCCAGCACCCCGAGCACTGTGCACCCAGCACCCTGTGTACTGAGCACTGAGTACCCAGTACCCCGAGCACTGAGACCCAGCACCCTGAGAACTGAGCACCCAGCACCCCGAGTACTGAGCACCGAGCACCCCAAGCACTGAGCACCCAGCACCCCGAGCACTGAGCACCCAGCACCCCGAGCAATGAGCACCCAGCACCCTGAGTACTGAGCACCCAGCACCCCGAGTACTGAGCACCCAGCAACCTGAGAACCGAGCAGCCAGCACCCCGAGCACTGAGCACCCAGCACACTGAGCACTGAGCACCCAGCACCCTGAGTACTGAGCACTGAGCACCCTGAGTACTGAGCACCCAGCACCCCGAGCACTGAGCACCGAGCACCCCGAGCACTGAGCACCCAGCGCCCCGAGCACTGAGCACCCAGCACCCCGAGCACTGATCACACAGCACGTGAGCACTGAGCACCCAGCACCCTGAGCACTGAGCACCCAGCGCCCCGAGCACTGAGCACCCAGCACCCTGAGCACTGCGCACCCAGCACCCTGAGTACTGAGCACCCAGCACCCTGAGTACTGAGCACCCAGCACCCTGAGCACTGAGCACCCAGCACCCTGAGTACTAAGTAACCAACACCCCAAGCACTGAGCACCCTGAGTACTGAGCACCCAGCACCACAAGCACTGAGCACCCTGAATACTGAGCACCCAGCCCCCTGAGTAATGAGCACCCAGCACCCCGAGCACTGAGCACCCAGCACCCTGAGCACTGAGCACTGAGCACCCTGAGCACTGAGCACCCAGCACCCTGTGGACTGAGCACCCAGCACCCCGAGCACTGAGCACACAGCACCCTGAGCACTGAGCACCCTGAGTACTGAGCACTGAGCACCCTGAGTACTGAGCACCCAGCACCCTGAGTACTGAGCACCCAGCACCCCGAGCACTGAGTACCCAGCACCCTGAGCACTGAGTACCCAGCACCCTGAGCACTGAGCACCCAGCACATTGAGCACTGAGCACCCAGCACCCTGAGCACTGAGCACCCAGCACCCTGAGTACTGAGCACTGAGCATCCAGCACCCCGAGCACTGAGCACCCAGCACCCTGAGTACTGAGCACTGAGAACCCAGCACCCTGAGCACTGAGCAACGAGCACCGAAAGCACTGAGCACCCAGCACCCCGAGCACTGTGCACCCAGCACCCTGAGCACTGGGCACCCAGCACCCTGAGCTCTGAGCACCCAGCACCCCGAGCACTGAGCACCCAGCACCCCGTGCACTGAGCACCCAGCACCCCGAGCACTGAGCACCCAGCACCCCGAGCACTGAGCACCCAGCACCCCGAGCACTGAGCACCCAGCACCCTGAGTACTGAGCACTGAGCGCCCTGCACCCCGAGCACTGAGCACCGAGCACCCCGAGCACTGAGCACCCAGCACCCCGAGCACTGAGCACCCAGCACCCCGAGCACTGAGCACCCAGCACCCCGAGCACTGAGCACCCAGCACCCCGAGAACTGAGCACCCAGCACCCCGAGCACTGAGCACCGAGCACCCTGAGCACTGAGCACCCAGCACCCTGAGTACTAAGCACCCAGCACCCTGAGTACTGAGCACCCAGCACCCTGAGTACTGAGCACCCAGCGTACTGAGCACCGAGCACCCCGAGCACTGAGCACCCAGCACCCTGAGTACTGAGCACCCAGCACCCTGAGCACTGAGCACCCAGCACCCTGAGTACTGAGCACCGAGCACCCTGAGTACTGAGCACCCAGCACCCTGAGTACTGAGCACCCAGCACCCTGAGTACTGAGCACCCAGCGTACTGAGCACCGAGCACCCAGCACCCTGAGTACTGAGCACCCAGCACCCTGAGAACTGAGCACCCAGCACCCTGAGTACTGAGCACTGAGCACCCCGAGTACTGAGCACCGAGCACACCGAGCACTGAGCACCCAGCACCCCGAGCACCGAGCACCCTGTGTACTGAGCACCCAGCACCCTGAGCACTGAGCACCCAGCACCCTGAGCACTGAGCACCCAGCACCCTGAGTACTGAGCACCGAGCACCCCGAGCACTGAGCACCCAGCACCCTGAGCACTGAGCAACCTTAGTACTGAGCACTGAGCACCCTGAGTACTGAGCACTGAGCACCCTGAGTACTGAGCACAAAGCACCCTGAGTACTGAGCACCCAGCTCCCTGAGCAATGATCACCCTGAGTACTGAGCACCTAGCACCTTGAGCACTGAGCACCGAGCACACTGAGCACTGAGCAACCAGCACCCGGAGTACTGAGCACCCAGCACCCTGAGTACTAAGCACCGAGCACCCTGAGTACTGAGCACTGAGCACCCCGAGTACTGAGCACCGAGCACCCCGAGCACTGAGCACCCACAACCCCGAGCACCGAGCACCCTGAGTACTGAGCACCCAGCACCCTGAGCACTGAACACACAGCACCCTGAGTACAGAAAACCCCTAGCACTGAGAACCCAGCACCCTGAGTACTGAGCACCGAGCACACTGAGCACTGAGCACCCAGCACCCCGAGCACTGAGCACCCAGCAACCTGAGTACTGAGCACCCAGCACCCTGAGTACTGAGCACCCAGCACCCCGAGCACTGAGTACCCAGCACCCTGAGCACTGAGCACCCAGCACACTGAGCACTGAGCACCAAGCACCCTGAGCACTGAGCACCCAGCACCCTGAGTTCTGAGCACTGAGCACCCAGCACCCCGAGCACTGAGCACCCAGCACCCTGAGCACTGAGCACCCAACACCCGAGTACTGAGCACCCAGCTCCCTGAGTACTGAGCACCCAGCACCCCGAGTACAGAGCACCCAGCACCCTGAGTACTGAGCAACCAGCACCCCGAGCACTAAGCACCCAGCACCCTGAGCACTGAGCACCCAGCACCCTGAGTACTGAGCACCGAGCACCCTGAGTACTGAGCACCCAGCACCCTGAGCACTGATCACCCAGCACCCTGAGTACTGAGCACCAAGTACCCTGAGTACTGAGCACCCAGCACCCCGAGCACTGAGCACCCAGCACTCTGAGTACTGAGCACTGAGAACACAGCACCCCGAGCAATGAGCACCCAGCACCCTGTGTACTGAGCACTGAGTACCCAGTACCCCGAGCACTGAGACCCAGCACCCTGAGCACTGAGCACCCAGCACCCCGAGTACTGAGCACCCAGCACCCCGAGCACTGAGCACCCAGCACCCCGAGCACTGAGCACCCAGCACCCCGAGCAATGAGCACCCAGCACCCTGAGTACTGAGCACCCAGCACCCCGAGTACTGAGCACCCAGCAACCTGAGAACTGAGCAGCCAGCACCCCGAGCACTGAGCACCCAGCACACTGAGCACTGAGCACCCAGCACCCTGAGTACTGAGCACTGAGCACCCTGAGTACTGAGCACCCAGCACCCCGAGCACTGAGCACCGAGCACCCCGAGCACTGAGCACCCAGCGCCCCGAGCACTGAGCACCCAGCACCCCGAGCACTGATCACCCAGCACCCTGAGCACTGAGCACCCAGCACCCTGAGCACTGAGCACCCAGCACCCCGAGCACTGAGCACCCAGCACCCCGAGCACTGAGCACCCAGCACCCTGAGCACTGAGCACCCAGCACCCTGAGTACTGAGCACCCAGCACCCTGAGCACTGAGCACCCACCACCCTGAGTACTAAGCACCCAACACCCCAAGCACTGAGCACCCTGAGTACTGAGCACCCAGCACCACAAGCACTGAGCACCCTGAATACTGAGCACCCAGCACCCTGAGTAATGAGCACCCAGCACCCCGAGCACTGAGCACCCAGCACCCTGAGCACTGAGCACCGAGCACCCTGAGCACTGAGCACCCAGCACCCTGAGGACTGAGCACCCAGCACCCTGAGCACTGAGCACACAGCACCCTGAGCACTGAGCACCCTGAGTACTGAGCACTGAGCACCCTGAGTACTGAGCACCCAGCACCCTGAGTACTGAGCACCCAGCACCCCGAGCACTGAGTACCCAGCACCCTGAGCACTGAGTACCCAGCACCCTGAGCACTGAGCACCCAGCACATTGAGCAATGAGCACCCAGCACCCTGAGCACTGAGCACGCAGCACCCTGAGTACTGAGCACTGAGCACCCAGCGCCCCGAGCACTGAGCACCCAGCACCCTGAGTACTGAGCACTGAGCACCCAGCACGCCGAGCACTGAGCAACGAGCACCCCGAGCACTGAGCACCCAGCACCCCGAGCACTGAGCACCCAGCACCCCGAGCACTGAGCACCCAGCACCCCGAGCACTGAGCACCCAGCACCCCGAGCACTGAGCACCCAGCAGCCCGAGCACTGAGCACCCAGCACCCCGAGCACTGAGCACCCAGCACCCTGAGTACTGAGCACCCAGCACCCTGAGTACTGAGCACCCAGCACCCTGAGCACTGAGCACCCAGCACCCTGAGTACTGAGCACCCAACACCCCAAGCACGGAGCACTCTGAGTACTGAGCACCCAGCACCCCAAGCACTGAGCACCCTGAGTACTGAGCACCCAGCAGCCTGAGTAATGAGCACCCAGCACACCGAGCACTGAGCACCCAGCACCCTGAGTACTGAGCACCGAGCACCCTGAGTACTGAGCAGCCAGCACCCTGAGTACTGAGCACCCAGCGTACTGAGCACCGAGCACCCAGCACCCTGAGTACTGAGCACCCAGCACCCTGAGCACTGAGCACCCAGCACCCTGAGTACTGAGCACCGAGCACCCCGAGTACTGAGCACCCAGCACCCTGAGTACTGAGCACCCAGCACCCCGAGTACTGAGCACCCAGCACCCTGAGTACTGAGCACCCAGCACCCGGAGCACTAAGCACCCAGCACCCCGAGCACTGAGGACCCAGCACCCTGAGCACTGAGCACCCAGCACCCTGAGTACTGAGCACCGACCACTCTGAGTACTGAGCACCCAGCACCCTGAGTACTGAGCACCCAGCACACTGAGTACTGAGCACCCAGCACCCTGAGCACTGATCACCCAGCACCCTGAGTACTGAGCACCAAGTACCCTGAGTACTGAGCACCCAGCACCCCGAGCACTGAGCACCCAGCACCCTGAGTACTGAGCACTGAGCACCCAGCACCCCGAGCACTGTGCACCCAGCACCCTGTGTACTGAGCACTGAGTACCCAGTACCCCGAGCACTGAGAACCAGCACCCTGAGAACTGAGCACCCAGCACCTCGAGTACTGAGCACCGAGCACCCCAAGCACTGAGCACCCAGCACCCCGAGCACTGAGCACCCAGCACCCCGAGCAATGAGCACCCAGCACCCTGAGTACTGAGCACCCAGCACCCCGAGTACTGAGCACCCAGCAACCTGAGAACCGAGCAGCCAGCACCCCGAGCACTGAGCACCCAGCACACTGAGCACTGAGCACCCAGCACCCTGAGTACTGAGCACTGAGCACCCTGAGTACTGAGCACCCAGCACCACGAGCACTGAGCACCGAGCACCCCGAGCACTGAGCACCCAGCGCCCCGAGCACTGAGCACCCAGCACCCCGAGCACTGATCACACAGCACGTGAGCACTGAGCACCCAGCACCCTGAGCACTGAGCACCCAGCACCCCGAGCACTGAGCACCCAGCACCCTGAGCACTGCGCACCCAGCACCCTGAGTACTGAGCACCCAGCACCCTGAGTACTGAGCACCCAGCACCCTGAGCACTGAGCACCCAGCACCCTGAGTACTAAGTACCCAACACCCCAAGCACTGAGCACCCTGAGTACTGAGCACCCAGCACCACAAGCACTGAGCACCCTGAATACTGAGCACCCAGCCCCCTGAGTAATGAGCACCCAGCACCCCGAGCACTGAGCACCCAGCACCCTGAGCACTGAGCACTGAGCACCCTGAGCACTGAGCACCCAGCACCCTGAGGACTGAGCACCCAGCACCCCGAGCACTGAGCACACAGCACCCTGAGCACTGAGCACCCTGAGTACTGAGCACCGAGCACCCTGAGTACTGAGCACCCAGCACCCTGAGTACTGAGCACCCAGCACCCCGAGCACTGAGTACCCAGAACCCTGAGCACTGAGTACCCAGCACCCTGAGCACTGAGCACCCAGCACATTGAGCACTGAGCACCCAACACCCTGAGCACTGAGCACCCAGCACCCTGAGTACTGAGCACTGAGCATCCAGCACCCCGAGCACTGAGCACCCAGCACCCTGAGTACTGAGCACTGAGAACCCAGCACCCTGAGCACTGAGCAACGAGCACCGAAAGCACTGAGCACCCAGCACCCCGAGCACTGTGCACCCAGCACCCTGAGCACTGGGCACCCAGCACCCTGAGCTCTGAGCACCCAGCACCCCGAGCACTGAGCACCCAGCACCCCGAGCACTGAGCACCCAGCACCCCGAGCACTGAGCACCCAGCACCCCGAGCACTGAGCACCCAGCACCCCGAGCACTGAGCACCCAGCACCCTGAGTACTGAGCACTGAGCGCCCTGCACCCCGAGCACTGAGCACCGAGCACCCCGAGCACTGAGCACCCAGCACCCCGAGCACTGAGCACCCAGCACCCCGAGCACTGAGCACCCAGCACCACGAGCACTGAGCACCCAGCACCCCGAGCACTGAGCACCCAGCACCCCGAGCACTGAGCACCCAGCACCCCGAGTACTGAGCACCCAGCACCCTGAGTACTGAGCACCCAGCACCCTGAGCACTGAGCACCCAGCACCCTGAGTACTGAGCACCCAACACCCCAAGCACTGAGCACCCTGAATACTGAGCACCCAGCACCCCAAGCACTGAGCACCCTGAGTACTGAGCACCCAGCCCCCTGAGTAATGAGCACCCAGCACCCCGAGCACTGAGCACCCAGCACCCTGAGTACTGAGCACCGAGCACCCTGAGTACTGAGCAGCCAGCACCCTGAGTACTGAGCACCCAGCGTACTGAGCACCGAGCACCCAGCACCCTGAGTACTGAGCACCCAGCACCCTGAGCACTGAGCACCCAGCACCCTGAGTACTGAGCACCGAGCACCCCGAGTACTGAGCACCCAGCACCCTGAGTACTGAGCACCCAGCACACTGAGCACTGAGCACCCAGCACCCTGAGTACTGAGCACCGAGCACCCCAAGCACTGAGCACCCTGAGTACTGAGCACCCAGCCCCCTGAGTAATGAGCACCCAGCACCCCGAGCACTGAGCACCCAGCACCCTGAGTACTGAGCACCGAGCACCCTGAGTACTGAGCAGCCAGCACCCTGAGTACTGAGCACCCAGCACCCCGAGCACTGAGTACCCAGAACCCTGAGCACTGAGCACCGAGCACCCTGAGTACTGAGCACCCAGCACCCTGAGGACTGAGCACCCAGCACCCCGAGCACTGAGCACACAGCACCCTGAGCACTGAGCACCCTGAGTACTGAGCACCGAGCACCCTGAGTACTGAGCACCCAGCACCCTGAGTACTGAGCACCCAGCACCCCGAGCACTGAGTACCCAGAACCCTGAGCACTGAGTACCCAGCACCCTGAGCACTGAGCACCCAGCACATTGAGCACTGTGCACCCAACACCCTGAGCACTGAGCACCCAGCACCCTGAGTACTGAGCACTGAGCATCCAGCACCCCGAGCACTGAGCACCCAGCACCCTGAGTACTGAGCACTGAGAACCCAGCACCCTGAGCACTGAGCAACGAGCACCGAAAGCACTGAGCACCCAGCACCCCGAGCACTGTGCACCCAGCACCCTGAGCACTGGGCACCCAGCACCCTGAGCTCTGAGCACCCAGCACCCCGAGCACTGAGCACCCAGCACCCCGAGCACTGAGCACCCAGCACCCCGAGCACTGAGCACCCAGCACCCCGAGCACTGAGCACCCAGCACCCCGAGCACTGAGCACCCAGCACCCTGAGTACTGAGCACTGAGCGCCCTGCACCCCGAGCACTGAGCACCGAGCACCCCGAGCACTGAGCACCCAGCACCCCGAGCACTGAGCACCCAGCACCCCGAGCACTGAGCACCCAGCACCACGAGCACTGAGCACCCAGCACCCCGAGCACTGAGCACCCAGCACCCCGAGCACTGAGCACCCAGCACCCCGAGTACTGAGCACCCAGCACCCTGAGTACTGAGCACCCAGCACCCTGAGCACTGAGCACCCAGCACCCTGAGTACTGAGCACCCAACACCCCAAGCACTGAGCACCCTGAATACTGAGCACCCAGCACCCCAAGCACTGAGCACCCTGAGTACTGAGCACCCAGCCCCCTGAGTAATGAGCACCCAGCACCCCGAGCACTGAGCACCCAGCACCCTGAGTACTGAGCACCGAGCACCCTGAGTACTGAGCAGCCAGCACCCTGAGTACTGAGCACCCAGCGTACTGAGCACCGAGCACCCAGCACCCTGAGTACTGAGCACCCAGCACCCTGAGCACTGAGCACCCAGCACCCTGAGTACTGAGCACCGAGCACCCCGAGTACTGAGCACCCAGCACCCTGAGTACTGAGCACCCAGCACCCTGAGCACTGAGCACCCAGCACCCTGAGTACTGAGCACCGAGCACCCCAAGCACTGAGCACCCTGAGTACTGAGCACCCAGCCCCCTGAGTAATGAGCACCCAGCACCCCGAGCACTGAGCACCCAGCACCCTGAGTACTGAGCACCGAGCACCCTGAGTACTGAGCAGCCAGCACCCTGAGTACTGAGCACCCAGCGTACTGAGCACCGAGCACCCAGCACCCTGAGTACTGAGCACCCAGCACCCTGAGCACTGAGGACCCAGCACCCTGAGTACTGAGCACCGAGCACCCCGAGTACTGAGCACCCAGCACCCCGAGCAATGAGCACCCAGCACCCTGAGCACTGAGCACCCAGCACCCCGAGCACTGAGCACCCAGCACCCCGATCACTGAGCACCCAGCACCCTGAGCACTGAGCACCCAGCACCTCGAGCACCGAGCACCCTGAGTACTAAGCACCGAGCACCCTGAGCACTGAGCACCCAGCACCCTGAGCACTGAGCACCCAGCACCCTGAGTACTGAGCACCCAGCACCCCGAGCACTGAGCACCCAGCACCCTGAGTACTGAGCACCCAGCACCCTGAGCACTGAGCACCGAGCACCCTGAGCACTGAGCACACAGCACCCTGTGGACTGAGCACCCAGCGCCCCGAGCACTGAGCACAGAGCACCCTGAGCACTGAGCACCCTGAGTACTGATCAGTGAGCACCCTGAGTACTGAGCACTGAGCACCCTGAGTCCTGAGCACCCAGCACCCTGAGTACTGAGCACCCAGCACCCCGAGCACTGAGTACCCGGCACCCTGAGCACTGAGCACCCAGCACCCTGAGCACTGAGCACCCAGCACCCTGAGTACTGAGCACTGAGCACCCAGCACCCCGAGCACTGAGCACCCAGCACCCTGAGTACTGAGCACCCAGCACCCGAGTACTGAGCACCCAGCACCCTGAGTACTGAGCACCCAGCTCCCTGAGTACTGAGCACCCAGCTCCCTGAGTACTGAGCACCCATCACCCCGAGTACTGAGCACCCAGCACCCCGAGCACTGAGCACCCAGCACCCCGAGCACTGAGCACCCAGCACCCCGAGCACTGAGCACCCAGCACCCCGAGCACTGAGCACCCAGCACCCCGAGCACTGAGCACCCAGCACCCTGAGTACTGAGCACTGAGCGCCCAGCACCCCGAGCACTGAGCACCGAGCACCCCGAGCACTGAGCACCCAGCACCCCGAGCACTGAGCACCCAGCACCCCGAGCACTGAGCACCCAGCACCCCGAGCAATGAGCACCCAGCACCCCGAGCACTGAGCACCCAGCACCCCGAGCACTGAGCACCCAGCACCCTGAGTACTGAGCACCCAGCACCCTGAGCACTGAGCACCCAGCACCCTGAGTACTGAGCACCCAACACCCCAAGCACTGAGCACCCTGAATACTGAGCACCCAGCACCCCAAGCACTGAGCACCCTGAGTACTGAGCACCCAGCCCCCTGAGTAATGAGCACCCAGCACCCCGAGCACTGAGCACCCAGCACCCTGAGTACTGAGCACCGAGCACCCTGAGTACTGAGCAGCCAGCACCCTGAGTACTGAGCACCCAGCGTACTGAGCACCGAGCACCCAGCACCCTGAGTACTGAGCACCCAGCACCCTGAGCACTGAGCACCCAGCACCCTGAGTACTGAGCACCGAGCACCCCGAGTACTGAGCACCCAGCACCCTGAGTACTGAGCACCCAGCACCCTGAGCACTGAGCACCCAGCACCCTGAGTACTGAGCACCGAGCACCCCAAGCACTGAGCACCCTGAGTACTGAGCACCCAGCCCCCTGAGTAATGAGCACCCAGCACCCCGAGCACTGAGCACCCAGCACCCTGAGTACTGAGCACCGACCACCCTGAGTACTGAGCAGCCAGCACCCTGAGTACTGAGCACCCAGCGTACTGAGCACCGAGCTCCCAGCACCCTGAGTACTGAGCACCCAGCACCCTGAGTACTGAGCACCCAGCACCCTGAGTACTGTGCACCCAGCACCCTGAGTACTGAGCACCCAGCACCCCGAGTACTGAGCACCCAGCACCCTGAGCACTGAGCACCCAGCACCCTGAGCACTGAGCACCCAGCACCCCGAGCACTGCGCAACCAGATCCCTGAGTACTGAGCACCCAGCACCCTGAGCACTGAGCACCCAGCACCCTGAGCACTGAGCACTCAGCACACTGAGCACTGAGCACCCAGCACCCTGAGTAGTGAGCACCCAACGTACTGAGCACCGAGCACCCCGAGCACTGAGCACCCAGCACCCTGAGTACTAAGCACCGAGCACCCCGAACACTGAGCACCCAGCACCCCGAGCACTGAGCACCCAGCACTCTGAGTACTGAGCACCCAGCACCCTGAGTACTGAGCACCCAGCACCCTGAGCACTGAGCACCCAGCACCCTGAGTACTGAGCACCCAACACCCAAAGCACTGAGCACCCTGAGTACTGAGCACCCAGCACCCCAAGCACTGAGCACCCTGAGTACTGAGCACCCAGCACCCTGAGTAATGAGCACCCAGCACCCCGAGCACTGAGCACCCAGCACCCTGAGTACTGAGCACCGAGCACGCTGAGTACTGAGCAGCCAGCACACTGAGTACTGAGCACCCAGCGTACTGAGCACCGAGCACCCAGCACCCTGAGTACTGAGCACCCAGCACCCTGAGCACTGAGCACCCAGCACCCTGAGTACTGAGCACCGAGCACACCGAGTACTGAGCACCCAGCACCCCGAGCACTGAGCACACAGCACCCCAAGAACTGAGCACCCAGCACCCCGAGCACCCAGCACCCTGAGTACTAAGCACCGAGCACCCTGAGCACTGAGCACCCAGCACCCTGAGCACTGAGCACCCAGCACCCTGAGTACTGAGCACCCAGCACCCCGAGCACTGAGCACACAGCACCCTGAGTACTGAGCACCCAGCACCCTGAGCACTGAGCACGGAGCTCCCTGAGCACTGAGCACCCAGCACCCTGAGGACTGAGCACCCAGCACCCCGAGCACTGACGACCCAGCACCCTGAGCACTGAGCACCCTGAGTACTGAGCACTGAGCACCCTGAGTACTGATCACTGAGCACCCTGAGCACTGAGCACCCAGCACCCTGAGCACTGAGCACCCAGCACCCCGAGCAGTGAGCACCCAGCACCCTGAGCCCTGAGCACCCTGAGTACTGAGCACTGAGCACCCTGAGTACTGAGCACTGAGCACCCTGAGCAATGAGCCCCCTGAGTACTGAGCACCCAGCACCCTGAGCACTGAGCACCGAGCACCCCGAGCACTGAGCACCCAGCACCCTGAGCACTGAGGACCCAGCACCCTAAGTACTGAGCACCCAGCACCCTGAGCACTGAGCACCCAGCACCCTGAGTACTGAGCACCCAACACCCCAAGCACTGAGCACCCTGAGTACTGAGCACCCAGCACCCCAAGCACTGAGCACCCTGAGTACTGAGCACCCAGCACCCTGAGTAATGAGCACCCAGCACCCCGAGCACCGAGCACCCTGAGTACTAAGCACCGAGCACCCTGAGTACTGAGCACCCAGCACCCTGAGCACTGAGCACCCAGCACCCTGAGTACTGAGCACCGAGCACCCCAAGCACTGAGCACCCTGAGTACTGAGCACCCAGCCCCCTGAGTAATGAGCACCCAGCACCCCGAGCACTGAGCACCCAGCACCCTGAGTACTGAGCACCGAGCACCCTGAGTACTGAGCAGCCAGCACCCTGAGTACTGAGCACCCAGCGTACTGAGCACCGAGCTCCCAGCACCCTGAGTACTGAGCACCCAGCACCCTGAGTACTGAGCACCCAGCACCCTGAGTACTGTGCACCCAGCACCCTGAGTACTGAGCACCCAGCACCCCGAGTACTGAGCACCCAGCACCCTGAGCACTGAGCACCCAGCACCCTGAGCACTGAGCACCCAGCACCCCGAGCACTGCGCAACCAGAACCCTGAGTACTGAGCACCCAGCACCCTGAGCACTGAGCACCCAGCACCCTGAGCACTGAGCACTCAGCACACTGAGCACTGAGCACCCAGCACCCTGAGTAGTGAGCACCCAACGTACTGAGCACCGAGCACCCCGAGCACTGAGCACCCAGCACCCTGAGTACTAAGCACAGAGCACCCCGAACACTGAGCACCCAGCACCCCGAGCACTGAGCACCCAGCACTCTGAGTACTGAGCACCCAGCACCCTGAGTACTGAGCACCCAGCACCCTGAGCACTGAGCACCCAGCACCCTGAGTACTGAGCACCCAACACCCAAAGCACTGAGCACCCTGAGTACTGAGCACCCAGCACCCCAAGCACTGAGCACCCTGAGTACTGAGCACCCAGCACCCTGAGTAATGAGCACCCAGCACCCCGAGCACTGAGCACCCAGCACCCTGAGTACTGAGCACCGAGCACGCTGAGTACTGAGCAGCCAGCACACTGAGTACTGAGCACCCAGCGTACTGAGCACCGAGCACCCAGCACCCTGAGTACTGAGCACCCAGCACCCTGAGCACTGAGCACCCAGCACCCTGAGTACTGAGCACCGAGCACACCGAGTACTGAGCACCCAGCACCCCGAGCACTGAGCACACAGCACCCCAAGAACTGAGCACCCAGCACCCCGAGCACCCAGCACCCTGAGTACTAAGCACCGAGCACCCTGAGCACTGAGCACCCAGCACCCTGAGCACTGAGCACCCAGCACCCTGAGTACTGAGCACCCAGCACCCCGAGCACTGAGCACACAGCACCCTGAGTACTGAGCACCCAGCACCCTGAGCACTGAGCACGGAGCTCCCTGAGCACTGAGCACCCAGCACCCTGAGGACTGAGCACCCAGCACCCCGAGCACTGACGACCCAGCACCCTGAGCACTGAGCACCCTGAGTACTGAGCACTGAGCACCCTGAGTACTGATCACTGAGCACCCTGAGCACTGAGCACCCAGCACCCTGAGCACTGAGCACCCAGCACCCCGAGCAGTGAGCACCCAGCACCCTGAGCCCTGAGCACCCTGAGTACTGAGCACTGAGCACCCTGAGTACTGAGCACTGAGCACCCTGAGCAATGAGCCCCCTGAGTACTGAGCACCCAGCACCCTGAGCACTGAGCACCGAGCACCCCGAGCACTGAGCACCCAGCACCCTGAGCACTGAGGACCCAGCACCCTAAGTACTGAGCACCCAGCACCCTGAGCACTGAGCACCCAGCACCCTGAGTACTGAGCACCCAACACCCCAAGCACTGAGCACCCTGAGTACTGAGCACCCAGCACCCCAAGCACTGAGCACCCTGAGTACTGAGCACCCAGCACCCTGAGTAATGAGCACCCAGCACCCCGAGCACCGAGCACCCTGAGTACTAAGCACCGAGCACCCTGAGAACTGAGCACCCAGCACCTTGAGCACTGAGCACCCAGCACCCTGAGTACTGAGCACCCAGCACCCCGAGCACTGAGCACCCAGCACACTGAGTACTGAGCACCCAGCACCCTGAGCACTGAGCACCGAGCACCCTGAGCACTGAGCACCCAGCACCCTGAGCACTGAGCACACTGAGTACTGAGCACTGAGCACCCTGAGTACTGAGCACTGAGCAACCTGAGTACTGAGCACCCAGCACCCTGAGTACTGAGCACCCAGCACCCTGAGCAATGAGCACCCTGAGTACTGAGCACATAGCACCCTGAGCACTGAGCACCGAGCACCCCGAGCACTGAGCACCCAGCACCCTGAGCCCTGAGCAACCAGCACCCTGAGTACTGAGCACTGAGCACTAGCACCCCGAGCACTGAGCACCCAGCACCCTGAGTACTGAGCACTGAGCACCCAGCACCCCGAGCACTGAGCACCCAGCACCCTGAGCACTGAGCACCCAGCACCCGAGTACTGAGCACCCAGCACCCTGAGTACTGAGGACCCAGCTCCCTGAGTACTGAGCACCCAGCACCCCGAGTACTGAGCACCCAGCACCCTGAGTACTGAGCACCCAGCACCCCGAGCACTAAGCACCCAGCACCCTGAGTACTGAGCACCGAGTACCCTGAGTACTGAGCACCCAGCACCCCGAGCACTGAGCACCCAGCACCCTGAGTACTGAGCACCGAGTACCCTGAGTACTGAGCACCCAGCACCCCGAGCACTGAGCACCCAGCACCCTGAGTACTGAGCACTGAGCACCCAGCACACTGAGCACTGAGCAACGAGCACCCCGACCACTGAGCACCCAGCACCCCGAGCACTGAGCACCCAGCACCCCGAGCACTGAGCACCCAGCACCCCGAGCACTGAGCACCCAGCACCCTGAGTACTGAGCACTGAGCGCCCAGCACCCCGAGCACTGAGCACCGAGCACCCCGAGCACTGAGCACCCAGCACCCCGAGCACTGAGCACCCAGCACCCTGAGCACTGAGCACCCAGCACCCTGAGTACTGAGCACCCAACACCCCAAGCACTGAGCACCCTGAGTACTGAGCACCAAGCACCCCAAGCACTGAGCACCCTGAGTACTGAGCACCCAGCACCCTGAGTAATGAGCACCCAGCACCTCGAGCACTGAGGACCCAGCACCCTGAGTACTGAGCACCGAGCACCCTGAGTACTGAGCAGCCAGCATCCTGAGTACTGAGCACCCAGCACCCGGAGCACTAAGCACACAGCACCCCGAGCACTGAGGACCCAGCACACTGAGCAGTGAGCACCCAGCACCCTGAGTACTGAGCACCGACCACTCTGAGTACTGAGCACCCAGCACCCTGAGTACTGAGCACCCAGCACACTGAGTACTGAGCACCCAGCACGCTGAGCACTGATCACCCAGCACCCTGAGTACTGAGCACCAAGAACCCTGAGTACTGAGCACCCAGCACCCCGAGCACTGAGCACCCAGCACCCTGAGTACTGAGCACTGAGCACCCAGCACCCCGAGCACTGAGCACCCAGCACCCTGTGTACTGAGCACTGAGTACCCAGTACCCCGAGCACTGAGCACCCAGCACCCTGAGAACTGAGCACCCAGCACCCCGAGTACTGAGCACCGAGCACCCCAAGCACTGAGCACCCAGCACCCCGAGCACTGAGCACCCAGCACCCCGAGCACTGAGCACCCAGCACCCTGAGTACTGAGCACCCAGCACCCCGAGTACTGAGCACCCAGCAACCTGAGAACTGAGCAGCCAGCACCCCGAGCACTGAGCACCCAGCACACTGAGCACTGAGCACCCAGCACCCTGAGTACTGAGCACTGAGCACCCTGAGTACTGAGCACCCAGCACCCCGAGCACTGAGCACCGAGCACCCCAAGCACTGAGCACCCAGCGCCCCGAGCACTGAATACCCAGCACACCGAGCACTGATCACACAGCACGTGAGCACTGAGCACCCAGCACCCTGAGCACTGAGCACCCAGCACCCCGAGCACTGAGCACCCAGCACCCTGAGCACTGAGCACCCAGCACCCTGAGTACTGAGCACCCAGCACCCTGAGTACTGAGCACCCAGCACCCTGAGCACTGAGCACCCAGCACCCTGAGTACTAAGTACCCAACACCCCAAGCACTGAGCACCCTGAGTACTGAGCACCCAGCACCACAAGCACTGAGCACCCTGAATACTGAGCACCCAGCACCCTGAGTAATGAGCACCCAGCACCCCGAGCACTGAGCACCCAGCACCCTGAGCACTGAGCACCGAGCACCCTGAGCACTGAGCACCCAGCACCCTGAGGACTGAGCACCCAGCACCCCGAGCACTGAACACACAGCACCCTGAGCACTAAGCACCCTGAGTACTGAGCACTGAGCACCCTGAGTACTGAGCACCCAGCACCCTGAGTACTGAGCACCCAGCACCCCGAGCACTGAGTACCCAGCACCCTGAGCACTGAGTACCCAGCACCCTGAGCACTGAGCACCCAGCACATTGAGCACTGAGCACCCAGCACCCCGAGCACTGAGCACCCAGCACCCTGAGCACTGAGCACCGAGCACCCTGAGCACTGAGCACCCAGCACCCTGAGGACTGAGCACCCAGCACCCCGAGCACTGAACACACAGCACCCTGAGCACTAAGCACCCTGAGTACTGAGCACTGAGCACCCTGAGTCCTGAGCACCCAGCACCCTGAGTACTGAGCACCCAGCACCCCGAGCACTGAGTAACCGGCACCCTGAGCACTGAGCACCCAGCACCCTGAGCACTGAGCACCCAGCACCCTGAGTACTGAGCACTGAGCACCCAGCACCCCGAGCACTGAGCACCCAGCACGCTGAGTACTGAGCACTGAGCACCCAGCACCCCGAGCACTGAGCACCCAGCACCCTGAGTACTGAGCACCCAGCACCCCGAGCACTGAGCACCCAGCACCCTGAGTACTGAGCACTGAGCACCCAGCACACTGAGTACTGATCACTGAGCACCCTGAGTACTGAGCACTGAGCACCCTGAGTCCTGGGCACCCAGCACATTGAGTACTAAGCACCCAGCACCCCGAGCACTGAGTACCCAGCACCCTGAGCACTGAGCACCCAGCACCCTGAGCACTGAGCACCCAGCACCCTGAGTACTGAGCACTGAGCACCCAGCACCCCGAGCACTGAGCACCGAGCACCCTGAGTACTGAGCACTGAGCACCCAGCACCCCGAGCACTGAGCACCCAGCACCCTGAGTACTGAGCACCCAGCACCCGAGTACTGAGCACCCAGCACCCTGAGTACTGAGCACCCAGCACCCCGAGTACTGAGCACCCAGCACCCTGAGTACTGAGCACCCAGCACCCCGAGCACTAAGCACCCAGCACCCTGAGCACTGAGCACCCAGCACCCCGAGCACTGAGCACCCAGCACCCTGAGTACTGAGCACTGAGCACCCAGCACCCCGAGCACTGAGCACCCAGCACCCTGAGTACTGAGCACCCAGCACCCCGAGCACTGAGCACCCAGCACCCTGAGTACTGAGCACTGAGCATCCAGCACCCTGAGTACTGATCACTGAGCACCCTGAGTACTGAGCACTGAGCACCCTGAGTCCTGGGCACCCAGCACCCTGAGTACTGAGCACCCAGCACCCCGAGCACTGAGTACCCAGCACCCTGAGCACTGAGCACCCAGCACCCTGAGCACTGAGCACCCAGCACCCTGAGTACTGAGCACTGAGCACCCAGCACCCCGAGCACTGAGCACCGAGCACCCTGAGTATTGAGCACTGAGCACCCAGCACCCCGAGCACTGAGAACCCAGCACCCTGAGTACTGAGCACCCAGCACCCGAGTACTGAGCACCCAGCACCCTGAGTACTGAGCACCCAGCTACCTGAGTACTGAGCACCCAGCACCCCGAGTACTGAGCACCCAGCACCCTGAGTACTGAGCACCCAGCACCCCGAGCACTAAGCACCCAGCACCCTGAGCACTGAGGACCCAGCACCCTGAGCACTGAGCACCCAGCACCCTGAGTACTGAGCACCGAGCACCCTGAGTACTGAGCACCCAGCACCCTGAGTACTGAGCACCCAGCACACTGAGTACTGAGCACCGAGCACCCTGAGTACTGAGCAGCCAGCACCCTGAGTACTGAGCACCCAGCGTACTGAGCACCGAGCACCCAGCACCCTGAGTACTGAGCACCCAGCACCCTGAGCACTGAGCAACGAGCACCGAAAGCACTGAGCACCCAGCACCCCGAGCACTGTGCACCCAGCACCCTGAGCACTGAGCACCCAGCACCCTGAGCTCTGAGCACCCAGCACCCCGAGCACTGAGCACCCAGCACCCCGAGCACTGAGCACCCAGCACCCCGAGCACTGAGCACCCAGCACCCCGAGCACTGAGCACCCAGCACCCTGAGTACTGAGCACTGAGGCCAAGCACCCCGAGCACTGAGCACCGAGCAACCCGAGCACTGAGCACCCAGCACCCCGAGCACTGAGCACCCAGCACCCCGAGCACTGAGCACCCAGCACCCCGAGCACTGAGCACCCAGCACCCCGAGCACTGAGCACCCAGCACCCCGAGCACTGAGCACCCAGTACCCCGAGTACTGAGCACCCAACACCCCAAGCACTGAGCACCCTGAATACTGAGCACCCAGCACCCCAAGCACTGAGCACCCTGAGTACTGAGCACCCAGCCCCCTGAGTAATGAGCACCCAGCACCCCGAGCACTGAGCACCCAGCACCCTGAGTACTGAGCACCGAGCACCCTAAGTACTGAGCAGCCAGCACCCTGAGTACTGAGCACCCAGCGTACTGAGCACCGAGCACCCAGCACCCTGAGTACTGAGCACCCAGCACCCTGAGCACTGAGCACCCAGCACCCTGAGTACTGAGCACCGAGCACCCCGAGTACTGAGCACCCAGCACCCTGAGTACTGAGCACCGAGTACCCTGAGTACTGAGCACCCAGCACCCTGAGCACTGAGCACCCAGCACCCTGAGTACTGAGCACTGAGCACCCAGCACCCCGAGCACTGAGCACCCAGCACCCTGTGTACTGAGCACTGAGTACCCAGTACCCCAAGCACTGAGACCCAGCACCCTGAGCACTGAGCACCCAGCACCCCGTGTACTGAGCACCCAGCACCCCGAGTACTGAGCACTGAGCACCCAGCACCCCGAGCACTGAGCAACCAGCACCCTGTGTACTGAGCACTGAGTACCCAGTACCCCAAGCACTGAGACCCAGCACCCTGAGTACTGAGCACCCAGCACCCCGAGAACTGAGCACCCAGCAACCTGAGCACCGAGCTGCCAGCACCCCGAGCACTGAGCACCCAGCACCGTGAGCACTGAGCACCCAGCACCCTGAGTACTGAGCACTGAGCACCCCGAGTACTGAGCACCCAGCACCCTGAGCACTGAGCACCGAGCACCCCGAGCACTGAGCACCCAGCAACCCGAGCACTGAGCACCCAGCACCCCGAGCACTGAGCACCCAGCACCCTGAGCACTGAGCACCCTGCACCCTGAGCACTGAGCACCCAGCACCCCGAGCACTGAGCACCCAGCACCCCGAGCACTGAGCACCCAGCACCCCGAGCACTGAGCACCCAGCACCCTGAGCACTGAGCACCCAGCACCCTGAATACTGAGCACCCAACACCCCAAGCACTGAGCACCCTGAGTACTGAGCACCCAGCACCCCAAGCACTGAGCACCCTGAGTACTGAGCACCCAGTACCCTGAGTATTGAGCACCCAGCACCCCGAGCACTGAGCACCGAGCACCCTGAGTTCTGAGCAGCCAGCACCCTGAGTACTGAGCACCCAGCGTACTGAGCACCGAGCACCCAGCACCCTGAGTACTCAGCACCCAGCACCCTGAGCACTGAGCACCCAGCAACCTGAGTACTGAGCACCGAGCACCCCGAGTACTGAGCACCCAGCACCCCGAGCACTGAGCACCCAGCACCCTGAGCACTGAGCACCCAGCACCCCGAGCACTGAGCACCCAGCACCCCGAGCACTGAGCACCCCGCACCCCGAGCACTGAGGACCCTGAGTACTAAGCACCGAGCACACTGAGCACTGAGCACCCAGCACCCTGAGCACTGAGCACCCAGCACCCTGAGTACTGAGCACCCAGCACCCCGAGCACTGAGCACCCAGCACCCTGAGTACTGAGCACCCAGCACCCTGAGCACTGAGCACCGAGCACCCTGAGCACTGAGCACCCAGCACCCTGAGGACCGAGCACCCAGCACCCCGAGCACTGAGCACACAGCACCCTGAGCACTGAGCACCCTGAGTACTGAGCACTGAGCACCCTGAGTACTGAGCACTGAGCACCCTGAGTACTGAGCACCCAGCACCCTGAGTACTGAGCACCCAGCACCCCGAGCACGGAGTACCCAGCACCCTGAGCACTGAGTACCCAGCACCCTGAGCACTGAGCACCCAGCACCCTGAGCAGTGAGCACCCAGCACCCTGGGCACTGAGCACCCAGCACCCTGAGTACTGAGCACTGAGCACCCAGCACCCTGAGCACTGAGCACCCAGCACCCTGAGTACTGAGCACTGAGCACCCAGCACCCCGAGCACTGAGCACCCAGCACCCTGAGCACTGAGCACCCAGCTCCCGAGTACTGATCACCCAGCACCCTGAGTACTGTGCACCCAGCACCCTGAGTACTGAGCACCCAGCACCCCGAGTACTGAGCACCCAGCACCCTGAGCACTGAGCACCCAGCACCCTGAGCACTGAGCACCCAGCACCCCGAGCACTGCGCAACCAGAACCCTGAGTACTGAGCACCCAGCACCCTGAGCACTGAGCACCCAGCACCCTGAGCACTGAGCACTCAGCAAACTGAGCACTGAGCACCCAGCACCCTGAGTAGTGAGCACCCAACGTACTGAGCACCGAGCACCCCGAGCACTGAGCACCCAGCACCCTGAGTACTAAGCACCGAGCACCCCGAACACTGAGCACCCAGCACCCCGAGCACTGAGCACCCAGCACTCTGAGTACTGAGCACCCAGCACCCTGAGTACTGAGCACCCAGCACCCTGAGCACTGAGCACCCAGCACCCTGAGTACTGAGCACCCAACACCCAAAGCACTGAGCACCCTGAGTACTGAGCACCCAGCACCCCAATCACTGAGCACCCTGAGTACAGAGCACCCAGCACCCTGAGTAATGAGCACCCAGCACCCCGAGCACTGAGCACCCAGCACCCTGAGTACTGAGCACCGAGCACGCTGAGTACTGAGCAGCCAGCACACTGAGTACTGAGCACCCAGCGTACTGAGCACCGAGCACCCAGCACCCTGAGTACTGAGCACCCAGCACCCTGAGCACTGAGCACCCAGCACCCTGAGTACTGAGCACCCAGCACCCCGAGCACTGAGCACACAGCACCCCAAGAACTGAGCACCCAGCACCCCGAGCACCGAGCACCCTGAGTACTAAGCACCGAGCACCCTGAGCACTGAGCACCCAGCACCCTGAGCACTGAGCACCCAGCACCCTGAGTACTGAGCACCCAGCACCCCGAGCACTGAGCACACAGCACCCTGAGTACTGAGCACCCAGCACCCTGAGCACTGAGCACGGAGCTCCCTGAGCACTGAGCACCCTGCACCCTGAGGACTGAGCACCCAGCACCCCGAGCACTGACGACCCAGCACCCTGAGCACTGAGCACCCTGAGTACTGAGCACTGAGCACCCTGAGTACTGATCACTGAGCACCCTGAGCACTGAGCACCCAGCACCCTGAGCACTGAGCACCCAGCACCCCGAGCAGTGAGCACCCAGCACCCTGAGCCCTGAGCACCCTGAGTACTGAGCACTGAGCACCCTGAGTACTGAGCACTGAGCACCCTGAGCAATGAGCCCCCTGAGTACTGAGCACCCAGCACCCTGAGCACTGAGCACCGAGCACCCCGAGCACTGAGCACCCAGCACCCTGAGCACTGAGGACCCAGCACCCTAAGTACTGAGCACCCAGCACCCTGAGCACTGAGCACCCAGCACCCTGAGTACTGAGCACCCAACACCCCAAGCACTGAGCACCCTGAGTACTGAGCACCCAGCACCCCAAGCACTGAGCACCCTGAGTACTGAGCACCCAGCACCCTGAGTAATGTGCACCCAGCACCCCGAGCACCGAGCACCCTGAGTACTAAGCACCGAGCACCCTGAGCACTGAGCACCCAGCACCTTGAGCACTGAGCACCCAGCACCCTGAGTACTGAGCACCCAGCACCCCGAGCACTGAGCACCCAGCACACTGAGTACTGAGCACCCAGCACCCTGAGCACTGAGCACCGAGCACCCTGAGCACTGAGCACCCAGCACCCTGAGCACTGAGCACACTGAGTACTGAGCACTGAGCACCCTGAGTACTGAGCACTGAGCACCCTGAGTACTGAGCACCCAGCACCCTGAGTACTGAGCACCCAGCACCCTGAGCAATGAGCACCCTGAGTACTGAGCACCCAGCACCCTGAGCACTGAGCACCGAGCACCCCGAGCACTGAGCACCCAGCACCCTGAGCACTGAGCACCCAGCACCCTGAGTACTGAGCACTGAGCACTAGCACCCCGAGCACTGAGCACCCAGCACCCTGAGTACTGAGCACTGAGCACCCAGCACCCCGAGCACTGAGCACCCAGCACCCTGAGCACTGAGCACCCAGCACCCGAGCACTGAGTACCCAGCACCCTGAGCACTGAGTACCCAGCACCCTGAGCACTGAGCACCCAGCACATTGAGCACTGAGCACCCAGCACCCCGAGCACTGAGCACCCAGCACCCTGAGCACTGAGCACCGAGCACCCTGAGCACTGAGCACCCAGCACCCTGAGGACTGAGCACCCAGCACCCCGAGCACTGAACACACAGCACCCTGAGCACTAAGCACCCTGAGTACTGAGCACTGAGCACCCTGAGTCCTGAGCACCCAGCACCCTGAGTACTGAGCACCCAGCACCCCGAGCACTGAGTACCCGGCACCCTGAGCACTGAGCACCCAGCACCCTGAGCACTGAGCACCCAGCACCCTGAGTACTGAGCACTGAGCACCCAGCACCCCGAGCACTGAGCACCCAGCACCCTGAGTACTGAGCACTGAGCACCCAGCACCCCGAGCACTGAGCACCCAGCACCCTGAGTACTGAGCACCCAGCACCCCGAGCACTGAGCACCCAGCACCCTGAGTACTGAGCACTGAGCACCCAGCACCCTGAGTACTGATCACTGAGCACCCTGAGTACTGAGCACTGAGCACCCTGAGTCCTGGGCACCCAGCACATTGAGTACTAAGCACCCAGCACCCCGAGCACTGAGTACCCAGCACCCTGAGCACTGAGCACCCAGCACCCTGAGCACTGAGCACCCAGCACCCTGAGTACTGAGCACTGAGCACCCAGCACCCCGAGCACTGAGCACCGAGCACCCTGAGTACTGAGCACTGAGCACCCAGCACCCCGAGCACTGAGCACCCAGCACCCTGAGTACTGAGCACCCAGCACCCGAATACTGAGCACCCAGCACCCTGAGTACTGAGCACCCAGCTACCTGAGTACTGAGCACCCAGCACCCCGAGTACTGAGCACCCAGCACCCTGAGTACTGAGCACCCAGCACCCCGAGCACTAAGCACCCAGCACCCTGAGCACTGAGCACCCAGCACCCCGAGCACTGAGCACCCAGCACCCTGAGTACTGAGCACTGAGCACCCAGCACCCCGAGCACTGAGCACCCAGCACCCTGAGTACTGAGCACCCAGCACCCCGAGCACTGAGCACCCAGCACCCTGAGTACTGAGCACTGAGCACCCAGCACCCTGAGTACTGATCACTGAGCACCCTGAGTACTGAGCACTGAGCACCCTGAGTCCTGGGCACCCAGCACCCTGAGTACTGAGCACCCAGCACCCCGAGCACTGAGTACCCAGCACCCTGAGCACTGAGCACCCAGCACCCTGAGCACTGAGCACCCAGCACCCTGAGTACTGAGCACTGAGCACCCAGCACCCCGAGCACTGAGCACCGAGCACCCTGAGTACTGAGCACTGAGCACCCAGCACCCCGAGCACTGAGCACCCAGCACCCTGAGTACTGAGCACCCAGCACCCGAGTACTGAGCACCCAGCACCCTGAGTACTGAGCACCCAGCTACCTGAGTACTGAGCACCCAGCACCCCGAGTACTGAGCACCCAGCACCCTGAGTACTGAGCACCCAGCACCCCGAGCACTAAGCACCCAGCACCCTGAGCACTGAGGACCCAGCACCCTGAGCACTGAGCACCCAGCACCCTGAGTACTGAGCACCGAGCACCCAGAGTACTGAGCACCCAGCACCCTGCGTACTGAGCACCCAGCACACTGAGTACTGAGCACCGAGCACCCTGAGTACTGAGCAGCCAGCACCCTGAGTACTGAGCACCCAGCGTACTGAGCACCGAGCACCCAGCACCGTGAGTACTGAGCACCCAGCACCCTGAGCACTGAGCAACGAGCACCGAAAGCACTGAGCACCCAGCACCCCGAGCACTGTGCACCCAGCACCCTGAGCACTGAGCACAAAGCACCCTGAGCTCTGAGCACCCAGCACCCCGAGCACTGAGCACCCAGCACCCCGAGCACTGAGCACCCAGCACCCCGAGCACTGAGCACCCAGCACCCCGAGCACTGAGCACCCAGCACCCTGAGTACTGAGCACTGAGCGCCCAGCACCCCGAGCACTGAGCACCGAGCAACCCGAGCACTGAGCACCCAGCACCGGGAGCACTGAGCACCCAGCACCCTGAGTACTGAGCACCCAGCACCCCGAGCACTGAGCACCCAGCACCCTGAGTACTGAGCACTGAGCACCCAGCACCCTGAGTACTGATCACTGAGCACCCTGAGTACTGAGCACTGAGCACCCTGAGTCCTGGGCACCCAGCACATTGAGTACTAAGCACCCAGCACCCCGAGCACTGAGTACCCAGCACCCTGAGCACTGAGCACCCAGCACCCTGAGCACTGAGCACCCAGCACCCTGAGTACTGAGCACTGAGCACCCAGCACCCCGAGCACTGAGCACCGAGCACCCTGAGTACTGAGCACTGAGCACCCAGCACCCCGAGCACTGAGCACCCAGCACCCTGAGTACTGAGCACCCAGCACCCGAATACTGAGCACCCAGCACCCTGAGTACTGAGCACCCAGCTACCTGAGTACTGAGCACCCAGCACCCCGAGTACTGAGCACCCAGCACCCTGAGTACTGAGCACCCAGCACCCCGAGCACTAAGCACCCAGCACCCTGAGCACTGAGCACCCAGCACCCCGAGCACTGAGCACCCAGCACCCTGAGTACTGAGCACTGAGCACCCAGCACCCCGAGCACTGAGCACCCAGCACCCTGAGTACTGAGCACCCAGCACCCCGAGCACTGAGCACCCAGCACCCTGAGTACTGAGCACTGAGCACCCAGCACCCTGAGTACTGATCACTGAGCACCCTGAGTACTGAGCACTGAGCACCCTGAGTCCTGGGCACCCAGCACCCTGAGTACTGAGCACCCAGCACCCCGAGCACTGAGTACCCAGCACCCTGAGCACTGAGCACCCAGCACCCTGAGCACTGAGCACCCAGCACCCTGAGTACTGAGCACTGAGCACCCAGCACCCCGAGCACTGAGCACCGAGCACCCTGAGTACTGAGCACTGAGCACCCAGCACCCCGAGCACTGAGCACCCAGCACCCTGAGTACTGAGCACCCAGCACCCGAGTACTGAGCACCCAGCACCCTGAGTACTGAGCACCCAGCTACCTGAGTACTGAGCACCCAGCACCCCGAGTACTGAGCACCCAGCACCCTGAGTACTGAGCACCCAGCACCCCGAGCACTAAGCACCCAGCACCCTGAGCACTGAGGACCCAGCACCCTGAGCACTGAGCACCCAGCACCCTGAGTACTGAGCACCGAGCACCCAGAGTACTGAGCACCCAGCACCCTGCGTACTGAGCACCCAGCACACTGAGTACTGAGCACCGAGCACCCTGAGTACTGAGCAGCCAGCACCCTGAGTACTGAGCACCCAGCGTACTGAGCACCGAGCACCCAGCACCCTGAGTACTGAGCACCCAGCACCCTGAGCACTGAGCAACGAGCACCGAAAGCACTGAGCACCCAGCACCCCGAGCACTGTGCACCCAGCACCCTGAGCACTGAGCACAAAGCACCCTGAGCTCTGAGCACCCAGCACCCCGAGCACTGAGCACCCAGCACCCCGAGCACTGAGCACCCAGCACCCCGAGCACTGAGCACCGAGCACCCCGAGCACTGAGCACCCAGCGCCCCGAGCACTGAATACCCAGCACCCCGAGCACTGATCACACAGCACGTGAGCACTGAGCACCCAGCACCCTGAGCACTGAGCACCCAGCACCCCGAGCACTGAGCACCCAGCACCCTGAGCACTGAGCACCCAGCACCCTGAGTACTGAGCACCAAGCACCCTGAGTACTGAGCACCCAGCACCCTGAGCACTGAGCACCCAGCACCCTGAGTACTAAGTACCCAACACCCCAAGCACTGAGCACCCTGAGTACTGAGCACCCAGCACCACAAGCACTGAGCACCCTGAATACTGAGCACCCAGCACCCTGAGTAATGAGCACCCAGCACCCCGAGCACTGAGCACCCAGCACCCTGAGCACTGAGCACCGAGCACCCTGAGCACTGAGCACCCAGCACCCTGAGGACTGAGCACCCAGCACCCCGAGCACTGAACACACAGCACCCTGAGCACTAAGCACCCTGAGTACTGAGCACTGAGCACCCTGAGTACTGAGCACCCAGCACCCTGAGTACTGAGCACCCAGCACCCCGAGCACTGAGTACCCAGCACCCTGAGCACTGAGTACCCAGCACCCTGAGCACTGAGCACCCAGCACATTGAGCACTGAGCACCCAGCACCCCGAGCACTGAGCACCCAGCACCCTGAGCACTGAGCACCGAGCACCCTGAGCACTGAGCACCCAGCACCCTGAGGACTGAGCACCCAGCACCCCGAGCACTGAACACACAGCACCCTGAGCACTAAGCACCCTGAGTACTGAGCACTGAGCACCCTGAGTCCTGAGCACCCAGCACCCTGAGTACTGAGCACCCAGCACCCCGAGCACTGAGTACCCGGCACCCTGAGCACTGAGCACCCAGCACCCTGAGCACTGAGCACCCAGCACCCTGAGTACTGAGCACTGAGCACCCAGCACCCCGAGCACTGAGCACCCAGCACCCTGAGTACTGAGCACTGAGCACCCAGCACCCTGAGTACTGAGCACCCAGCACCCCGAGTACTGAGCACCCAGCAACCTGAGCACCGAGCTGCCAGCACCCCGAGCACTGAGCACCCAGCACCGTGAGCACTGAGCACCCAGCACCCTGAGTACTGAGCACTGAGCACCCCGAGTACTGAGCACCCAGCACCCCGAGCACTGAGCACCGAGCACCCCGAGCACTGAGCACCCAGCACCCCGAGCACTGAGCACCCAGCACCCCGAGCACTGAGCACCCAGCACCCTGAGCACTGAGCACCCTGCACCCTGAGCACTGAGCACCCAGCACCCCGAGCACTGAGCACCCAGCACCCCGAGCACTGAGCACCCAGCACCCCGAGCACTGAGCACCCAGCACCCTGAGCACTGAGCACCCAGCACCCTGAATACTGAGCACCCAACACCCCAAGCACTGAGCACCCTGAGTACTGAGCACCCAGCACCCCAAGCACTGAGCACCCTGAGTACTGAGCACCCAGTACCCTGAGTATTGAGCACCCAGCACCCCGAGCACTGAGCACCGAGCACCCTGAGTTCTGAGCAGCCAGCACCCTGAGTACTGAGCACCCAGCGTACTGAGCACCGAGCACCCAGCACCCTGAGTACTCAGCACCCAGCACCCTGAGCACTGAGCACCCAGCAACCTGAGTACTGAGCACCGAGCACCCCGAGTACTGAGCACCCAGCACCCCGAGCACTGAGCACCCAGCACCCTGAGCACTGAGCACCCAGCACCCCGAGCACTGAGCACCCAGCACCCCGAGCACTGAGCACCCCGCACCCCGAGCACTGAGGACCCTGAGTACTAAGCACCGAGCACACTGAGCACTGAGCACCCAGCACCCTGAGCACTGAGCACCCAGCACCCTGAGTACTGAGCACCCAGCACCCCGAGCACTGAGCACCCAGCACCCTGAGTACTGAGCACCCAGCACCCTGAGCACTGAGCACCGAGCACCCTGAGCACTGAGCACCCAGCACCCTGAGCACTGAGCACCCAGCACCCCGAGCACTGAGCACACAGCACCCTGAGCACTGAGCACCCTGAGTACTGAGCACTGAGCACCCTGAGTACTGAGCACTGAGCACCCTGAGTACTGAGCACCCAGCACCCTGAGTACTGAGCACCCAGCACCCCGAGCACGGAGTACCCAGCACCCTGAGCACTGAGTACCCAGCACCCTGAGCACTGAGCACCCAGCACCCTGAGCAGTGAGCACCCAGCACCCTGAGCACTGAGCACCCAGAACCCTGAGTACTGAGCACTGAGCACCCAGCACCCCGAGCACTGAGCACCCAGCACCCTGAGTACTGAGCACTGAGCACCCAGCACGCCGAGCACTGAGCACCCAGCACCCTGAGCACTGAGCACCCAGCTCCCGAGTACTGATCACCCAGCACCCTGAGTATTGTGCACCCAGCACCCTGAGTACTGATCACCCAGCACCCCGAGTACTGAGCACCCAGCACCCTGAGCACTGAGCACCCAGCACCCTGAGCACTGAGCACCCAGCACCCCGAGCACTGCGCAACCAGAACCCTGAGTACTGAGCACCCAGCACCCTGAGCACTGAGCACCCAGCACCCTGAGCACTGAGCACTCAGCACACTGAGCACTGAGCACCCAGCACCCTGAGTAGTGAGCACCCAACGTACTGAGCACCGAGCACCCCGAGCACTGAGCACCCAGCACCCTGAGTACTAAGCACCGAGCACCCCGAACACTGAGCACCCAGCACCCCGAGCACTGAGCACCAAGCACTCTGAGTACTGAGCACCCAGCACCCTGAGTACTGAGCACCCAGCACCCTGAGCACTGAGCACCCAGCACCCTGAGTACTGAGCACCCAACACCCAAAGCACTGAGCACCCTGAGTACTGAGCACCCAGCACCCCAAGCACTGAGCACCCTGAGTACTGAGCACCCAGCACCCTGAGTAATGAGCACCCAGCACCCCGAGCACTGAGCACCCAGCACCCTGAGTACTGAGCACCGAGCACGCTGAGTACTGAGCAGCCAGCACACTGAGTACTGAGCACCCAGCGTACTGAGCACCGAGCACCCAGCACCCTGAGTACTGAGCACCCAGCACCCTGAGCACTGAGCACCCAGCACCCTGAGTACTGAGCACCGAGCACACCGAGTACTGAGCACCCAGCACCCCGAGCACTGAGCACACAGCACCCCAAGAACTGAGCACCCAGCACCCCGAGCACCGAGCACCCTGAGTACTAAGCACCGAGCACCCTGAGCACTGAGCACCCAGCACCCTGAGCACTGAGCACAAAGCACCCTGAGTACTGAGCACCCAGCAACCCGAGCACTGAGCACACAGCACCCTGAGTACTGAGCACCCAGCACCCTGAGCACTGAGCACGGAGCTCCCTGAGCACTGAGCTCCCAGCACCCTGAGGACTGAGCACCCAGCACCCCGAGCACTGACGACCCAGAACCCTGAGCACTGAGCACCCTGAGTACTGAGCACTGAGCACCCTGAGTACTGATCACTGAGCACCCTGAGCACTGAGCACCCAGCACCCTGAGCACTGAGCACCCAGCACCCCGAGCAGTGAGCACCCAGCACCCTGAGCCCTGAGCACCCTGAGTACTGAGCACTGAGCACCCTGAGTACTGAGCACTGAGCACCCTGAGCAATGAGCCCCCTGAGTACTGAGCACCCAGCACCCTGAGCACTGAGCACCGAGCACCCCGAGCACTGAGCACCCAGCACCCTGAGCACTGAGGACCCAGCACCCTAAGTACTGAGCACCCAGCACCCTGAGCACTGAGCACCCAGCACCCTGAGTACTGAGCACCCAACACCCCAAGCACTGAGCACCCTGAGTACTGAGCACCCAGCACCCCAAGCACTGAGCACCCTGAGTACTGAGCACCCAGCACCCTGAGTAATGAGCACCCAGCACCCCGAGCACCGAGCACCCTGAGTACTAAGCACCGAGCACCCTGAGCACTGAGCACCCAGCACCTTGAGCACTGAGCACCCAGCACCCTGAGTACTGAGCACCCAGCACCCTGAGCACTGAGCACCCAGCACACTGAGTACTGAGCACCCAGCACCCTGAGCACTGAGCACCGAGCACCCTGAGCACTGAGCACCCAGCACCCTGAGCACTGAGCACACTGAGTACTGAGCACTGAGCACCCTGAGTACTGAGCACTGAGCACCCTGAGTACTGAGCACCCAGCACCCTGAGTACTGAGCACCCAGCACCCTGAGCAATGAGCACCCTGAGTACTGAGCACCCAGCACCCTGAGCACTGAGCACCGAGCACCCCGAGCACTGAGCACCCAGCACCCTGAGCACTGAGCACCCAGCACCCTGAGTACTGAGCACTGAGCACCCAGCACCCCGAGCACTGAGCACCCAGCACCCTGAGTACTGAGCACTGAGCACCCAGCACCCCGAGCACTGAGCACCCAGCACCCTGAGCACTGAGCAACCAGCACCCGAGTACTGAGCACCCAGCACCCTGAGTACTGAGCACCCAGCTCCCTGAGTACTGAGAACCCAGCACCCCGAGTACTGAGCACCCAGCACCCTGAGTATTGAGCACCCAGCACCCCGAGCACTAAGCACCCAGCACCCCGAGCACTGAGGACCCAGCACCTTGAGCACTGAGCACCCAGCACCCTGAGTACTGAGCACCGAGTACCCTGAGTACTGAGCACCCAGCACCCCGAGCACTGAGCACCCAGCACCCTGAGTACTGAGCACTGAGCACCCAGCACCCCGAGCACTGAGCAACGAGCACCCCGACCACTGAGCACCCAGCACCCTGAGTACTGAGCACCCAGCACCCTGAGTACTGAGCACCCAGCACCCTGAGCACTGAGCACCCAGCACCCTGAGTACTGAGCACCCAACACCCCAAGCACTGAGCACCCTGAGTACTGAGCACCAAGCACCCCAAGCACTGAGCACCCTGAGTACTGAGCACCCAGCACCCTGAGTAATGAGCACCCAGCACCTCGAGCACTGAGCACCCAGCACGCTGAGTACTGAGCACCGAGCACCCTGAGTACTGAGCAGCCAGCACCCTGAGTACTGAGCACCCAGCACCCGGAGCACTAAGCACACAGCACCCCGAGCACTGAGGACCCAGCACCCTGAGCAGTGAGCACCCAGCACCCTGAGTACTGAGCACCGACCACTCTGAGTACTGAGCACCCAGCACGCTGAGTACTGAGCACCCAGCACACTGAGTACTGAGCACCCAGCACGCTGAGCACTGATCACCCAGCACCCTGAGTACTGAGCACCAAGTACCCTGAGTACTGAGCACCCAGCACCCCGAGCACTGAGCACCCAGCACCCTGAGTACTGAGCACTGAGCACCCAGCACCCCGAGCACTGAGCACCCAGCACCCTGTGTACTGAGCACTGAGTACCCAGTACCCCGAGCACTGAGCACCCAGCACCCTGAGAACTGAGCACCCAGCACCCCGAGTACTGAGCACCGAGCACCCCAAGCACTGAGCACCCAGCACCCCGAGCACTGAGCACCCAGCACCCCGAGCACTGAGCACCCAGCACCCTGAGTACTGAGCACCCAGCACCCCGAGTACTGAGCACCCAGCAACCTGAGAACCGAGCAGCCAGCACCCCGAGCACTGAGCACCCAGCACACTGAGCACTGAGCACCCAGCACCCTGAGTACTGAGCACTGAGCACCCTGAGTACTGAGCACCCAGCACCCCGAGCACTGAGCACCGAGCACCCCGAGCACTGAGCACCCAGCGCCCCGAGCACTGAATACCCAGCACCCCGAGCACTGATCACACAGCACGTGAGCACTGAGCACCCAGCACCCTGAGGACTGAGCACCCAGCACCCCGAGCACCGAGCACCCAGCACCCTGAGCACTGAGCACCCAGCACCCTGAGTACTGAGCACCCAGCACCCTGAGTACTGAGCACCCAGCACCCTGAGCACTGAGCACCCAGCACCCTGAGTACTAAGTACCCAACACCCCAAGCACTGAGCACCCTGAGTACTGAGCACCCAGCACCACAAGCACTGAGCACCCTGAATACTGAGCACCCAGCACCCTGAGTAATGAGCACCCAGCACCCCGAGCACTGAGCACCCAGCACCCTGAGCACTGAGCACCGAGCACCCTGAGCACTGAGCACCCAGCACCCTGAGGACTGAGCACCCAGCACCCCGAGCACTGAACACACAGCACCCTGAGCACTAAGCACACTGAGTACTGAGCACTGAGCACCCTGAGTACTGAGCACCCAGCACCCTGCTACTGACCACCCAGCACCCCGAGCACTGAGTACCCAGCACCCTGAGCACTGAGTACCCAGCACCCTGAGCACTGAGCACCCAGCACATTGAGCACTGAGCACCCAGCACCCTGAGCACTGAGCACCCAGCACCCTGAGTACTGAGCACTGAGCACCCAGCACCCCGAGCACTGAGCACCCAGCACCCTGAGTACTGAGCACTGAGAACCCAGCACCCTGAGCACTGAGCAACGAGCACCGAAAGCACTGAGCACCCAGCACCCCGAGCACTGTGCACCCAGCACCCTGAGCACTGAGCACCCAGCACCCTGAGTTCTGAGCACCCAGCACCCCGAGCACTGAGCACCTAGCACCCCGAGCACTGAGCACCCAGCACCCCGAGCACTGAGCACCCAGCACCCCGAGCACTGAGCACCCAGCACCCCGAGCACTGAGCACCCAGCACCCTGAGTACTGAGCACTGAGCGCCCAGCACCCCGAGCACTGAGCACCGAGCAACCCGAGCACTGAGCACCCAGCACCCCGAGCACTGAGCACCCAGCACCCCGAGCACTGAGCACCCAGCACCCCGAGCACTGAGCACCCAGCACCCCGAGCACTGAGCACCCAGCACCCCGAGTACTGAGCACCCAGCACCCTGAGTACTGAGCACCCAGCACCCTGAGCACTGAGCACCCAGCACCCTGAGTACTGAGCACCCAACACCCCAAGCACTGAGCACCCTGAATACTGAGCACCCAGCACCCCAAGCACTGAGCACCCTGAGTACTGAGCACCCAGCCCCCTGAGTAATGAGCACCCAGCACCCCGAGCACTGAGCACTCAGCACCCTGAGTACTGAGCACCGAGCACCCTGAGTACTGAGCAGCCAGCACCCTGAGTACTGAGCACCCAGCGTACTGAGCACCGAGCACCCAGCACCCTGAGTACTGAGCACCCAGCACCCTGAGCACTGAGCACCCAGCACCCTGAGTACTGAGCAACGAGCACCCCGAGTACTGAGCACCCAGCACCCTGAGTACTGAGCACCCAGCACCCTGAGCACTGAGCACCCAGCACCCTGAGTACTGAGCACCGAGCACCCCAAGCACTGAGCACCCTGAGTACTGAGCACCCAGCCCCCTGAGTAATGAGCACCCAGCACCCCGAGCACTGAGCACCCAGCACCCCGAGCACTGAGCACCCAGCACCCTGAGCACTGAGCACCCAGCACCCTGAGTACTGAGCACCCAACACCCCAAGCACTGAGCACCCTGAGTACTGAGCACCCAGCACCCCAAGCACTGAGCACCCTGAGTACTGAGCACCCAGCACCCCGAGCACTGAGCACCGAGCACCCTGAGTTCTGAGCAGCCAGCACCCTGAGTACTGAGCACCCAGCGTACTGAGCACCGAGCACCCAGCACCCTGAGTACTCAGCAGCCAGCACCCTGAGCACTGAGCACCCAGCACCCTGAGTACTGAGCACCGAGCACCCCGAGTACTGAGCACCCAGCACCCCGAGCACTGAGCACCCAGCACCCTGAGCACTGAGCACCCAGCACCCCGAGCACTGAGCACCCAGCACCCCGAGCACTGAGCACCCCGCACCCCGAGCACTGAGGACCCTGAGTACTAAGCACCGAGCACACTGAGCACCCAGCAACCTGAGCACTGAGCACCCAGCACCCTGAGTACTGAGCACCCAGCACCCCGAGCACTGAGCACCCAGCACCCTGAGTACTGAGCACCCAGCACCCTGAGCACTGAGCACCGAGCACCCTGAGAATTGAGCACACAGCACCCTGAGGACTGAGCACCCAGCACCCCGAGCACTGAGCACACAGCACCCTGAGCACTGAGCACCCTGAGTACTGAGCACTGAGCACCCTGAGTACTGAGCACTGAGCACCCTGAGTACTGAGCACCCAGCACCCTGAGTACTGAGCACCCAGCACCCCGAGCACGGAGTACCCAGCACCCTGAGCACTGAGTACCCAGCACCCTGAGCACTGAGCACCCAGCACCCTGAGCAGTGAGCACCCAGCACCCTGAGCACTGAGCACCCAGCACCATGAGTACTGAGCACTGAGCACCCAGCACCCCGAGCACTGAGCACCCAGCACCCTGAGTACTGAGCACTGAGCACCCAGCACCCCGAGCACTGAGCACCCAGCACCCTGAGCACTGAGCACCCAGCTCCCGAGTACTGATCACCCAGCACCCTGAGTACTGTGCACCCAGCACCCTGAGTACTGAGCACCCAGCACCCCGAGTACTGAGCACCCAGCACCCTGAGCACTGAGCACCCAGCACCCTGAGCACTGAGCACCTAGCACCCCGAGCACTGCGCAACCAGAACCCTGAGTACTGAGCACCCAGCACCCTGAGCACTGAGCACCCAGCACCCTGAGCACTGAGCACTCAGCAAACTGAGCACTGAGCACCCAGCACCCTGAGTAGTGAGCACCCAACGTACTGAGCACCGAGCACCCCGAGCACTGAGCACCCAGCACCCTGAGTACTAAGCACCGAGTACCCCGAACACTGAGCACCCAGCACCCTGAGTACTGAGATCCGAGCACCCCGTGCACTGAGCACCCAGCGCACCGAGCACTGAGCACCCAGCGCCCCGAGCACTGAGCACCCAGAACCCCGAGCACTGATCACCCAGCACCCCGAGCACTGAGCACCCAGCACCCTGAGCACTGAGCACCCAGCACCCCGAGCACTGAGCACCCAGCACTCTGAGTACTGAGCACCCAGCACCCTGAGTACTGAGCACCCAGCACCCTGAGCACTGAGCACCCAGCACCCTGAGTACTGAGCACCCAACACCCAAAGCACTGAGCACCCTGAGTACTGAGCACCCAGCACCCCAAGCACTGAGCACCCTGAGTACTGAGCACCCAGCACCCTGAGTAATGAGCACCCAGCACCCCGAGCACTGAGCACCCAGCACCCTGAGTACTGAGCACCGAGCACGCTGAGTACTGAGCAGCCAGCACACTGAGTACTGAGCACCCAGCGTACTGAGCACCGAGCACCCAGCACCCTGAGTACTGAGCACCCAGCACCCTGAGCACTGAGCACCCAGCACCCTGAGTACTGAGCACCGAGCACCCCGAGTACTGAGCACCCAGCACCCCGAGCACTGAGCACACAGCACCCCAAGAACTGAGCACCCAGCACCCCGAGCACCAAGCACCCTGAGTACTAAGCACCGAGCACCCTGAGCACTGAGCACCAAGCACCCTGAGCACTGAGCACCCAGCACCCTGAGTACTGAGCACCCAGCACCCCGAGCACTGAGCACACAGCACCCTGAATACTGAGCACCCAGCACCCTGAGCACTGAGCACCGAGCTCCCTGAGCACTGAGCACCCAGCACACTGAGGACTGAGCACCCAGCACCCCGAGCACTGAGCACCCAGCACCCTGAGCACTGAGCACCCTGAGTACTGAGCACTGAGCACCCTGAGTACTGATCACTGAGCACCCTGAGCACTGAGCACCCAGCACCCTGAGCACTGAGCACCCTGAGTACTGAGCACTAAGCACCCTGAGTACTGAGCACTGAACACCCTGAGCAATGAGCACCCTGAGTACTGAGCACCCAGCACCCTGAGCACTGAGCACCGAGCACCCCGAGCACTGAGCACACAGCACCCCGAGCAGTGAGGACCCAGCGCCCTAAGTACTGAGCACCCAGCACCCTGAGCACTGAGCACCCAGCACCCTGAGTACTGAGCACCCAACACCCCAAGCACTGAGCACCCTGAGTACTGAGCACCCAGCACCCCATGCACTGAGCACCCTGAGTATTGAGCACCCAGCACCCTGAGTAATGAGCTCCCAGCACCCCGAGCACCGAGCACCCTGAGTACTAAGCACCGAGCACCCTGAGCACTGAGCACCCAGCACCTTGAGCACTGAGCACCCAGCACCCTGAGTACTGAGCACCTAGCACCCCGAGCACTGAGCACCCAGCACACTGAGTACTGAGCACCCAGCACCCTGAGCACTGAGCACCGAGCACCCTGAGCACTGAGCACCCAGCACCCTGAGCACTGAGCACACTGAGTACTGAGCACTGAGCACCCTGAGTACTGAGCACTGAGCACCCTGAGTACTGAGCACCCAGCACCCTGAGTACTGAGCACCCACCACCCTGAGCAATGAGCACCCTGAGTACTGAGCACCCAGCACCCTGAGCACTGAGCACCGAGCACCCCGAGCACTGAGCACCCAGCACCCTGAGCACTGAGCACCCAGCACCCTGAGTACTGAGCACTGAGCACCCAGCACCCCGAGCACTGAGCACCCAGCACCCTGAGTACTGAGCACTGAGCACCCAGCACCCCGAGCACTGAGCACCCAGCACCCTGAGTACTGAGCACCCAGCACCCGAGTACTGAGCACCCAGCACCCTGAGTACTGAGCACCCAGCTCCCTGAGTACTGAGCACCCAGCACCCCGAGTACTGAGCACCCAGCACCCTGAGTATTGAGCACCCAGCACCCCGAGCACTAAGCACCGAGCACCCTGAGTACTAAGCACCGAGCACCCTGAGCACTGAGCACCCAGCACCCTGAGCACTGAGCACCCAGCACCCTGAGTACTGAGCACCCAGCACCCCGAGCACTGAGCACACAGCAACCTGAGTACTGAGCACCCAGCACCCTGAGCACTGAGCAACGAGCACCGAAAGCACTGAGCACCCAGCACCCCGAGCACTGTGCACCCAGCACCCTGAGCACTGAGCACCCAGCACCCTGAGCTCTGAGCACCCAGCACCCCGAGCACTGAGCACCCAGCACCCCGAGCACTGAGCGCCCAGCACCCCGAGCACTGAGCACCGAGCAACCCGAGCACTGAGCACCCAGCACAACGAGCACTGAGCACCCAGCACCCCGAGCACTGAGCACCCAGCACCCCGAGCACTGAGCACCCAGCACCCCGAGCACTGAGCACCCAGCACCCCGAGCACTGAGCACCCAGTACCCCGAGTACTGAGCACCCAGCACCCTGAGTACTGAGCACCCAGCACCCTGAGCACTGAGCACCCAGCACCCTAGTACTGAGCACCCAACACCCCAAGCACTGAGCACCCTGAATACTGAGCACCCAGCACCCCAAGCACTGAGCACCCTGAGTACTGAGCACCCAGCCCCCTGAGTAATGAGCACCCAGCACCCCGAGCACTGAGCAACCAGCACCCTGAGTACTGAGCACCGAGCACCCTGAGTACTGAGCAGCCAGCACCCTGAGTACTGAGCACCCAGCGTACTGAGCACCGAGCACCCAGCACCCTGAGTACTGAGCACTCAGCACCCTGAGCACTGAGCACCCAGCACCCTGAGTACTGAGCACCGAGCACCCCGAGTACTGAGCACCCAGCACCCTGAGTACTGAGCACCCAGCACCCTGAGCACTGAGCACGCAGCACCCTGAGTACTGAGCACCGAGCACCCCAAGCACTGAGCACCCTGAGTACTGAGCACCCAGCCCCCTGAGTAATGAGCACCCAGCACCACGAGCACTGAGCACCCAGCACCCTGAGTACTGAGCACCGAGCACCCTGAGTACTGAGCAGCCAGCACCCTGAGTACTGAGCACCCAGCGTACTGAGCACCGAGCACCCAGCACCCTGAGTACTGAGCACCCAGCACCCTGAGCACTGAGCACCCAGCACCCTGAGTACTGAGCACCGAGCACCCCGAGTACTGAGCACCCAGCACCCCGAGCACTGAGCACCCAGCACCCTGAGCACTGCGCACCCAGCACCCCGAGCACTGAGCACCCAGCACCCCGAGCACTGAGCACCCAGCACCCTGAGCACTGAGCACCCAGCACCTCGAGCACCGAGCACCCTGAGTACTAAGCACCGAGCACCCTGAGCACTGAGCACCCAGCACCCTGAGCACTGAGCACCCAGCACCCTGAGTACTGAGCACCCAGCACCCTGAGCACTGAGCACCGAGCACCCTGAGCACTGAGCACACAGCACCCTGAGGACTGAGCACCCAGCGCCCCGAGCACTGAGCACAGAGCACCCTGAGCACTGAGCACCCTGAGTACTGATCACTGAGCACCCTGAGTACTGAGCACTGAGCACCCTGAGTCCTGGGCACCCAGCACCCTGAGTACTGAGCACCCAGCACCCCGAGCACTGAGTACCCAGCACCCTGAGCACTGAGCACCCAGCACCCTGAGCACTGAGCACCCAGCACCCTGAGTACTGAGCACTGAGCACCCAGCACCCCGAGCACTGAGCACCGAGCACCCTGAGTACTGAGCACTGAGCACCCAGCACCCCGAGCACGGAGCACCCAGCACCCTGAGTACTGAGCACCCAGCACCCTGAGCACTGAGCACCCAGCACCCTGAGCACTGAGCACCCAGCATCCCGAGCACTGCGCAACCAGAACCCTGAGTACTGAGCACCCAGCACCCTGAGCACTGAGCACCCAGCACCCTGAGCACTGAGCACTGAACACCCTGAGCAATGAGCACCCTGAGTACTGAGCACCCAGCACCCTGAGCACTGAGCACCGAGCACCCCGAGCACTGAGCACACAGCACCCCGAGCAGTGAGGACCCAGCGCCCTAAGTACTGAGCACCCAGCACCCTGAGCACTGTGCACCCAGCACCCTGAGTACTGAGCACCCAACACCCCAAGCACTGAGCACCCTGAGTACTGAGCACCCAGCACCCCATGCACTGAGCACCCTGAGTACTGAGCACCCAGCACCCTGAGTAATGAGCTCCCAGCACCCCGAGCACCGAGCACCCTGAGTACTAAGCACCGAGCACCCTGAGCACTGAGCACCCAGCACCTTGAGCACTGAGCACCCAGCACCCTGAGTACTGAGCACCCAGCACCCCGAGCACTGAGCACCCAGCACACTGAGTACTGAGCACCCAGCACCCTGAGCACTGAGCACCGAGCACCCTGAGCACTGAGCACCCAGCACCCTGAGCACTGAGCACACTGAGTACTGAGCACTGAGCACCCTGAGTACTGAGCACTGAGCACCCTGAGTACTGAGCACCCAGCACCCTGAGTACTGAGCACCCACCACCCTGAGCAATGAGCACCCTGAGTACTGAGCACCCAGCACCCTGAGCACTGAGCACCGAGCACCCCGAGCACTGAGCACCCAGCACCCTGAGCACTGAGCACCCAGCACCCTGAGTACTGAGCACTGAGCACCCAGCACCCCGAGCACTGAGCACCCAGCACCCTGAGTACTGAGCACTGAGCACCCAGCACCCCGAGCACTGAGCACCCAGCACCCTGAGTACTGAGCACCCAGCACCCGAGTACTGAGCACCCAGCACCCTGAGTACTGAGCACCCAGCTCCCTGAGTACTGAGCACCCAGCACCCCGAGTACTGAGCACCCAGCACCCTGAGTATTGAGCACCCAGCACCCCGAGCACTAAGCACCGAGCACCCTGAGTACTAAGCACCGAGCACCCTGAGCACTGAGCACCCAGCACCCTGAGCACTGAGCACCCAGCACCCTGAGTACTGAGCACCCAGCACCCCGAGCACTGAGCACACAGCAACCTGAGTACTGAGCACCCAGCACCCTGAGCACTGAGCAACGAGCACCGAAAGCACTGAGCACCCAGCACCCCGAGCACTGTGCACCCAGCACCCTGAGCACTGAGCACCCAGCACCCTGAGCTCTGAGCACCCAGCACCCCGAGCACTGAGCACCCAGCACCCCGAGCACTGAGCGCCCAGCACCCCGAGCACTGAGCACCGAGCAACCCGAGCACTGAGCACCCAGCACAACGAGCACTGAGCACCCAGCACCCCGAGCACTGAGCACCCAGCACCCCGAGCACTGAGCACCCAGCACCCCGAGCACTGAGCACCCAGCACCCCGAGCACTGAGCACCCAGTACCCCGAGTACTGAGCACCCAGCACCCTGAGTACTGAGCACCCAGCACCCTGAGCACTGAGCACCCAGCACCCTGAGTACTGAGCACCCAACACCCCAAGCACTGAGCACCCTGAATACTGAGCACCCAGCACCCCAAGCACTGAGCACCCTGAGTACTGAGCACCCAGCCCCCTGAGTAATGAGCACCCAGCACCCCGAGCACTGAGCAACCAGCACCCTGAGTACTGAGCACCGAGCACCCTGAGTACTGAGCAGCCAGCACCCTGAGTACTGAGCACCCAGCGTACTGAGCACCGAGCACCCAGCACCCTGAGTACTGAGCACTCAGCACCCTGAGCACTGAGCACCCAGCACCCTGAGTACTGAGCACCGAGCACCCCGAGTACTGAGCACCCAGCACCCTGAGTACTGAGCACCCAGCACCCTGAGCACTGAGCACCCAGCACCCTGAGTACTGAGCACCGAGCACCCCAAGCACTGAGCACCCTGAGTACTGAGCACCCAGCCCCCTGAGTAATGAGCACCCAGCACCACGAGCACTGAGCACCCAGCACCCTGAGTACTGAGCACCGAGCACCCTGAGTACTGAGCAGCCAGCACCCTGAGTACTGAGCACCCAGCGTACTGAGCACCGAGCACCCAGCACCCTGAGTACTGAGCACCCAGCACCCTGAGCACTGAGCACCCAGCACCCTGAGTACTGAGCACCGAGCACCCCGAGTACTGAGCACCCAGCACCCCGAGCACTGAGCACCCAGCACCCTGAGCACTGCGCACCCAGCACCCCGAGCACTGAGCACCCAGCACCCCGAGCACTGAGCACCCAGCACCCTGAGCACTGAGCACCCAGCACCTCGAGCACCGAGCACCCTGAGTACTAAGCACCGAGCACCCTGAGCACTGAGCACCCAGCACCCTGAGCACTGAGCACCCAGCACCCTGAGTACTGAGCACCCAGCACCCTGAGCACTGAGCACCGAGCACCCTGAGCACTGAGCACACAGCACCCTGAGGACTGAGCACCCAGCGCCCCGAGCACTGAGCACAGAGCACCCTGAGCACTGAGCACCCTGAGTACTGATCACTGAGCACCCTGAGTACTGAGCACTGAGCACCCTGAGTCCTGGGCACCCAGCACCCTGAGTACTGAGCACCCAGCACCCCGAGCACTGAGTACCCAGCACCCTGAGCACTGAGCACCCAGCACCCTGAGCACTGAGCACCCAGCACCCTGAGTACTGAGCACTGAGCACCCAGCACCCCGAGCACTGAGCACCGAGCACCCTGAGTACTGAGCACTGAGCACCCAGCACCCCGAGCACGGAGCACCCAGCACCCTGAGTACTGAGCACCCAGCACCCTGAGCACTGAGCACCCAGCACCCTGAGCACTGAGCACCCAGCACCCCGAGCACTGCGCAACCAGAACCCTGAGTACTGAGCACCCAGCACCCTGAGCACTGAGCACCCAGCACTCTGAGCACTGAGCACTCAGCAAACTGAGCACTGAGCACCCAGCACCCTGAGTAGTGAGCACCCAACGTACTGAGCACCGAGCACCCCGAGCACTGAGCACCCAGCACCCTGAGTACTAAGCACCGAGCACCCCGAACACTGAGCACCCAGCACCCTGAGTACTGAGATCCGAGCACCCCGTGCACTGAGCACCCAGCGCACCGAGCACTGAGCACCCAGCGCCCCGAGCACTGAGCACCCAGAACCCCGAGCACTGATCACCCAGCACCCCGAGCACTGAGCACCCAGCACCCTGAGCACTGAGCACCCAGCACCCCGAGCACTGAGCACCCAGCACTCTGAGTACTGAGCACCCAGCACCCTGAGTACTGAGCACCCAGCACCCTGAGCACTGAGCACCCAGCACCCTGAGTACTGAGCACCCAACACCCAAAGCACTGAGCACCCTGAGTACTGAGCACCCAGCACCCCAAGCACTGAGCACCCTGAGTACTGAGCACCCAGCACCCTGAGTAATGAGCACCCAGCACCCCGAGCACTGAGCACCCAGCACCCTGAGTACTGAGCACCGAGCACGCTGAGTACTGAGCAGCCAGCACACTGAGTACTGAGCACCCAGCGTACTGAGCACCGAGCACCCAGCACCCTGAGTACTGAGCACCCAGCACCCTGAGCACTGAGCACCCAGCACCCTGAGTACTGAGCACCGAGCACCCCGAGTACTGAGCACCCAGCACCCCGAGCACTGAGCACACAGCACCCCAAGAACTGAGCACCCAGCACCCCGAGCACCAAGCACCCTGAGTACTAAGCACCGAGCACCCTGAGCACTGAGCACCAAGCACCCTGAGCACTGAGCACCCAGCACCCTGAGTACTGAGCACCCAGCACCCCGAGCACTGAGCACACAGCACCCTGAGTACTGAGCACCCAGCACCCTGAGCACTGAGCACCGAGCTCCCTGAGCACTGAGCACCCAGCACACTGAGGACTGAGCACCCAGCACCCCGAGCACTGAGCACCCAGCACCCTGAGCACTGAGCACCCTGAGTACTGAGCACTGAGCACCCTGAGTACTGATCACTGAGCACCCTGAGCACTGAGCACCCAGCACCCTGAGCACTGAGCACCCTGAGTACTGAGCACTAAGCACCCTGAGTACTGAGCACTGAACACCCTGAGCAATGAGCACCCTGAGTACTGAGCACCCAGCACCCTGAGCACTGAGCACCGAGCACCCCGAGCACTGAGCACACAGCACCCCGAGCAGTGAGGACCCAGCGCCCTAAGTACTGAGCACCCAGCACCCTGAGCACTGAGCACCCAGCACCCTGAGTACTGAGCACCCAACACCCCAAGCACTGAGCACCCTGAGTACTGAGCACCCAGCACCCCATGCACTGAGCACCCTGAGTACTGAGCACCCAGCACCCTGAGTAATGAGCTCCCAGCACCCCGAGCACCGAGCACCCTGAGTACTAAGCACCGAGCACCCTGAGCACTGAGCACCCAGCACCTTGAGCACTGAGCACCCAGCACCCTGAGTACTGAGCACCCAGCACCCCGAGCACTGAGCACCCAGCACACTGAGTACTGAGCACCCAGCACCCTGAGCACTGAGCACCGAGCACCCTGAGCACTGAGCACCCAGCACCCTGAGCACTGAGCACACTGAGTACTGAGCACTGAGCACCCTGAGTACTGAGCACTGAGCACCCTGAGTACTGAGCACCCAGCACCCTGAGTACTGAGCACCCACCACCCTGAGCAATGAGCACCCTGAGTACTGAGCACCCAGCACCCTGAGCACTGAGCACCGAGCACCCCGAGCACTGAGCACCCAGCACCCTGAGCACTGAGCACCCAGCACCCTGAGTACTGAGCACTGAGCACCCAGCACCCCGAGCACTGAGCACCCAGCACCCTGAGTACTGAGCACTGAGCACCCAGCACCCCGAGCACTGAGCACCCTGCACCCTGAGCACTGAGCACCCAGCACCCGAGTACTGAGCACCCAGCACCCTGAGTACTGAGCACCCAGCTCCCTGAGTACTGAGCACCCAGCACCCCGAGTACTGAGCACCCAGCACCCTGAGTATTGAGCACCCAGCACCCCGAGCACTAAGCACCGAGCACCCTGAGTACTAAGCACCGAGCACCCTGAGCACTGAGCACCCAGCACCCTGAGCACTGAGCACCCAGCACCCTGAGTACTGAGCACCCAGCACCCCGAGCACTGAGCACACAGCAACCTGAGTACTGAGCACCCAGCACCCTGAGCACTGAGCAACGAGCACCGAAAGCACTGAGCACCCAGCACCCCGAGCACTGTGCACCCAGCACCCTGAGCACTGAGCACCCAGCACCCTGAGCTCTGAGCACCCAGCACCCCGAGCACTGAGCACCCAGCACCCCGAGCACTGAGCGCCCAGCACCCCGAGCACTGAGCACCGAGCAACCCGAGCACTGAGCACCCAGCACAACGAGCACTGAGCACCCAGCACCCCGAGCACTGAGCACCCAGCACCCCGAGCACTGAGCACCCAGCACCCCGAGCACTGAGCACCCAGCACCCCGAGCACTGAGCACCCAGTACCCCGAGTACTGAGCACCCAGCACCCTGAGTACTGAGCACCCAGCACCCTGAGCACTGAGCACCCAGCACCCTGAGTACTGAGCACCCAACACCCCAAGCACTGAGCACCCTGAATACTGAGCACCCAGCACCCCAAGCACTGAGCACCCTGAGTACTGAGCACCCAGCCCCCTGAGTAATGAGCACCCAGCACCCCGAGCACTGAGCAACCAGCACCCTGAGTACTGAGCACCGAGCACCCTGAGTACTGAGCAGCCAGCACCCTGAGTACTGAGCACCCAGCGTACTGAGCACCGAGCACCCAGCACACTGAGTACTGAGCACTCAGCACCCTGAGCACTGAGCACCCAGCACCCTGAGTACTGAGCACCGAGCACCCCGAGTACTGAGCACCCAGCACCCTGAGTACTGAGCACCCAGCACCCTGAGCACTGAGCACCCAGCACCCTGAGTACTGAGCACCGAGCACCCCAAGCACTGAGCACCCTGAGTACTGAGCACCCAGCCCCCTGAGTAATGAGCACCCAGCACCACGAGCACTGAGCACCCAGCACCCTGAGTACTGAGCACCGAGCACCCTGAGTACTGAGCAGCCAGCACCCTGAGTACTGAGCACCCAGCGTACTGAGCACCGAGCACCCAGCACCCTGAGTACTGAGCACCCAGCACCCTGAGCACTGAGCACCCAGCACCCTGAGTACTGAGCACCGAGCACCCCGAGTACTGAGCACCCAGCACCCCGAGCACTGAGCACCCAGCACCCTGAGCACTGAGCACCCAGCACCCCGAGCCCTGAGCACCCAGCACCCCGAGCACTGAGCACCCAGCACCCTGAGCACTGAGCACCCAGCACCTCGAGCACCGAGCACCCTGAGTACTAAGCACCGAGCACCCTGAGCACTGAGCACCCAGCACCCTGAGCACTGAGCACCCAGCACCCTGAGTACTGAACACCCAGCACCCTGAGCACTGAGCACCGAGCACCCTGAGCACTGAGCACACAGCACCCTGAGGACTGAGCACCCAGCGCCCCGAGCACTGAGCACAGAGCACCCTGAGCACTGAGCACCCTGAGTACTGATCACTGAGCACCCTGAGTACTGAGCACTGAGCACCCTGAGTCCTGGGCACCCAGCACCCTGAGTACTGAGCACCCAGCACCCCGAGCACTGAGTACCCAGCACCCTGAGCACTGAGCACCCAGCACCCTGAGCACTGAGCACCCAGCACCCTGAGTACTGAGCACTGAGCACCCAGCACCCCGAGCACTGAGCACCGAGCACCCTGAGTACTGAGCACTGAGCACCCAGCACCCCGAGCACGGAGCACCCAGCACCCTGAGTACTGAGCACCCAGCACCCGAGTACTGAGCACCCAGCACCCTGAGTACTGAGCACACAGCTCCCTGAGTACTGAGCACCCAGCACCCCGAGTACTGAGCACCCAGCACCCTGAGTACTGAGCACCAAGCACCCCGAGCACTAAGCACCCAGCACCCTGAGCACTGAGGACCCAGCACCCTGAGCACTGAGCACCCAGCACCCTGAGTACTGAGCACCGAGCACCCTGAGTACTGAGCACCCAGCACCCTGAGTACTGAGCACCCAGCACACTGAGTACTGAGCACAAAGCTCCCTGAGCACTGATCACCCAGCACCCTGAGTACTGAACACCGAGTACCCTGAGTACTGAGCACCCAGCACCCTGAGCACTGAGCACCCAGCACCCTGAGTACTGAGCACTGAGCACCCAGCACCCCGAGCACTGAGCACCCAGCACCCTGTGTACTGAGCACTGAGTACCCAGTACCCCAACCACTGAGACCCAGCACCCTGAGCACTGAGCACCCAGCACCCCGAGTACTGAGCACCCAGCACCCCGAGCACTGACCACCCAGCACCCCGAGCACTGAGCACCCAGCACCCCGAGCAATGAGCACCCAGCACCCTGAGTACTGAGCACCCAGCACCCCGAGTACTGAGCACCAAGCAACCTGAGCACCGAGCAGCCAGCACCCCGAGCACTGAGCACCCAGCACCGTGAGCACTGAGCACCCAGCACCCTGAGTACTGAGCACTGAGCACCCCGAGTACTGAGCACCCAGCACCCCGAGCACTGAGCACCTAGCACCCTGAGCACTGAGCACCCAGCACCCCGAGCACTGAGCACCCAGCACCCCGAGCACTGAGCACCCAGCACCCTGAGCACTGAGCACCCAGCACCCTGAGCACTGAGCACCCAGCACCCCGAGCCCTGAGCACCCAGCACCCAGAGCACTGAGCACCCAGCACCCCGAGCACTGAGCACCCAGCACCCTGAGCACTGAGCACCCAGCACCCTGAGTACTGAGCACCCAACACCCCAAGCACTGAGCACCCTGAGTACTGAGCACCCAGCACCCCAAGCACTGAGCACCCTGAGTACTGAGCACCCAGTACCCTGAGTATTGAGCACCCAGCACCCCGAGCACTGAGCACCGAGCACCCTGAGTTCTGAGCAGCCAGCACCCTGAGCACTGAGCACCCTGAGGAATGAGCACCCAGCACCCTGAGCACTGAGCACTGATCACCCTGAGCACTGAGCACCCAGCACCCCGAGCACTGAGCACCCAGCAGCCTGAGTACTGAGCACCCAGCACCCTGAGCACGGAGCACCCCGAGGACTGAGCACCCAGCACCCTGAGTACTGAGCACCCAGCACCCTGAGTACTGAGCACCGAGCACCCCGAGCACTGAGCACCGGGCACCCCGAGCACTGAGCACCCAGCACCCTGAGTACTGAGCACTGAGCACTGAGCACCCTGAGCACTGAGCACCCAGCACCCTGAGCACTGAACACCCAGCATCCTGAGCACTGAGTACTGAGCACCCTGCACCCTGAGCACTGAGCACCCAGCACCCTGAGCACTGAGCACCCAGCACCCTGAGTACTGAGGACCCAGCACCCCAAACACTGAGCACCAAGCACCCTGAGAACTGAGCACCGAGCACCCTGAGTACTGAGCACCCAGCACCATGAGTACTGAGCAACGAGCACCCAGAGTACTGAGCAACCTGAGTACTGAGCACCCAGCACCCCGAGATTGAGCACCCAGCACCATGAGTACTGAGCACCGAGCACCCTGAGCACTGAGCACCCAGCACCCTGAGTACTGAGTACCAAGCACCCTGAGTACTGAGCACCCAGCACCCTGAGTACTGAGCACCCAGCACCCTGAGTTCTGAGCACCCAGCACCCTGAGCACTGAGCACACTGAGTACTGAGCACCCAGCACCCTGAGCACTGAGGACCCAGAACTCTGAGTACTGAGCACCCAGCACTCTGAGCAATGAGGACCCAGCACCCCGAGCACTGAGCACCCAGCACCCTGAGTACTGAGCACCCAGCACCCCGAGCACTGAGCACCGGGCACCCCGAGCACTGAGCACCCAGTACCCTGAGTACTGAGCACCCAGCACCCTGAGTACTGAGCACCCAGCACCCTGAGCACTGAGCACCCAGCACCCTGAGCACTGAGCACCCAGCATCCTGAGCACTGAGTACTGAGCATCCAGCACCCTGAGCACTGAGCACCCAGCATCCTGAGCACTGAGTACTGAGCACCCAGCACCCTGAGCACTGAGCACCCAGCATCCTGAGCACTGAGTACTGAGCACCCAGCACCCTGAGTACTGAGGACCCAGCACCCCAAACACTGAGCACTGAGCACCCTGAGAACTGAGCACCGAGCACCCTGAGTACTGAGCACCCAGCACCATGAGTACTGAGCACCGAGCACTCAGAGTACTGAGCAACCTGAGTACTGAGCACCCAGCACCCCGAGAATGAGCACCCAGCACGCCGAGAATGAGCACCCAGCACCCTGAGTACTGAGCACCCAGCACCCTGAGTACTGAGCACTAAGCACCCAGAGCACTGAGCACCCAGCACCCCGAGCACGGAGCACCCGGGACCCCGAGCACTGAGTACTGAGCACCCAGCACACTGAGTACTGAGCACCGAGCTCCCCGAGCACTGAGCACCCTGAGTACTGAGCACCCAGCACCCCGATCACTGAGCACCCAGCACCCTGAGCACTGAGCACCCAGCACCCTGAGCACTGAGCACCCAGCACCCTGAGTACTGAGCACCCAGCACGCTGAGTACTGAGCACCCAGCACCCCGAGCACTGAGCACCCAGCACCCTGAGTACTGAGCACTGAGCACCCAGCACCCCGAGCACTGAGCACCCAGCACCCTGTGTACTGAGCACTGAGCATCCTGCGAACTAAGCACCCAGCACCCTGAGTACTGAGCACCCAGGACCCTGAGCACTGAGCACTGAGCACCCCGATCACTGAGTACCCAGCACCCTGAGCAGTCAGCACCCAGCTCCCCGAGCACTGAGCACCCAGCACCCTGAGCACTGAGCACCCAGCACCCTGAGCACGGAGCACCCCGAGGACTGAGCACCCAGCACCCTGAGCACTGAGCACCCACAACCTTGAGTACTGAGCACCGAGCACCTCGAGCACTAAGCACCCAGCACCCTGAGCACTGAGCACCCAGCACCCTGAGCACTGAGCACCCAGCACCCTGAGCACTGAGCACCCAGCACCCTGAGTACTGAGCACCCAACACCCAGAGTACTGAGCACCCAGCACCCTGAGCAGTGAGCACCCAGCACCCTGAGTACTGAGCACCCAGCACCCTGAGTACTGAACACCCAGCACCCTGAGCACTGAGCACTGAGCACCCTGAGCACTGAGCACTGAGCACCCTGAGCACTTAGCACACAGCACCCCGAGTACTGAGCACTGAGCACCCTGAGCACTGAGTACTGAGCACTGAGCACCCTGAGCACTGAGCACCCAGCACCCCGAGTACTGAGCACCCAGCACCCCGAGCACTGAGCACCCAGCGCCCCGAGCACTGAGCACCCAGCACCCCGAGCACTGAGCACTGAGCACCCTGAGCACTGAGCACACAGCACCCCGAGTACTGAGCACTGAGCACCCTGAGTACTGAGCACCAAACACCCCGAGTACTGAGAACTGAGCACCCTGAGTACTGAGCACCCAACACCCTGAGCACTGAGCAACCAGCACCCTGAGTACTGAGCACCCAGCACCCTGAGTACTGAGCACCCAGCACCCTGAGCACTGAGCACCCTGAGGACTGAGCACCCAGCAACCTGAGCACTGAGCACTGATCACCCTGAGCACTGAGCACCCAGAACCCCGAGCACTGAGCACCCAGCACCCTGAGGACTGAGCACCCAGCACCCTGAGCACGGAGCATCCCGAGGACTGAGCACCCAGCACCCTGAGTACTGAGCACCCAGCACCCTGAGTACTGAGCACCGAGCACCCCGAGCACTGAGCACCGGGCACCCCTAGCACTGAGCACCCAGCACCCTGAGTACTGAGCACCCAGCACCCTGAGTACTGATCACTGAGCACTGAGCACGCTGAGCACTGAGCACCCAGCACCCTGAGCACTGAGCACCCAGCATCCTGAGCACTGAGTACTGAGCACCCAGCACCCTGAGCACTGAGCACCCAGCACCCTGAGCACTGAGCACCCAGCACCCTGAGTACTGAGGACCAAGCACCCCAAACACTGAGCACCGAGCACCCTGAGAACTGAGCACCGAGCACCCTGAGTACTGAGCACCCAGCACCATGAGTACTGAGCACCGAGCACCCAGAGTACTGAGCAACCTGAGTACTGAGCACCCAGCACCACGAGAATGAGCACCCAGCACCCTGAGTACTGAGCACCCAGCACCCTGAGCACTGAGCACTGAACACCCAGCACCCTGAGCACTGAGCACCCAGCACCCCGAGCACTGAGCACCCAGCACCCTGAGCACTGAGCACCCAGCACCCTGAGCACTGAGCACCCAGCACCCTGAGTACTGAGTACCCAGCACCCTGAGCACTGAGCACCCAGCACCCTGAGTACTGATCACCGAGCACCCTGAGCACTGAGCACCCAGCACCCTGAGTACTGAGCACCCAGCACCCAGAGCACTGAGGACAAAGCACGCTGAGTACTGAGCACTGAGCCCCCTGAGTACTGAGCACCGAGGACCCTGAGCACTGAGCACCCAGCACGCTGAGTACTGAGCACTGAGCACCCTGAGTACTGAGCACCGAGCACGCTGAGTACTGAGCATCCAGCACCCTGAGCACTGAGCAGCCAGCACCCTCAGCACTGAGCACCCAGCACCCCGAGTACTGAGCACCCAGCACCCCGAGTACTGAGCACCGAGCACCCCGAGCACTGAGCACCCAGCACCCTGAGTACTGAGCACCCAGCACCCTGAGTACTGAGCACTGAGCACCCCGAGTACTGAGCACCCAGCACCCCGAGCACTGAGCAACCAGCACCCTGAGTACTGAGAACAGATCACCCTGAGCACTGAGCACCCAGCACCCTGAGTACTGAGCCCCCAGCACCCTGAGTACTGAGCACCCAGCACCCCGAGCACTGAGCGCCCAGCACCCTCAGAATGAGCACCCAGCACCCTGAGTACTGAGAACCGAGCACCCTGAGTACTGAGCACCCAGCACCCTGAGTACTGAGCCCCCAGCACCCTGAGTACTGAGCACCCAGCACCCCGAGCACTGAGCAGCCAGCACCCCGAGAATGAGCACCCAGCACCCTCAGTACTGAGCACCCAGCACCCTGAGTACTGAGCACTAAGCACCCAGAGCACTGAGCACCCAGCACCCCGAGCACGGTGCACCCAGGACCCCGAGCACTGAGTACTGAGCACCCAGCACACTGAGTACTGAGCACCGAGCTCCCCGAGCACTGAGCACCCTGAGTACTGAGCACCCAGCACCCCGATCACTGAGCACCCAGCACCCTGAGCACTGAGCACCCAGCACCCTGAGCACTGAGCACCCAGCACCCTGAGTACTGAGCACCCAGCACGCTGAGTACTGAGCACCCAGCACCCCGAGCACTGAGCACCCAGCACCCTGAGTACTGAGCACTGAGCACCCAGCACCCCGAGCACTGAGCACCCAGCACCCTGTGTACTGAGCACTGAGCACCCTGAGAACTAAGCACCCAGCACCCTGAGGACTGAGCACCCAGGACCCTGAGCACTGAGCACTGAGCACCCCGATCACTGAGCACCCAGCACCCTGAGCATTCAGCACCCAGCTCCCCGAGCACTGAGCACCCAGCACCCTGAGCACTGAGCACCCGGCACCCTGAGCACGGAGCACCCCGAGGACTTTGCACCCAGCACCCTGAGCACTGAGCACCGAGAACCTTGAGTACTGAGCACCGAGCTCCTCGAGCACTAAGCACACAGCACCCTGAGTACTGAGCACCCAGCACCCTGAGCACTGAGCACCCAGCACCCTGAGCACTGAGCACCCAGCACCCCGAGCACTGAGCACCCAGCACCCTATGTACTGAGCATCCAACACCCAGAGTACTGAGCACCAAGCACCCTGAGCACTGAGCACGCAGCACCCTGAGTACTGAGCACCCAGCACCCTGAGTACTGAGCACCCAGCACCCTGAGCACTGAGCACCGAGCACCCTGAGTACTGAGCACCCAGCACCCTGAGCACTGAGCACCCAGCACCCTGAGTACTGAGCACCCAGCACCCTGAGTACTGAGCACCCAGCACCCCGAGCACTGAGCACCCAGCACCCTCAGAATGAGCACCCAGCACCCTGAGTACTGAGAACCGAGCACCCTGAGTACTGAGCCCCCAGCACGCTGAGTACTGAGCCCCCAGCACCCTGATTACTGAGCACCCAGCACCCCGAGCACTGAGCACCCAGCACCCCGAGAATGAGCACCCAGCACCCTGAGTACTGAGCACACTGAGTACTGAGCACCCAGCACCCCGATCACTGAGCACCCAGCACCCTGAGCACTGAACACCCAGCACCCTGAGCACTGAGCACCCAGCACCCTGAGTACTGAGCACCCAGCACGCTGAGTACTGAGCACCCAGCACCCTGAGTACTGAGCACTGAGCACCCAGCACCCCGAGCACTGAGAACCCAGCACCCTGTGTACTGAGCACTGAGCACCCTGAGTACTAAGCACCCAGCACCCTGAGTACTGAGCACCCAGGACCCTGAGCACTGAGCACCGAGCACCCCGAGCACTGAGCACCCAGCACCCTGAGCACTCAGCACCCAGCTCCCCGAGCACTGAGCACCCAGCACCCTGAGGACTGAGCACCCAGCACCCTGAGCACGGAGCAACCTGAGGACTGAGCACCCAGCACCCTGAGCACTGAGCACCCAGCACCTTGAGTACTGAGCACCGAGCACCACGAGCACTAAGCACCCAGCACCCTGAGTACTGACCACACAGCACCCTGAGCACTGAGCACCCAGCACACTGAGCACTGAGCACCCAGCTCCCTGAGTACTGAACACCCAGCACCCTGAGCACTGAGCACTGAGCACCCTGAGCACTGAGCACCCAGCACCCTGAGTACTGAGCACTGAGCACCCAGCACCCCGAGCACTGAGCCCCCAGCACCCTGAGTACTGAGCACTGAGCACCCAGCACCCCGAGCACTGAGCACCCAGCACCCTGAGCACTGAGCACCCAGCAGCCGAGTACTGAGCACCCAGCACACTGAGTACTGAGCACCGAGCTCCCTGAGTACTGAGCAAACAGCACCCCGAGTACTGCGCACCCAGCACCCTGAGTACTGAGCACCCAGCACCCTGAGCACTGAGCACCCAGCACCCTGAGCACTGAGCACCCAGCACCCTGAGAACTAAGCACCGAGCACCCTGAGCACTGAGCACCCAGCACCCTGAGCACTGAGCACCCAGCACCCTGAGTACTGAGCACCCAGCACCCCGAGCACTGAGCACCCAGCACCCTGAGTACTGAGCACCCAGCACCCTGAGCACTGAGCACCGAGCACCCTGAGCACTGAGCACCCAGCACCCTGAGTACTGAGCACCCAGCACCCTGAGTACTGAGCACCCAGCACCCCGAGCACTGAGTACCCAGCACCCTGAGTACTGAGCACCCAGCACCCTGAGCACTGAGCACCCAGGACCCTGAGCACTGAGCACCCAGCACCCTGAGCACTGAGCACCCAGCACCCTGAGTACTGAGCACTGTGCACCCAGCACCAAGAGCACTGAGCACCCAGCACCCTGAGTACTGAGCACTGAGCACCCAGCACCCCGAGCACTGAGCACCCAGCACTCTGAGCACTGAGCACCCAGCACCCGAGTACTGAGCACCCAGCACCCTGAGCACTGAGCACCCAGCACCCTGAGCACTGAGCACCCAGCACCCCGAGAACTTCGCACCCAGGACCCTGAGTACTGAGCACCCAGCACCCTGAGCACTGAGCACCCAGCACCCTGAGCACTGAGCACCCAGCACCCTGAGCACTGAGCACCCAGCACCCTGAGTAGTGAGCACTCAACGAACTGAGCACCGAGCACCCCGAGCACTGAGCACCCAGCACCCTGAGTACTGAGCACCGAGCACCCCGAGCACTGAGCACCCAGCACACTGAGTACTGAGCTCCTAGCACCCCGAGCACTGAGCACCCAGCGCCCCGAGCACTGAGCACCCAGAACCCTGAGCACTGAGCACCCAGCACCCTGAGCTCTGAGCACCCAGCACCCCGAGCACTGAGCACCCAGCACCCCGAGCACTTCGCACAAAGGACCCTGAGTACTGAGCACCCAGCACCCTGAGTAGTGAACACTCAACGTACTGAGCACCGAGCACCCCGAGCACTGAGCACCCAGCACCCTGAGCACGGAGCACCCCGAGGACTGAGCACCCAGCACCCTGAGCACTGAGCACCCAGCACCTTGAGTACTGAGCACCGAGCACCTCGAGCACTAAGCACCCAGCACCCTGAGTACTGAGCACCCAGCACCCTGAGCACTGAGCACCCAGCACCCTGAGCACTGAGCACCCAGCACCCCGAGCACTGAGCACCCAGCACCCTGAGCACTGAGCACACAGCACCCTGAGCACTGAGCACCCAGCACCCTGAGTAGTGAACACTCAACGTACTGAGCACCGAGCACCCCGAGCACTGAGCACCCAGCACCCTGAGTACTGAGCACCGAGCACCCCGAGCACTGAGCACCCAGCACACTGAGTACTGAGCTCCGAGCACCCCGAGCACTAAGCACCCAGCGCCCCGAGCACTGAGCACCCAGCACCCCGAGCACTGAGCACCCAGCACTCTGAGCACTGAGCACCCAGCACCCGAGTACTGAGCACCCAGCACCCTGAGCACTGAGCACCCAGCACCCTGAGCACTGAGCACCCAGCACCCCGAGAACTTCGCACCCAGGACCCTGAGTACTGAGCACCCAGCACCCTGAGCACTGAGCACCCAGCACCCTGAGCACTGAGCACCCAGCACACTGAGCACTGAGCACCCAGCTCCCTGAGTACTGAACACCCAGCACCCTGAGCACTGAGCACCCTGAGCACTGAGTACTGAGCACTGAGCACTCTGAGCACTGAGCACCCAGCACCCCGAGTACTGAGCACCCAGCACCCCGAGCACTGAGCACCCAGCGCCCCGAGCACTGGGCACCCAACACCCCGAGCACTGAGCACTGAGCACCCTGAGCACTGAGCAGCCAGCACACTGAGTACTGAGCACTGAGCACCCTGAGTACTGAGCACCAAGCACCCCGAGTACTGAGCAGTGAGCACCCTGAGTACTGAGCACCCAGCACCCTGAGCACTGAGCACCCAGCACCCTGAGCACTCAGCACCCAGCACCCTGAGTACTGAGCACCCAGCACCCTGAGCCCTGAGCACCCTGAGGACTGAGCACCCAGCACCCTGAGCACTGAGCAATGATCACCCTGAGCACTGAGCACCCAGCACCCCGAGCACTGAGCACCCAGCACCCAGAGTACTGAGAACCCAGCACCCTGAGCACGGAGCACCCCGAGGACTGAGCACCCAGCACCCTGAGTACTGAGCACCCAGCACCCTGAGTACTGAGCACCGAGCACCCCGAGCACTGAGCACCGGGCACCCCGAGCACTGAGCACCCAGCACCCTGAGTACTGAGCACACAGCACCCTGAGTACTGAGCACTGAGCACTGAGCACGCTGAGCACTGAGCACCCAGCACCCTGAGCACTGAGCACCCAGCACCCTGAGCACTGAGCACCCAGCACCCTGAGTACTGAGGACCCAGCACCCCAAACACTGAGCACCGAGCACCCTGAGAACTGAGCACCAAGCACCCTGAGTACTGCGCACCCAGCACCATCAGTACTGAGCACCGAGCACCCAGAGTACTGAGCAACCTGAGTACTGAGCACCCAGCACGACGAGAATGAGCACCCAGCACCCTGAGTACTGAGCACCGAGCACCCTGAGCACTGAGCACCCAGCACCCTGAGTACTGAGCACCCAGCACCCTGAGTACTGAGCAACCAGCACCCTGAGCACTGAGCACTGGGCACCCAGCACCCTGAGCACTGAGCACTGAGCACCCAGCACCCCGAGAACTTCGCACCCAGGACCCTGAGTACTGAGCACCCAGCACCCTGAGCACTGAGCACCCAGCACCCTGAGCACTGAGCACCCAGCACCCTGAGCACTGAGCACCGAGCACCCTGAGCACTGAGCACCCAGCACCCTGAGTACTGAGCACCCAGCACCCTGAGTACTGAGCACCCAGCACCCCGAGCACTGAGTACCCAGCACCCTGAGTACTGAGCACCCAGCACCCTGAGCACTGAGCACCCAGGACCCTGAGCACTGAGCACCCAGCACCCTGAGCACTGAGCACCCAGCACCCTGAGTACTGAGCACTGTGCACCCAGCACCAAGAGCACTGAGCACCCAGCACCCTGAGTACTGAGCACTGAGCACCCAGCACCCCGAGCACTGAGCACCCAGCACTCTGAGCACTGAGCACCCAGCACCCGAGTACTGAGCACCCAGCACCCTGAGCACTGAGCACCCAGCACCCTGAGCACTGAGCACCCAGCACCCCGAGAACTTCGCACCCAGGACCCTGAGTACTGAGCACCCAGCACCCTGAGCACTGAGCACCCAGCACCCTGAGCACTGAGCACCCAGCACCCTGAGCACTGAGCACCCAGCACCCTGAGTAGTGAGCACTCAACGAACTGAGCACCGAGCACCCCGAGCACTGAGCACCCAGCACCCTGAGTACTGAGCACCGAGCACCCCGAGCACTGAGCACCCAGCACACTGAGTACTGAGCTCCTAGCACCCCGAGCACTGAGCACCCAGCGCCCCGAGCACTGAGCACCCAGAACCCTGAGCACTGAGCACCCAGCACCCTGAGCTCTGAGCACCCAGCACCCCGAGCACTGAGCACCCAGCACCCCGAGCACTTCGCACAAAGGACCCTGAGTACTGAGCACCCAGCACCCTGAGTAGTGAACACTCAACGTACTGAGCACCGAGCACCCCGAGCACTGAGCACCCAGCACCCTGAGCACGGAGCACCCCGAGGACTGAGCACCCAGCACCCTGAGCACTGAGCACCCAGCACCTTGAGTACTGAGCACCGAGCACCTCGAGCACTAAGCACCCAGCACCCTGAGTACTGAGCACCCAGCACCCTGAGCACTGAGCACCCAGCACCCTGAGCACTGAGCACCCAGCACCCCGAGCACTGAGCACCCAGCACCCTGAGCACTGAGCACACAGCACCCTGAGCACTGAGCACCCAGCACCCTGAGTAGTGAACACTCAACGTACTGAGCACCGAGCACCCCGAGCACTGAGCACCCAGCACCCTGAGTACTGAGCACCGAGCACCCCGAGCACTGAGCACCCAGCACACTGAGTACTGAGCTCCGAGCACCCCGAGCACTAAGCACCCAGCGCCCCGAGCACTGAGCACCCAGCACCCCGAGCACTGAGCACCCAGCACTCTGAGCACTGAGCACCCAGCACCCGAGTACTGAGCACCCAGCACCCTGAGCACTGAGCACCCAGCACCCTGAGCACTGAGCACCCAGCACCCCGAGAACTTCGCACCCAGGACCCTGAGTACTGAGCACCCAGCACCCTGAGCACTGAGCACCCAGCACCCTGAGCACTGAGCACCCAGCACACTGAGCACTGAGCACCCAGCTCCCTGAGTACTGAACACCCAGCACCCTGAGCACTGAGCACCCTGAGCACTGAGTACTGAGCACTGAGCACTCTGAGCACTGAGCACCCAGCACCCCGAGTACTGAGCACCCAGCACCCCGAGCACTGAGCACCCAGCGCCCCGAGCACTGGGCACCCAACACCCCGAGCACTGAGCACTGAGCACCCTGAGCACTGAGCAGCCAGCACACTGAGTACTGAGCACTGAGCACCCTGAGTACTGAGCACCAAGCACCCCGAGTACTGAGCAGTGAGCACCCTGAGTACTGAGCACCCAGCACCCTGAGCACTGAGCACCCAGCACCCTGAGCACTCAGCACCCAGCACCCTGAGTACTGAGCACCCAGCACCCTGAGCCCTGAGCACCCTGAGGACTGAGCACCCAGCACCCTGAGCACTGAGCAATGATCACCCTGAGCACTGAGCACCCAGCACCCCGAGCACTGAGCACCCAGCACCCAGAGTACTGAGAACCCAGCACCCTGAGCACGGAGCACCCCGAGGACTGAGCACCCAGCACCCTGAGTACTGAGCACCCAGCACCCTGAGTACTGAGCACCGAGCACCCCGAGCACTGAGCACCGGGCACCCCGAGCACTGAGCACCCAGCACCCTGAGTACTGAGCACACAGCACCCTGAGTACTGAGCACTGAGCACTGAGCACGCTGAGCACTGAGCACCCAGCACCCTGAGCACTGAGCACCCAGCATCCTGAGCACTGAGTACTGAGCACCCAGCACCCTGAGCACTGAGCACCCAGCACCCTGAGCACTGAGCACCCAGCACCCTGAGTACTGAGGACCCAGCACCCCAAACACTGAGCACCGAGCACCCTGAGAACTGAGCACCAAGCACCCTGAGTACTGCGCACCCAGCACCATCAGTACTGAGCACCGAGCACCCAGAGTACTGAGCAACCTGAGTACTGAGCACCCAGCACGACGAGAATGAGCACCCAGCACCCTGAGTACTGAGCACCGAGCACCCTGAGCACTGAGCACCCAGCACCCTGAGTACTGAGCACCCAGCACCCTGAGTACTGAGCAACCAGCACCCTGAGCACTGAGCACTGGGCACCCAGCACCCTGAGCACTGAGCACTGAGCACCCAGCACCCTGAGCACTGAGCACCCAGCACCCTGAGCACTGAGCACCCAGCACCCTGAGTACTGAGTACCCAGCACCCTGAGCACTGAGCACCCAGCACCCTGAGTACTGATCACCGAGCACCCCGAGCACTGAGCAACCAGCACCCTGATTACTGAGCACCCAGCACCCCGAGCACTGAGCACAAAGCACGCTGAGTTCTGAGCACTGAGCACCCTGAGTACTGAGCACCGAGGACCCTGAGCACTGAGCACACAGCACGCTGATTACTGAGCACTGAGCACCCTGAGTACTGAGCACCGAGCACGCTGAGTACTGAGCATCCAGCACCCTGAGCACTGAGCAGCCAGCACCCTCAGCACTGAGCACCCAGCACCCTGAGTACTGAGCACTGTGCACCCAGCACCAAGAGCACTGAGCACCCAGCACCCTGAGTACTGAGCACTGAGCACCCAGCAACCCGAGCACTGAGCAGCCAGCACTCTGAGCACTGAGCACCCAGCACCCGAGTACTGATCACCCAGCACCCTGAGCACTGAGCACCCAGCACCCTGAGCACTGAGCACCCAGCACCCTGAGCACTGAGCACCCAGCACCCTGAGTAGCGAGCACCCAACGTACTGAGCACGGAGCACCCCGAGCACTGAGCACCCAGCACCCTGAGTACTGAGCACCGAGCACCCCGAGCACTGAGCATCCAGCACCCTGAGTACTGAGCTCCGAGCACCCCGAGCACTGAGCACCCAGCGCCCCGAGCACTGAGCACCCAGAACCCTGAGCACTGAGCACCCAGCACCCTGAGCACTGAGCACCTAGAACCCTGAGTACTGAGCACCCAGCACCCCGAGTACTAAGCACCAAGCACCCTGAGCACTGAGCACCCAGCACCCTGAGCACTGAGCACCCAGCACCCTGAGTACTGAGCACCCAGCACCCCGAGCACTGAGCACCCAGCACCCTGAGTACTGAGCACCCAGCACCCTGAGCACTGAGCACCCAGCACCCTGAGCACTGAGCACCCAGCACCCTGAGTAGTGAACACTCAACGTACTGAGCACCGAGCACCCCGAGCACTGAGCACCCAGCACCCTGAGTACTGAGCACCGAGCACCCCGAGCACTGAGCACCCAGCACACTGAGTACTGAGCTCCGAGCACCCCGAGCACTAAGCACCCAGCGCCCCGAGCACTGAGCACCCAGCACCCCGAGCACTGAGCACCCAGCACTCTGAGCACTGAGCACCCAGCACCCGAGTACTGAGCACCCAGCACCCTGAGCACTGAGCACCCAGCACCCTGAGCACTGAGCACCCAGCACCCCGAGAACTTCGCACCCAGGACCCTGAGTACTGAGCACCCAGCACCCTGAGCACTGAGCACCCAGCACCCTGAGCACTGAGCACCCAGCACACTGAGCACTGAGCACCCAGCTCCCTGAGTACTGAACACCCAGCACCCTGAGCACTGAGCACTGAGCACCCTGAGCACTGAGTACTGAGCACTGAGCACTCTGAGCACTGAGCACCCAGCACCCCGAGTACTGAGCACCCAGCACCCCGAGCACTGAGCACCCAGCGCCCCGAGCACTGGGCACCCAACACACCGAGCACTGAGCACTGAGCACCCTGAGCACTGAGCAGCCAGCACCCCGAGTACTGAGCACTGAGCACCCTGAGTACTGAGCACCAAGCACCCCGAGTACTGAGCAGTGAGCACCCTGAGTACTGAGCACCCAGCACCCTGAGCACTGAGCACCCAGCACCCTGAGCACTCAGCACCCAGCACCCTGAGTACTGAGCACCCAGCACCCTGAGCCCTGAGCACCCTGAGGACTGAGCACCCAGCACCCTGAGCACGGAGCACCCCGAGGACTGAGCACCCAGCACCCTGAGTACTGAGCACCCAGCACCCTGAGTACTGAGCACCGAGCACCCCGAGCACTGAGCACCGGGCACCCCGAGCACTGAGCACCCAGCACCCTGAGTACTGAGCACACAGCACCCTGAGTACTGAGCACTGAGCACTGAGCACGCTGAGCACTGAGCACCCAGCACCCTGAGCACTGAGCACCCAGCATCCTGAGCACTGAGTACTGAGCACCCAGCACCCTGAGCACTGAGCACCCAGCACCCTGAGCACTGAGCACCCAGCACCCTGAGTACTGAGGACCCAGCACCCCAAACACTGAGCACCGAGCACCCTGAGAACTGAGCACCAAGCACCCTGAGTACTGAGCACCCAGCACCATCAGTACTGAGCACCGAGCACCCAGAGTTCTGAGCAACCTGAGTACTGAGCACCCAGCACGACGAGAATGAGCACCCAGCACCCTGAGTACTGAGCACCGAGCACCCTGAGCACTGAGCACCCAGCACCCTGAGTACTGAGCACCCAGCATCCTGAGTACTGAGCAACCAGCACCCTGAGCACTGAGCACTGAGCACCCAGCACCCTGAGCACTGAGCACTGAGCACCCAGCACCCTGAGCACTGAGCACCCAGCACCCTGAGCACTGAGTACCCAGCACCCTGAGTACTGAGTACCCAGCACCCTGAGCACTGAGCACCCAGCACCCTGAGTACTGATCACCGAGCACCCCGAGCACTGAGCAACCAGCACCCTGAGTACTGAGCACCCAGCACCCCGAGCACTGAGCACAAAGCACGCTGAGTACTGAGCACTGAGCACCCTGAGTACTGAGCACCGAGGACCCTGAGCACTGAGCACCCAGCACGCTGAGTACTGAGCACTGAGCACCCTGAGTACTGAGCACCGAGCACGCTGAGTACTGAGCATCCAGCACCCTGAGCACTGAGCAGCCAGCACCCTCAGCACTGAGCACCCAGCACCCTGAGTACTGAGCACTGTGCAACCAGCACCAAGAGCACTGAGCACCCAGCACCCTGAGTACTGAGCACTGAGCACCCAGCAACCCGAGCACTGAGCAGCCAGCACTCTGAGCACTGAGCACCCAGCACCCGAGTACTGATCACCCAGCACCCTGAGCACTGAGCACCCAGCACCCTGAGCACTGAGCACCCAGCACCCTGAGCACTGAGCACCCAGCACCCCGAGCACTGAGCACCCAGCACCCTGAGCACTGAGCACACAGCACCCTGAGCACTGAGCACCCAGCACCCTGAGTAGTGAACACTCAACGTACTGAGCACCGAGCACCCCGAGCACTGAGCACCCAGCACCCTGAGTACTGAGCACCGAGCACCCCGAGCACTGAGCACCCAGCACACTGAGTACTGAGCTCCGAGCACCCCGAGCACTAAGCACCCAGCGCCCCGAGCACTGAGCACCCAGCACCCCGAGCACTGAGCACCCAGCACTCTGAGCACTGAGCACCCAGCACCCGAGTACTGAGCACCCAGCACCCTGAGCACTGAGCACCCAGCACCCTGAGCACTGAGCACCCAGCACCCCGAGAACTTCGCACCCAGGACCCTGAGTACTGAGCACCCAGCACCCTGAGCACTGAGCACCCAGCACCCTGAGCACTGAGCACCCAGCACACTGAGCACTGAGCACCCAGCTCCCTGAGTACTGAACACCCAGCACCCTGAGCACTGAGCACCCTGAGCACTGAGTACTGAGCACTGAGCACTCTGAGCACTGAGCACCCAGCACCCCGAGTACTGAGCACCCAGCACCCCGAGCACTGAGCACCCAGCGCCCCGAGCACTGGGCACCCAACACCCCGAGCACTGAGCACTGAGCACCCTGAGCACTGAGCAGCCAGCACACTGAGTACTGAGCACTGAGCACCCTGAGTACTGAGCACCAAGCACCCCGAGTACTGAGCAGTGAGCACCCTGAGTACTGAGCACCCAGCACCCTGAGCACTGAGCACCCAGCACCCTGAGCACTCAGCACCCAGCACCCTGAGTACTGAGCACCCAGCACTCTGAGCCCTGAGCACCCTGAGGACTGAGCACCCAGCACCCTGAGCACTGAGCAATGATCACCCTGAGCACTGAGCACCCAGCACCCCGAGCACTGAGCACCCAGCACCCAGAGTACTGAGAACCCAGCACCCTGAGCACGGAGCACCCCGAGGACTGAGCACCCAGCACCCTGAGTACTGAGCACCCAGCACCCTGAGTACTGAGCACCGAGCACCCCGAGCACTGAGCACCGGGCACCCCGAGCACTGAGCACCCAGCACCCTGAGTACTGAGCACACAGCACCCTGAGTACTGAGCACTGAGCACTGAGCACGCTGAGCACTGAGCACCCAGCACCCTGAGCACTGAGCACCCAGCATCCTGAGCACTGAGTACTGAGCACCCAGCACCCTGAGCACTGAGCACCCAGCACCCTGAGCACTGAGCACCCAGCACCCTGAGTACTGAGGACCCAGTACCCCAAACACTGAGCACCGAGCACCCTGAGAACTGAGCACCAAGCACCCTGAGTACTGCGCACCCAGCACCATCAGTACTGAGCACCGAGCACCCAGAGTACTGAGCAACCTGAGTACTGAGCACCCAGCACGACGAGAATGAGCACCCAGCACCCTGAGTACTGAGCACCGAGCACCCTGAGCACTGAGCACCCAGCACCCTGAGTACTGAGCACCCAGCACCCTGAGTACTGAGCAACCAGCACCCTGAGCACTGAGCACTGGGCACCCAGCACCCTGAGCACTGAGCACTGAGCACCCAGCACCCTGAGCACTGAGCACCCAGCACCCTGAGCACTGAGCACCCAGCACCCTGAGTACTGAGTACCCAGCACCCTGAGCACTGAGCACCCAGCACCCTGAGTACTGATCACCGAGCACCCCGAGCACTGAGCAACCAGCATCCTGATTACTGAGCACCCAGCACCCCGAGCACTGAGCACAAAGCACGCTGAGTTCTGAGCACTGAGCACCCTGAGTACTGAGCACCGAGGACCCTGAGCACTGAGCACACAGCACGCTGATTACTGAGCACTGAGCACCCTGAGTACTGAGCACCGAGCACGCTGAGTACTGAGCATCCAGCACCCTGAGCACTGAGCAGCCAGCACCCTCAGCACTGAGCACCCAGCACCCTGAGTACTGAGCACTGTGCACCCAGCACCAAGAGCACTGAGCACCCAGCACCCTGAGTACTGAGCACTGAGCACCCAGCAACCCGAGCACTGAGCAGCCAGCACTCTGAGCACTGAGCACCCAGCACCCGAGTACTGATCACCCAGCACCCTGAGCACTGAGCACCCAGCACCCTGAGCACTGAGCACCCAGCACCCTGAGCACTGAGCACCCAGCACCCTGAGTAGCGAGCACCCAACGTACTGAGCACGGAGCACCCCGAGCACTGAGCACCCAGCACCCTGAGTACTGAGCACCGAGCACCCCGAGCACTGAGCATCCAGCACCCTGAGTACTGAGCTCCGAGCACCCCGAGCACTGAGCACCCAGCGCCCCGAGCACTGAGCACCCAGAACCCTGAGCACTGAGCACCCAGCACCCTGAGCACTGAGCACCTAGAACCCTGAGTACTGAGCACCCAGCACCCCGAGTACTAAGCACCAAGCACCCTGAGCACTGAGCACCCAGCACCCTGAGCACTGAGCACCCAGCACCCTGAGTACTGAGCACCCAGCACCCCGAGCACTGAGCACCCAGCACCCTGAGTACTGAGCACCCAGCACCCTGAGCACTGAGCACCCAGCACCCTGAGCACTGAGCACCCAGCACCCTGAGTAGTGAACACTCAACGTACTGAGCACCGAGCACCCCGAGCACTGAGCACCCAGCACCCTGAGTACTGAGCACCGAGCACCCGAGCACTGAGCACCCAGCACACTGAGTACTGAGCTCCGAGCACCCCGAGCACTAAGCACCCAGCGCCCCGAGCACTGAGCACCCAGCACCCCGAGCACTGAGCACCCAGCACTCTGAGCACTGAGCACCCAGCACCCGAGTACTGAGCACCCAGCACCCTGAGCACTGAGCACCCAGCACCCTGAGCACTGAGCACCCAGCACCCCGAGAACTTCGCACCCAGGACCCTGAGTACTGAGCACCCAGCACCCTGAGCACTGAGCACCCAGCACCCTGAGCACTGAGCACCCAGCACACTGAGCACTGAGCACCCAGCTCCCTGAGTACTGAACACCCAGCACCCTGAGCACTGAGCACTGAGCACCCTGAGCACTGAGTACTGAGCACTGAGCACTCTGAGCACTGAGCACCCAGCACCCCGAGTACTGAGCACCCAGCACCCCGAGCACTGAGCACCCAGCGCCCCGAGCACTGGGCACCCAACACACCGAGCACTGAGCACTGAGCACCCTGAGCACTGAGCAGCCAGCACCCCGAGTACTGAGCACTGAGCACCCTGAGTACTGAGCACCAAGCACCCCGAGTACTGAGCAGTGAGCACCCTGAGTACTGAGCACCCAGCACCCTGAGCACTGAGCACCCAGCACCCTGAGCACTCAGCACCCAGCACCCTGAGTACTGAGCACCCAGCACCCTGAGCCCTGAGCACCCTGAGGACTGAGCACCCAGCACCCTGAGCACTGAGCAATGATCACCCTGAGCACTGAGCACCCAGCACCCCGAGCACTGAGCACCCAGCACCCTGAGTACTGAGCACCCAGCACCCTGAGCACGGAGCACCCCGAGGACTGAGCACCCAGCACCCTGAGTACTGAGCACCCAGCACCCTGAGTACTGAGCACCGAGCACCCCGAGCACTGAGCACCGGGCAACCCGAGCACTGAGCACCCAGCACCCTGAGTACTGAGCACACAGCACCCTGAGTACTGAGCACTGAGCACTGAGCACGCTGAGCACTGAGCACCCAGCACCCTGAGCACTGAGCACCCAGCATCCTGAGCACTGAGTACTGAGCACCCAGCACCCTGAGCACTGAGCACCCAGCACCCTGAGCACTGAGCACCCAGCACCCTGAGTACTGAGGACCCAGCACCCCAAACACTGAGCACCGAGCACCCTGAGAACTGAGCACCAAGCACCCTGAGTACTGAGCACCCAGCACCATCAGTACTGAGCACCGAGCACCCAGAGTTCTGAGCAACCTGAGTACTGAGCACCCAGCACGACGAGAATGAGCACCCAGCACCCTGAGTACTGAGCACCGAGCACCCTGAGCACTGAGCACCCAGCACCCTGAGTACTGAGCACCCAGCATCCTGAGTACTGAGCAACCAGCACCCTGAGCACTGAGCACTGAGCACCCAGCACCCTGAGCACTGAGCACTGAGCACCCAGCACCCTGAGCACTGAGCACCCAGCACCCTGAGCACTGATTACCCAGCACCCTGAGTACTGAGTACCCAGCACCCTGAGCACTGAGCACCCAGCACCCTGAGTACTGATCACCGAGCACCCCGAGCACTGAGCAACCAGCACCCTGAGTACTGAGCACCCAGCACCCCGAGCACTGAGCACAAAGCACGCTGAGTACTGAGCACTGAGCACCCTGAGTACTGAGCACCGAGGACCCTGAGCACTGAGCACCCAGCACGCTGAGTACTGAGCACTGAGCACCCTGAGTACTGAGCACCGAGCACGCTGAGTACTGAGCATCCAGCACCCTGAGCACTGAGCAGCCAGCACCCTCAGCACTGAGCACCCAGCACCCTGAGTACTGAGCACTGTGCAACCAGCACCAAGAGCACTGAGCACCCAGCACCCTGAGTACTGAGCACTGAGCACCCTGAGGACTGGGCACCCAGCACCCTGAGTACTGAGCACCCAGCACCCTGAGTACTGAGCACCCAGCACCCGAGTACTGATCACCCAGCACCCTGAGCACTGAGCACCCAGCACCCTGAGCACTGAGCACCCAGCACCCTGAGCACTGAGCACCCAGCACCCTGAGTAGCGAGCACCCAACGTACTGAGCACGGAGCACCCCGAGCACTGAGCACCCAGCACCCTGAGTACTGAGCACCGAGCACGCCGAGCACTGAGCATCCAGCACCCTGAGTACTGAGCTCCGAGCACCCCGAGCACTGAGCACCCAGCGCCCCGAGCACTGAGCACCCAGAACCCTGAGCACTGAGCACCCAGCACCCTGAGCACTGAGCACCTAGAACCCTGAGTACTGAGCACCCAGCACCCCGAGTACTAAGCACCAAGCACCCTGAGCACTGAGCACCCAGCACCCTGAGCACTGAGCACCCAGCACCCTGAGTACTGAGCACCCAGCACCCCGAGCACTGAGCACCCAGCACCCTGAGTACTGAGCACCCAGCACCCTGAGCACTGAGCACCCAGCACCCTGAGCACTGAGCACCCAGCACCCTGAGTAGTGAACACTCAACGTACTGAGCACCGAGCACCCCGAGCACTGAGCACCCAGCACCCTGAGTACTGAGCACCGAGCACCCCGAGCACTGAGCACCCAGCACACTGAGTACTGAGCTGCGAGCACCCCGAGCACTAAGCACCCAGCGCCCCGAGCACTGAGCACCCAGCACCCCGAGCACTGAGCACCCAGCACTCTGAGCACTGAGCACCCAGCACCCGAGTACTGAGCACCCAGCACCCTGAGCACTGAGCACCCAGCACCCTGAGCACTGAGCACCCAGCACCCCGAGAACTTCGCACCCAGGACCCTGAGTACTGAGCACCCAGCACCCTGAGCACTGAGCACCCAGCACCCTGAGCACTGAGCACCCAGCACACTGAGCACTGAGCACCCAGCTCCCTGAGTACTGAACACCCAGCACCCTGAGCACTGAGCACTGAGCACCCTGAGCACTGAGTACTGAGCACTGAGCACTCTGAGCACTGAGCACCCAGCACCCCGAGTACTGAGCACCCAGCACCCCGAGCACTGAGCACCCAGCGCCCCGAGCACTGGGCACCCAACACACCGAGCACTGAGCACTGAGCACCCTGAGCACTGAGCAGCCAGCACCCCGAGTACTGAGCACTGAGCACCCTGAGTACTGAGCACCAAGCACCCCGAGTACTGAGCAGTGAGCACCCTGAGTACTGAGCACCCAGCACCCTGAGCACTGAGCACCCAGCACCCTGAGCACTCAGCACCCAGCACCCTGAGTACTGAGCACCCAGCACCCTGAGCCCTGAGCACCCTGAGGACTGAGCACCCAGCACCCTGAGCACTGAGCAATGATCACCCTGAGCACTGAGCACCCAGCACCCCGAGCACTGAGCACCCAGCACCCTGAGTACTGAGCACCCAGCACCCTGAGCACGGAGCACCCCGAGGACTGAGCACCCAGCACCCTGAGTACTGAGCACCCAGCACCCTGAGTACTGAGCACCGAGCACCCCGAGCACTGAGCACCGGGCACCCCGAGCACTGAGCACCCAGCACCCTGAGTACTGAGCACACAGCACCCTGAGTACTGAGCACTGAGCACTGAGCACGCTGAGCACTGAGCACCCAGCACCCTGAGCACTGAGCACCCAGCATCCTGAGCACTGAGTACTGAGCACCCAGCACCCTGAGCACTGAGCACCCAGCACCCTGAGCACTGAGCACCCAGCACCCTGAGTACTGAGGACCCAGCACCCCAAACACTGAGCACCGAGCACCCTGAGAACTGAGCACCAAGCACCCTGAGTACTGAGCACCCAGCACCATCAGTACTGAGCACCGAGCACCCAGAGTTCTGAGCAACCTGAGTACTGAGCACCCAGCACGACGAGAATGAGCACCCAGCACCCTGAGTACTGAGCACCGAGCACCCTGAGCACTGAGCACCCAGCACCCTGAGTACTGAGCACCCAGCATCCTGAGTACTGAGCAACCAGCACCCTGAGCACTGAGCACTGAGCACCCAGCACCCTGAGCACTGAGCACTGAGCACCCAGCACCCTGAGCACTGAGCACCCAGCACACTGAGCACTGAGTACCCAGCACCCTGAGTACTGAGTACCCAGCACCCTGAGCACTGAGCACCCAGCACCCTGAGTACTGATCACCGAGCACCCCGAGCACTGAGCAACCAGCACCCTGAGTACTGAGCACCCAGCACCCCGAGCACTGAGCACAAAGCACGCTGAGTACTGAGCACTGAGCACCCTGAGTACTGAGCACCGAGGACCCTGAGCACTGAGCACCCAGCACGCTGAGTACTGAGCACTGAGCACCCTGAGTACTGAGCACCGAGCACGCTGAGTACTGAGCATCCAGCACCCTGAGCACTGAGCAGCCAGCACCCTCAGCACTGAGCACCCAGCACCCTGAGTACTGAGCACTGTGCAACCAGCACCAAGAGCACTGAGCACCCAGCACCCTGAGTACTGAGCACTGAGCACCCAGCAACCCGAGCACTGAGCAGCCAGCACTCTGAGCACTGAGCACCCAGCACCCGAGTACTGATCACCCAGCACCCTGAGCACTGAGCACCCAGCACCCTGAGCACTGAGCACCCAGCACCCTGAGCACTGAGCACCCAGCACGCTGAGTAGCGAGCACCCAACGTACTGAGCACGGAGCACCCCGAGCACTGAGCACCCAGCACCCTGAGTACTGAGCACCGAGCACCCCGAGCACTGAGCATCCAGCACCCTGAGTACTGAGCTCCGAGCACCCCGAGCACTGAGCACCCAGCGCCCCGAGCACTGAGCACCCAGAACCCTGAGCACTGAGCACCCAGCACCCTGAGCACTGAGCACCTAGAACCCTGAGTACTGAGCACCCAGCACCCCGAGTACTAAGCACCAAGCACCCTGAGCACTGAGCACCCAGCACCCTGAGCACTGAGCACCCAGCACCCTGAGTACTGAGCACCCAGCACCCCGAGCACTGAGCACCCAGCACCCTGAGTACTGAGCACCCAGCACCCTGAGCACTGAGCACCGAGCACGCTGAGCACTGAGCACCCAGCACCCTGAGTACTGAGCACCCAGCACCCTGAGCACTGAGCACCGAGCACCCTGAGCACTGAGCACCCAGCACCCTGAGCACTGAGCACCCTGAGTACTGAGCACTGAGCACCCTGAGTACTGAGCATTGAGCACCCTGAGTACTGAGCACACAGCACCCTGAGTATTGAGCACCCAGCACCCCGAGCACTGAGTACCCAGCACCCTGAGCACTGAGCACCCAGCACCCTGAGCACTGAGCATCCAGCACCCTGAGCACTGAGCACCCAGCACCCTGAGTACTGAGCACTGTGCACCCAGCACCCCGAGCACTGAGCACCCAGCACCCTGAGTACTGAGCACTGAGCACCCAGCACCCCGAGCACTGAGCACCCAGCACCCGAGTACTGATCACCCAGCACCCTGAGTACTGAGCACCCAGCACCCTGAGTACTGAACACCCAGCACACCGAGTACTGAGCACCCAGCACCCTGAGCACTGAGCACCCAGCACCCTGAGCACTGAGCACCCAGCACCCCGAGCACTGCGCACCCAGCACCCTGAGTACTGAGCACCCAGCACCCTGAGCACTGAGCACCCAGCACCCTGAGCACTGAGCACCCAGCACCCTGAGCACTGAGCACCCAGCACCCTGAGCACTGAGCACCCAGCACCCTGAGTACTGACCACTGAGCACCCAGCACCCTGAGCACTGAGCACCCAGCACCCTGAGTACTGAGCACCCAGCACCCCGAGCACTGAGCACCCAGCACCCTGAGTACTGAGCACCCAGCACCCTGAGCACTGAGCACCCAGCACCCTGAGCACTGAGCACCCAGCACCCTGAGTAGTGAACACTCAACGTACTGAGCACCGAGCACCCCGAGCACTGAGCACCCAGCACCCTGAGTACTGAGCACCGAGCACCCCGAGCACTGAGCACCCAGCACACTGAGTACTGAGCTCCGAGCACCCCGAGCACTAAGCACCCAGCGCCCCGAGCACTGAGCACCCAGCACCCCGAGCACTGAGCACCCAGCACTCTGAGCACTGAGCACCCAGCACCCGAGTACTGAGCACCCAGCACCCTGAGCACTGAGCACCCAGCACCCTGAGCACTGAGCACCCAGCACCCCGAGAACTTCGCACCCAGGACCCTGAGTACTGAGCACCCAGCACCCTGAGCACTGAGCACCCAGCACCCTGAGCACTGAGCACCCAGCACACTGAGCACTGAGCACCCAGCTCCCTGAGTACTGAACACCCAGCACCCTGAGCACTGAGCACTGAGCACCCTGAGCACTGAGTACTGAGCACTGAGCACTCTGAGCACTGAGCACCCAGCACCCCGAGTACTGAGCACCCAGCACCCCGAGCACTGAGCACCCAGCGCCCCGAGCACTGGGCACCCAACACCCCGAGCACTGAGCACTGAGCACCCTGAGCACTGAGCAGCCAGCACCCCGAGTACTGAGCACTGAGCACCCTGAGTACTGAGCACCAAGCACCCCGAGTACTGAGCAGTGAGCACCCTGAGTACTGAGCACCCAGAACCCTGAGCACTGAGCACCCAGCACCCTGAGCACTCAGCACCCAGCACCCTGAGTACTGAGCACCCAGCACCCTGAGCCCTGAGCACCCTGAGGACTGAGCACCCAGCACCCTGAGCACTGAGCAATGATCACCCTGAGCACTGAGCACCCAGCACCCCGAGCACTGAGCACCCAGCACCCTGAGTACTGAGCACCCAGCACCCTGAGCACGGAGCACCCCGAGGACTGAGCACCCAGCACCCTGAGTACTGAGCACCCAGCACCCTGAGTACTGAGCACCGAGCACCCCGAGCACTGAGCACCGGGCACCCCGAGCACTGAGCACCCAGCACCCTGAGTACTGAGCACACAGCACCCTGAGTACTGAGCACTGAGCACTGAGCACGCTGAGCACTGAGCACCCAGCACCCTGAGCACTGAGCACCCAGCATCCTGAGCACTGAGTACTGAGCACCCAGCACCCTGAGCACTGAGCACCCAGCACCCTGAGCACTGAGCACCCAGCACCCTGAGTACTGAGGACCCAGCACCCCAAACACTGAGCACCGAGCACCCTGAGAACTGAGCACCAAGCACCCTGAGTACTGAGCACCCAGCACCATCAGTACTGAGCACCTAGCACCCAGAGTACTGAGCAACCTGAGTACTGAGCACCCAGCACGACGAGAATGAGCACCCAGCACCCTGAGTACTGAGCACCGAGCACCCTGAGCACTGAGCACCCAGCACCCTGAGTACTGAGCACCCAGCACCCTGAGTACTGAGCAACCAGCACCCTGAGCACTGAGCACTGAGCACCCAGCACCCTGAGCACTGAGCACTGAGCACCCAGCACCCTGAGCACTGAGCACCCAGCACCCTGAGCACTGAGCACCCAGCACCCTGAGTACTGAGTACCCAGCACCCTGAGCACTGAGCACCCAGCACCCTGAGTACTGATCACCGAGCACCCCGAGCACTGAGCAACCAGCACCCTGAGTACTGAGCACCCAGCACCCCGAGCACTGAGCACAAAGCACGCTGAGTACTGAGCACTGAGCACCCTGAGTACTGAGCACCGAGGACCCTGAGCACTGAGCACCCAGCACGCTGAGTACTGAGCACTGAGCACCCTGAGTACTGAGCACCGAGCACGCTGAGTACTGAGCATCCAGCACCCTGAGCACTGAGCAGCCAGCACCCTCAGCACTGAGCACCCAGCACCCTGAGTACTGAGCACTGTGCACCCAGCACCAAGAGCACTGAGCACCCAGCACCCTGAGTACTGAGCACTGAGCACCCAGCAACCCGAGCACTGAGCAGCCAGCACTCTGAGCACTGAGCACCCAGCACGCGAGTACTGATCACCCAGCACCCTGAGCACTGAGCACCCAGCACCCTGAGCACTGAGCACCCAGCACCCTGAGCACTGAGCAACCAGCACCCTGAGTAGCGAGCACCCAACGTACTGAGCACGGAGCACCCCAAGCACTGAGCACCCAGCACCCTGAGTACTGAGCACCGAGCACCCCGAGCACTGAGCATCCAGCACCCTGAGTACTGAGCTCCGAGCACCCCGAGCACTGAGCACACAGCGCCCCGAGCACTGAGCACCCAGAACCCTGAGCACTGAGCACCCAGCACCCTGAGCACTGAGCACCTAGAACCCTGAGTACTGAGCACCCAGCACCCCGAGTACTAAGCACCAAGCACCCTGAGCACTGAGCACCCAGCACCCTGAGCACTGAGCACCCAGCACCCTGAGTACTGAGCACCCAGCACCCCGAGCACTGAGCACCCAGCACCCTGAGTACTGAGCACCCAGCACCCTGAGCACTGAGCACCGAGCACGCTGATCACTGAGCACCCAGCACCCTGAGTACTGAGCACCCAGCACCCTGAGCACTGAGCACCGAGCACCCTGAGCACTGAGCACCCAGCACCCTGAGCACTGAGCACCCTGAGTACTGAGCACTGAGCACCCTGAGTACTGAGCATTGAGCACCCTGAGTACTGAGCACCCAGCACCCTGAGTACTGAGCACCCAGCACCCCGAGCACTGAGTACCCAGCACCCTGAGCACTGAGCACCCAGCACCCTGAGCACTGAGCATCCAGCACCCTGAGCACTGAGCACCCAGCACCCTGAGTACTGAGCACTGTGCACCCAGCACCCCGAGCACTGAGCACCCAGCACCCTGAGTACTGAGCACTGAGCACCCAGCACCCCGAGCACTGAGCACCCAGCACCCGAGTACTGATCACTCAGCACCCTGAGTACTGAGCACCCAGCACCCTGAGTACTGAACACCCAGCACACCGAGTACTGAGCACCCAGCACCCTGAGCACTGAGCACCCAGCACCCTGTGCACTGAGCACCCAGCACCCCGAGCACTGCGCACCCAGCACCCTGAGTACTGAGCACCCAGCACCCTGAGCACTGAGCACCCAGCACCCTGAGCACTGAGCACCCAGCACCCTGAGCACTGAGCACCCAGCACCCTGAGCACTGAGCACCCAGCACCCTGAGTACTGACCACTGAGCACCCAGCACCCCGAGCACTGAGCCCCCAGCACCCTGAGTACTGAGCACTGAGCACCCAGCACCCCGAGCACTGAGCACCCAGCACCCTGAGCACTGATAACCCAGCACCCGAGTACTGATCACCCAGCACCCTGAGTACTGAGCACCCAGCTCCCTGAGTACTGAGCACCCAGCACCCCGAGTACTGAGCACCCAGCACCCTGAGCACTGAGCACCCAGCACCCTGAGCACTGAGCATCCAGCTCCCTGAGTACTGAGCACCCAGCACCCCGAGTACTGAGCACCCAGCACCCTGAGCACTGAGCACCCAGTACCCTGAGCACTGAGCACCCAGCACCCTGAGCACTGAGCACCCAGCACCCTGAGTACTGATCACCGAGCACCCCGAGCACTGAGCAACCAGCACCCTGAGTACTGAGCACCCAGCACCCCGAGCACTGAGCACAAAGCACGCTGAGTACTGAGCACTGAGCACCCTGAGTACTGAGCACCGAGGACCCTGAGCACTGAGCACCCAGCACGCTGAGTACTGAGCACTGAGCACCCTGAGTACTGAGCACCGAGCACGCTGAGTACTGAGCATCCAGAACCCTGAGCACTGAGCAGCCAGCACCCTCAGCACTGAGCACCCAGCACCCTGAGTACTGAGCACTGTGCACCCAGCACCAAGAGCACTGAGCACCCAGCACCCTGAGTACTGAGCACTGAGCACCCAGCAACCCGAGCACTGAGCAGCCAGCACTCTGAGCACTGAGCACCCAGCACCCGAGTACTGATCACCCAGCACCCTGAGCACTGAGCACCCAGCACCCTGAGCACTGAGCACCCAGCACCCTGAGCACTGAGCACCCAGCACCCTGAGTAGCGAGCACCCAACGTAATGAGCACGGAGCACCCCGAGCACTGAGCACCCAGCACCCGAGTACTGATCACCCAGCACCCTGAGCACTGAGCACCCAGCACCCTGAGCACTGAGCACCCAGCACCCTGAGCACTGAGCACCCAGCACCCTGAGTAGCGAGCACCCAACGTACTGAGCACGGAGCACCCCGAGCACTGAGCACCCAGCACCCTGAGTACTGAGCACCGAGCACCCCGAGCACTGAGCATCCAGCACCCTGAGTACTGAGCTCCGAGCACCCCGAGCACTGAGCACCCAGCGCCCCGAGCACTGAGCACCCAGAACACTGAGCACTGAGCACCCAGCACCCTGAGCACTGAGCACCTAGAACCCTGAGTACTGAGCACCCAGCACCCCGAGTACTAAGCACCAAGCACCCTGAGCACTGAGCACCCAGCACCCTGAGCACTGAGCACCCAGCACCCTGAGTACTGAGCACCCAGCACGCCGAGCACTGAGCACCCAGCACCCTGAGTACTGAGCACCCAGCACCCTGAGCACTGAGCACCGAGCACGCTGAGCACTGAGCACCCAGCACCCTGAGTACTGAGCACCCAGCACCCTGAGCACTGAGCACCGAGCACCCTGAGCACTGAGCACCCAGCACCCTGAGCACTGAGCACCCTGAGTACTGAGCACTGAGCACCCTGAGTACTGAGCATTGAGCACCCTGAGTACTGAGCACCCAGCACCCTGAGTACTGAGCACCCAGCACCCCGAGCACTGAGTACCCAGCACCCTGAGCACTGAGCACCCAGCACCCTGAGCACTGAGCATCCAGCACCCTGAGCACTGAGCACCCAGCACCCTGAGTACTGAGCACTGTGCACCCAGCACCCCGAGCACTGAGCACCCAGCACCCTGAGTACTGAGCACTGAGCACCCAGCACCCCGAGCACTGAGCACCCAGCACCCGAGTACTGATCACCCAGCACCCTGAGTACTGAGCACCCAGCACCCTGAGTACTGAACACCCAGCACACCGAGTACTGAGCACCCAGCACCCTGAGCACTGAGCACCCAGCACCCTGAGCACTGACCACCCAGCACCCCGAGCACTGCGCACCCAGCACCCTGAGTACTGAGCACCCAGGACCCTGAGCACTGAGCACCCAGCACCCTGAGCACTGAGCACCCAGCACCCTGAGCACTGAGCACCCAGCACCCTGAGCACTGAGCACCCAGCACCCTGAGTACTGACCACTGAGCACCCAGCACCCCGAGCACTGAGCCCCCAGCACCCTGAGTACTGAGCACTGAGCACCCAGCACCCCGAGCACTGAGCACCCAGCACCCTGAGCACTGAAAACCCAGCACCCGAGTACTGATCACCCAGCACCCTGAGTACTGAGCACCCAGCTCCCTGAGTACTGAGCACCCAGCACCCCGAGTACTGAGCACCCAGCACCCTGAGCACTGAGCACCCAGCACCCTGAGCACTGAGCATCCAGCTCCCTGAGTACTGAGCACCCAGCACCCCGAGTACTGAGCACCCAGCACCCTGAGCACTGAGCACCCAGTACCCTGAGCACTGAGCACCCAGCACCCTGAGCACTGAGCACCCAGCACCCTGAGTACTGATCACCGAGCACCCCGAGCACTGAGCAACCAGCACCCTGAGTACTGAGCACCCAGCACCCCGAGCACTGAGCACAAAGCACGCTGAGTACTGAGCACTGAGCACCCTGAGTACTGAGCACCGAGGACCCTGAGCACTGAGCACCCAGCACGCTGAGTACTGAGCACTGAGCACCCTGAGTACTGAGCACCGAGCACGCTGAGTACTGAGCATCCAGCACCCTGAGCACTGAGCAGCCAGCACCCTCAGCACTGAGCACCCAGCACCCTGAGTACTGAGCACTGTGCACCCAGCACCAAGAGCACTGAGCACCCAGCACCCTGAGTACTGAGCACTGAGCACCCAGCAACCCGAGCACTGAGCAGCCAGCACTCTGAGCACTGAGCACCCAGCACCCGAGTACTGATCACCCAGCACCCTGAGCACTGAGCACCCAGCACCCTGAGCACTGAGCACCCAGCACCCTGAGCACTGAGCACCCAGCACCCTGAGTAGCGAGCACCCAACGTAATGAGCACGGAGCAGGCCGAGCAATGAGCACCCAGCACCCTGAGTACTGAGCACCGAGCACCCCGAGCACTGAGCATCCAGCACCCTGAGTACTGAGCTCCGAGCACCCCGAGCACTGAGGACCCAGCGCCCCGAGCACTGAGTACCCAGAACCCTGAGCACTGAGCACCCAGCACCCTGAGCACTGAGCACCCAGAACCCTGAGTACTGAGCACCCAGCACCCCGAGTACTAAGCACCAAGCACCCTGAGCACTGAGCACCCAGCACCCTGAGCACTGAGCACCCAGCACCCTGAGTACTGAGCACCCAGCACGCCGAGCACTGAGCACCCAGCACCCTGAGTACTGAGCACCCAGCACCCTGAGCACTGAGCACCGAGCACGCTGAGCACTGAGCACCCAGCACCCTGAGTACTGAGCACCCAGCACCCTGAGCACTGAGCACCGAGCACCCTGAGCACTGAGCACCCAGCACCCTGAGCACTGAGCACCCTGAGTACTGAGCACTGAGCACCCTGAGTACTGAGCATTGAGCACCCTGAGTACTGAGCACCCAGCACCCTGAGTACTGAGCACCCAGCACCCCGAGCACTGAGTACCCAGCACCCTGAGCACTGAGCACCCAGCACCCTGAGCACTGAGCATCCAGCACCCTGAGCACTGAGCACCCAGCACCCTGAGTACTGAGCACTGTGCACCCAGCACCCCGAGCACTGAGCACCCAGCACCCTGAGTACTGAGCACTGAGCACCCAGCACCCCGAGCACTGAGCACCCAGCACCCGAGTACTG